>NC_064258.1:28209178-28512844 GCF_003254725.2 Canis lupus dingo | reverse complement strand
CTAATGAAACCTAAGTAATGAGACCCTTCAGATGGATATTGGTGGGCCATGTGCTTGGGGGATGATTGCCAACATGAATCTTGGGGGTTTAGAAATAAAGAGAAATTTCTAAAGGAATTTTTATATGTTAAAGTAGGCTTACAGGATCCTGGGGGGTCGGCTTAAGATTGCCTTCTGCCCTTAGCAAAGTATGAACATCCAGGCAGTTGAGTCTGTAGAGGAATGTCACGCCCCGTTTCAAGGACTTGTCACTGTGCTTTGTCCTCAGCTAGTCCTCTGTTCCCCCATCAATGTCACACCATTTTCTCTGCCTGTTCCAATCCTCTAGGATTCCAAAAGAATCAGAACATTATCTCCTTGACCCCTGAAGTGATCCTAGGCCAGGGGTTAGCAAACTTTTTCTGGAATGGGCCAGATAGCAAATATTTAGCTTTGGCAGATGAGAAGGTCTCTGTTACAACTCCTCAGGTCTGCTTTTATAATTTGGAAACAGCCATAGCCCATTATGTAAACGAGTGAGCATGGCAATATTTACGTAAAACGTTGTGGACACTAACATTGGAAGTTCATGTGATTTTCATGTGTCACAAAATATTGTTATTTTGACTTTTTTGCTAACAAATGTAAAAATTCGGGGTGCCTGGGTGGCTCCATTGGTTAAATGTCAGCCCTCGGCTCAGGTCATGATCTCAGGGTCCTGGGATCGAGCCCCACATTGGGAGTCTGCTTCTCCCTCTGCCCCTTCCCCTGCTTGTACTCACTCTCTCTCGCTGTCAAATAAATAAATAAAATCTTTTTTAAAATGTAAAAATTCCAGTATTCCGTATGGTGTTGTTGATGGTGGTCATCATTCTGTACATTAAAACCCCAGACTCATTCATTTGATGCTAAAAAGAAAAGTAAAAATCATTCTTGCCTCGTGGGCTGTACAAAACCAGGACACTGGCCGTACTTGCTGACCTCTGTGTAGATCTCCAAGTCAGACAGATGAGGAGTTCAAATCCATTCTTCTTCTTTTTAAAAAAATATTTTATTTATTTATTTGACAGAGAGCACAAGCAGGGGGAGTGCAGACAGAGGCAGAAGGAGAAGCAGGCTCTCGGGTGAGCAGGGAGCCCGATGCAGTTCCATCTCAGGACCCGGGGATCAGGACCTGAGCCAAAGGCAGACACTTAACCCACTGAGCCACCCAGGTGCCCCAAATCCATTCTTAAGTCCTCAGTATGTGATCCTAGGAGAACTAAAGTTCTGATGCCTAAGACTCAGTTTCCTCATCTGCATAATGGAAATATTATGCACCTTGATGAGAATTAGAAATAGTATATGCTTAGTGAATAATAATGCAACAAAGGAGCCTTCCTTTTGCATTCAAGGCTCAGCCTGAAGGGCACTTGATTTGCAAAGAGAGGAGCAGCTTTCTGTCACCTCTGTGAGGGCTTATCAGTGGCAGCAGAGTGACTATTTCCAGGGACTCTGATACAGGTTTTTGTGTAAAAAACTCAAACATTTAGAGGCTGAAGACACTCTCTTGCAGGAGATTCTGCAGCTTTGGAGAATGGTGGCCTTACAGAGCTGAAGGAAGCCTGTTTTGAATGCAAAGTGAAAGCTCCAGCCTTCCCAGGAGAGCAAGATTGCAAAGCCCCCAAGATGACACCTCAAGAGAAGCCGAGAGAACAGGGTCCATCTGCTTAGAGACTGGGTTCTAGGGCTAAGGGGGCCTGTGCTGATGCTTGGGCCACAGTTGAAGAGTCCTAACCACACCCTATATGCTTTTCCTGGGAGGCCGGGGTGGGGTACTTCCCCAGCAAGTGCTCATTCTGGTCCAGAGGTGGCTGTGATGAGAACCAGGACGGGAGCACCCTGGATTGTGCCGCAGTCACCATGGCTCTTCCGTGTGTTTGGGGAGCCCAGGGAGGAGGTACTTGGCTGGGGCACGTCCTCCCCCAGAATCACTATCTGTCCTTGTTGCAGAACAGGATCTGAAGGCAAGCAGAAATGTTCAAAGCAACCCATACTGTATGGTATATTGCCTGTTCCCATCTGCATTTAAAAGCGTATCTAAATAAGACACAGGGATGCGACATACAGCACAGGGAGTATAGTGAACACCCTACGAGCTGTGTGTGGTGATAGGCGGGAGCTAGATTGGTCGTGATCACTTGCTAATGTATAAAAATGTCGAATCACTATCTTGTACACCTGAGACGGATATAGTATTGTATGTCGACTACACCTCAATTAAAAAAAAAAAACATCTAAATTAAAATTCTTTTTAAAAAAATTAAGTGTAGGGATGCCTGGGTGATTCCTCTGCCTTTGGCTCAGGGCATGATCCCAGAGTCCCGGGATTGAGTCCCACATTGGGCTCCCTGCATGGAGCCTGCTTCTCCCTCTGCCTGTGTCTCTGCCTCTGTGTGTGTGTGTGTCTCTCATGAATAAATAAATAAAATATTTTTTAAAAATTAAGTGTATCTATTTGTGAGGGGGCAAAATGCCAGGCAAAGAATCAAAATAACAGTGGTTAGTTACCTCTTGGGAGTGGGGAATTTAAGAATTCTTCTTTTCCGAGAAAAAAATCTATAGACCAAGTGAGTGGACAAGGGAGTGGAGGGGGCAGGAGTGGACACTACTCCTTCAGAGGCAGACCAGGAGAGGCCTTTCCACCAACTAAGAGGCCAAGACAAGAGCCTGAAGCCTCCTGGCAGATGCCCACCAAGCTCCCAAGGTTCAGGGGCTTGACTTCCTTTAGCTCAGAACCCTGGATTTGGTTAAGTCCACTCTTTATGCTGTCCATATGTCCTATGATCATTCACTTTATTTTCGTGTGTGTGTGTGTGTGTGTGTGTGTGTGTGTGTGTATGTGGTGTTTTCATTTTCTGTTACTAGCAGCTGGCCTGAGACTTCAAAGACAGGAGGGAGTTTGTTTCTTTTTGGGCTGGAGTTTGAAAGACATAGTAGCCTGCCCCTGAGGGACCAGACGGGGTGGGTAATCTCAGAGGGAAAAGTTAGGGTCATTTGCATAATGAAACTTTCCTTCCCCAGGGCTTTTTTTTTTTTTTTTTTCTTTTCTTTTTCTTGAATGGAACCTGGAGGGCTGTGTTTAAGAGAAGCTGCTCTCCTATCACTTTACGTGGTGGTCCCATCTTTGACAACCAGTTAGGGTAACCAGGGAGGCTTCAGGGGCGCTCCCTTCTCCCACCTGGGGGAGCTTCACAGGCACTGGCTGCCTATCCCTCTACAATGTGACTTTTATCACTGAGCAAGAAAAAGCATCTCCTCCCTTTCAAGAGGTCAGGGCCCTTGGAGCAAGAACTATGGGTGGGAGGCAGGCAGACCTCTCACCTCACCAGGAAAGGTTCAGAGTTCTGGGAAAGCTGAACTCAGGAGAAGATTCTCTGTGCTTCCCCAATACCTGCTACTCAGAAATGAATAAATTAAATTGACTGCACCAGGGATTTGGCTTCTAGATCTGGAGCAGTCTGAAGCCAATCTGAATTTAAATCATGTCCCCACAGTGAAGCTTTTACTCTCTAGGAAATTGGGGAGGGGGGAGGGGGTGTTGGGGTGGAGGGATTGGGGAAGGGACTTAATCAAATGCTCAGCCAAAATTGCTCAGGCCCTAGGAAAAGGTGGCAGCTCTTAGCAGTGGGGTCAGAGAATTCAAAGGATGTTCTCGTAAATGCCATGGTCTCTGCAGGCCAAGATAAAAGATGTGTCATAGGGAAGGTATCACAGATGTCCTATCCTCTGCAGGAGAAAGGACATTGGGACCTCTGGGCACCAGGCAAGGTGGCAGCCACAGGAATCCAGGTGAGAGATACTCATGGGGTGAGAAACACTGGTCACTCCCCAAGAGAGGTTTTCCAGAAGACATTTTTACTGCACCCACACCAAAGTACACACACAAATCTTTGAAAGGTAGTACCATTTTATTTAGTGTTGTAGAAATTTTAGGTTACTTCTTAAAAACAAAACCAAAGAGATTAAAAATTCCCAAAGTAACAAGGCAGGAAATAATTTTATAATTCAAAAATGCTGGGTGATGGGTGAAAGAGGTCAAGTTAGTAGCTCACATAATAGATATTGAGAAATGCAGAGTTGAGGTTGGTATGACTACTAGGAGGCTAAATTCTCCACCTAGGGCAATTAATCCGTCAGCCTTGAGGCATCATTAATTCGTAGTTCTCAAAAAGGAAATACAAAGGTCAGTTGGGAAGGAGGGAAGATCCTGCCTAATTTAACATTAAATTGCCTCTGGCCTTCAATATGGTATGTGACTGAGTGTCATGGGTCCTCCCTCCTCTCTGCCCTTTTGAGCTCCTGCTGTTAACAAAGCTGGAAACCACACACACACACACACACACACACACACGCACACACATGTAACCCATCCGTGTGCACACATACCTCCCACTCAAGGTCAACAGCTCTTCAGCATGCCAAAGGTCAGACTTTCTTGTTCCTCCATTCTGCCCCCTCCCCCATGAGAGCACACAGGAATAAAATAGAGGGCAGGAAATGTGTCAAAGTTCAAGGAATGAGATGATAGAAAATAGGCAAAGGACTGACATTTTCCTCAGGAGGCTGACCTCCCAACTGAAGTTCTGTATTTAATCTGATGCTTTCCTAAAGTACAAACTGCTCTTTCTGGAGGCAGCCAGGCAAGGCCAGGAAGAGAGATGCTCCTGCTTCTTTCTCCAGAACACAGCTTTCTCCCAGAGTCCTTCAATCAGGTTAGCATTTATAGTAGCTCAAGGCAAGTCCCAACTCTCCTCGTGTGGGTGGGTGAACGCCCTCAGACACATGCCAGTTGTAGGAGCTCCATTGCTCTGATTCACCAACCCTTGCTAAAGGTTCAGAGCAGACTTTGCCTAGATAAATCCTCCCCCAAAGTAGAGTCCTTGAGGACAGCCATTACCTAATGCCCTCCCAGGCTATCTACTTTGAGAGGTACAGGAATGCTATAAATTAGATTTTTTTTCCCAGCAGTGGTTGATGCCAGACACCCTTGAAGTAAATTGTCCTTCATTCTCCAGAGTTCCTAAGTGCATTTCAGAGCACAGGAATCCATTCCCCTACCCAGATGTCCCTCTCAAACACTGACCGAGTTACATACCTGAGGTCCTAGCAGCAGATAATATCTCCAGACCAAGCACCTCTTGTGAGCAATGCAGGTCCCCACACCAGCTCTTCTAAGGAGAAATCATTCAGAGCACACCTGACCCCAGTGCCCTTGGGTTATCACAGTCAAAATATGCTTTTAAGTAAAAAATATACTGCAGAATGAATATATACATGTACATTTTCAGAGCTGAGGTGAATATCTGGTTCTCTTTATAGGTATGTAAATAACTTTCATAGCACTACAAAAATACAAGTCCTCTGAGAAGTTTACAGTGGTCCCCACTTCTGTAAGAGAGTATTAAATAAAACAGCTATAGGTAATCAAAAGCTGATTAATCAAGTTATAGTATCATCCTTCGGATTAAAGTGCTCCGATACAACTAACATTGCAGCAAACGTGCTCCTGAAAGGGGTTCTGCTGACAACCGTCTTGCCTCCTCCGGTACATAGAACAAGAACAAGAACGTACAGAAGAGACCCCCAGCCTTATAACCATTGTTGCCTCGAGCCCTGCCCACCATGCTGGCCTGTGATCTCCTCTCCCCCACTCCATCCCCAAGGGAGCTCAAGGCTCTGAGATGATTCTGTGACAGCCACAAGCAACACAGAAACATTCTAATTCCAGTATTAGGTTCCGAACAATGAAACTACCTGAGGGACCCGAACCAGGGCTATTAGTTCAGAAGTGTCCTAGCTTTAAAAAAAAAAAGAAAAGAAAAAAAAAAGGTGTGTCTGTCTAGATTTAAAAATACCACCAACCAAAACTAAGTGTTATCTTCTTGCTCTTCATAATTTTATAACAAGGATGGTGGAGGAGTGCCAGGAAGTGTTGCTGAGGAAATCAGGGAGCCAAGCAAAGGCACTGAGGGAACAGGCCACAGGAGTCCTACTGAAATCATTCCATACCTGGTGGAACTGAGTTAATAAATGCTTGGGTCACCCAATCCCTTCTCAAGGCGCTGATGGGGCCACACCAGCCAGCAGGAACCTGGCCACCATGAGACTTTGATCAACCCTTATTAAGTGAGTGCAAAGTGACACATGCCCTCTTCTACTTCTCATGTCTCCACAGACAGGCCCTGTGGATCGATAAGGAACACGTTGTAAGGCTAAAGAGTAGTGGTAGCTGGTGTTTAGAAAAGGAAGCTTGTTCAGAATCTACAAGGCACACTCAAAGGCTTTCTTTAAACTCCCCTGCTTCGGGCAAATCAAGACCAAGCCCAAGAAGCCCAGAAGGTTTGCACAGGATCAAAATTTAGCACCTGCAGCCAAAAGCCACCCTAAGCTACTAAAAAACCAAGCAAGTAAGTGTAACGCAACACCAACTGCCCAGTCCTTCTCATTTCACCCCCTAATTTACTGACTGGGTGGGTTGGGGGTGGGAGTATGTATTTTTAAACATCAATATCGAAGAAAGAAAACCCCAATGTTAAATACCCGAATAACCCTGCACCATCTGAATCTCTGGACAGATCTTATGACCACATCTCTGGTCAGAGAATAAAGTACTTACAATATCGTTAAAGGCACAGTGGCATTTAAAAACAAACCCCTGGGAATGTACAGCAAGAGATTCATTGTAATAATTAACCTGGCTTTGGCTGGTGGAGCTGACTCTTGCCAGATAACACACAGGGAGGCAGATGGTGACTTGGAGCCTGAAGGCTGGTTATCAGGCATACGGAGTCCCTGACCTCAGGAGCAGGTAGAAACAAACTCACAGAACAGTCTCAGTGTCACATCGGTTCACATCTTTCCTGCCTTTTTGCCGACCTGAGCCGGAACTCGGAGGATGTTGGGGGTTTCTTCCATGACCCTGACTAGCAGATTGTCAATGTAGTCTTCCAGCTCTCGAACCTGAAACTCCTTCTTGCTTATTGTCTCCTTCTGTTTGAGAACCAACTGGATCAGCTCATCATGGGTTAGCTGTGCATAAGCAAAGGCAGGGTCCGAGGGGTTGTATTTCTTTAGAAGGGGGAGAAAGGGAAGAAAAAGCGTAAAGTCAGCAAAAAAGGCAAATATCTAAAAGAAATATAAAAGAGGAAAACGTTATTAGTGATCGGGGTCTCCTGGGAACGTATTTTCAATTCAGGTGGAAAACTGGTTAGGGACAAAGGACCGGAGAGTAAATATTTAAGGTTTTGCAGGCTACATATGGCCTTTGTTGCCTGTTCTTTGTTGTTTTATTTGTTTCTGTTTTATGACTTTTTAAAAACATAAAAACCATATTTGGCTCATAGGCTACAAACCCCTGGATTAGACTCTGGATTTGAGATTTTAGGAAATGGGATTTTGAGATTTGGAAGTCTGTGAACACTAGGAGCTGGCACAGTGAAATATCAATGCAAAGCTGAGAGCCCCAAGCTAAGGTGGCCAATGAAGAAACCCTAGTGACAGAAGATACGGGAGATGATGCTCACCTGCCATCACCCCAGGTAGTCACTCATCCCAGACTACCTGCTGCTTCCTCCACTACACTCAGCAGGACTCCATGGTTAGGTTGATGCACTGGCTACTCAGAGACCCCACTTTAAGTCATTTCACACTCAAGAAATATGCTAAGTGCCACCACAATGCATCACCTAGTTATCACCCTCAGACGTCATGGTGTACCCTCTGGGCACACTGCGGCCAGAGCCAGGGCTGAGCTGTACCAATCTTGGCAAGAGCAGGAGCCCTAAGGAGTTACTCCATCAGCGTTTATAATCTGGGATGACTGGAACCCAACTGCAAAGTGACCAGGCCCAAACCATGAGGAAACACAAGATAAGGACTGAATAAAAGGTACCATGTTGTATCAAGTCTCCACTTGGAGAAACTAAGTCAAGAGCAGAATCATCATTCACTCTTTTGACAACATAATCAAAGGCCCTGCTCAGTCCAGTGACGTAAGCTGCCTACCCACTAGCTAAAAATCAGAGGGAAATCCCATCCCTCTTATCCTGGCTCAGAAGGAAAGCAGAGTGCCTGTATTACTGGCTTAGAAGCACACCCTGACAGGGCACCCAGGTGGCTCAGTGGTTGAACATCTGCCTTTGGCTCAGGGCATGATCCCAGGGTCCTGGGGAGCTCCCAGTGGGGAGCCTGCCTCTCCCTCTACCTATGTCTCTGCCTTTCTGTGTGTCTCTCATGAATAAATAAATAAAATCTTAAGAAAAAAAAAAGAAGAAGAAGAAGTACACACTGACATTTCTATGCACAGAGCAGGTTTTCACCTAACACAGGCTGCCCAGAAATAGGTGAGATGTTGGACTACTTTTTTGAAAAACCACTTCTCCCTTAATCCTTTTGTTTTTCAACTTGTTGAAGGCACACATTCCTCTGGACCTCAATCATCCTATTTGTAATGCTAAAACAATCTTCAACCAAAAAGTTGAGTGTCTGGAAAAGAATTCTGGAGACTGGGTGTACAATGTGAATGTACTTAACACTACTTATCTGTACACTTAAAAATGCTTAAGATCTCTCATGCACTGTTGGTGGGAATGCAAGCTGGTGCAGCCACTGGGGAACAGTATGGAGGTTTCTTAAAAAATTAAAACTAGAATCGATCCAGTAATTCCACTTGTAGGTATTTATCCAAAGAATATAAAAACACTAATTGGAGAATATACATATGCATTCCTATGTTGGGTGCAGCATTATTTACAACAGCCAAACTATGGAAGCAGTCCAAGTGTCCCTCCACTGATGAATAAGGAAGATGTCACCTGGAGGCAGGAGCAGGCAGGTGCTCCTTGAGAGTAGAGACCAGGTCCCTACAGTGCCTTACACGGGGGCACAGGGGTTTGGGTTCCAGAGAGCTGGGCAACCAAGAGCCCACAGCTACATAGGAGACTGGGACAAACTTCAAAGATGGGGAGTGATATGTCAACTACACTTTGGAAATGAATTAAAATTAATTTCCCCAGGGGAACCTGGTTGGCACAGTTAGCTAACTGCCTTCGGCTCATGTCATGATCCCAGGGTCCTGGGATCTCAAGTAAATAAATAAAATCTTTTTTAAAAATTAATTTCCCCCCAAAATAACAGAATTCTGTTTTTCACTATAAAGGGAATGTTTTCTCATAATGGAAAATCTCAAAGACAGAAGAGAGAAAAAATTATCATGTAACTTCAACACGTAACAGTTGGGTTTCTTATTTCTTCCTTGGTTTCTTTATGGTATGTTTTACAACTTTAAGCATCATGCAGAATATGGCTTTCAAGTGTTTTAAAATTATTTTATGAGGGGATCCCTGGGTGGCTCAGCGGTTTCGCGCCTGCCTTTGGCCCAGGGCGCGATCCTGGAGTCCCGGGATCGAGTCCCACGTCGGGCTCCCGGCATGGAGCCTGCTTCTCCCTCTCCTCTGCCTGTGTCTCTGCCTCTCTCTTTCTCTACGTCTATCATAAATAAATAAAAATAAATTTAAAAAAATAATAATACTAAAATTATTTTATGAGCATTTTCCTATCATTAAATTTTAGCAAAGTCATTTCTAATGGATACTTAAAAACTTTTTAAAAAGATTTTATTTATTTATTTGACAGAGAAAGCAAGAACACAAGCAGGGGGAGGGGCAGAGGGAGAGGAAGAGACAGACTCCCCACTGAGGGAGCCTGATGAGGGGCTCAATCCCAGGACCCCAGGATCAGGACCTGAGCTATAGGTAAACACTTAACCCACTGAGCCACCCAGGCGCCCCAGGAGGCTTAAAATTTCATTATATTTTACTCATCTCTCTATTGCTAGATATTTAGGTTGGTTTTTTTGGGAGGGTTGTTTTTATTAAAATGCATGAGCATAAATCTTTGATCATATCTCTAAAATATTTCCTTATGATAAATGCATGGGGTTGAAAAGGCATGTACATTTCATGCCTTACAAACTATGAAACAGCTATGTAATCTGGATATCATAATCCAAAGGAAAAAGTACATAAGTCTTTGAAATCATTAGGCAATCCTAGATATGTGATGATTTAAAAAATTATAAAACAGTCCAGCATTCCAGAAAGTGAGCAACAGCCATGGCGAGGAAGAAGTACAAAGAAAATACCCATTAATTCAAGAAAAAACAGTGCCCATTGTCACAGATTTCCTTCCAGGATTTTCACATTGGATGTTCCCTCCTGTAGGTGTAATAATAATGACGTATATTCAAATTTGTATCCAACTTTTTCCATTATTAACAGGATAGATGATTTTTGGATCTAGTTGGCTCTATTATTTTTAAATGGAAGTGTTAAAGACACCTGGGTAAATAAATAACACTCCTAAGTTATAAATCATCTATAAGGGGTGGAGGCCCTAAAACAGTAACCAAAAGAAAAAAACAAAACAAAAAAACCACTATAGTAATGATTGGGCTAGCTTTTCATAACTTTAGCTATGCAATTTCTTTCCCTAACCTCTCTTTTACTTTGCGACATTCCAAGGAGTAGTTACTTTTATAAATATTATTTATGGCTTAGTACAAAGCATCTATTATATGGAGGGCCACGAGGAGTCTCTAGGAAACTTTCCATATATACTCAAAATATTAAAAAAAAAAAAAAAAGAATATTTACTAGGTATGGTCCAGAACTAAGCCCTTTGTTGCAGGCAGTCAGAGGGGCAGCGGTTGGGCTTACAAATCATGAGCAAAATAAGCAGCAGTTGCCTTTGTTTTAAGGCAAGTTATTCTCTCAGTCAGGGCCAGGAGATAAGCCCGTGACTAAATGAGCTTTGAAGAATAAATAAAATGGGAGCCAAGGGTCTTGGTCACTTCCCGAGAGCTAGGTGTTTGTTTCTCTTTGGAGCCCAGCTGCATTCCACAGTAAAAGGAAGAGGGGATGGGAGGCTGCTCCATGACCCTGGTTTTCATTACTGTCCCTTTTATGCTGTTCTTTTGCCTGGTTTCCTGATAAATATCATTAGCTCCAGGAAAGTACACGCAGCCTCTTCTCCACACCCACAGACACCAGCCAAGTTGAGCCGGGCGAGTCATGGTGCATTTTTAGGCTGGGGCTAAAACACAGCAGGTACACCATGCTGGCTACGGCAGATACGTCTGAGAATGAGGCTCACTTACCACCAGCCCCGGCAGCATGTGGCACAAGGGAAGAGAAGGCAAGGTGGCTGGAAGATGCTAACGTGTTCGCATTGACCATCTCTTACCACTACTCAGCCTCTTTACCTGAACCTCAGATCTCCAGCTTTCAGTGAGCCTTTCACTAGCTCCTGGTGGCAGACAGGCGATGGAGCCAGAGATAGTAACAACTAACTGGCACTTTAAAAATGCTTGCAGGAGTAAAGGAGACACAAGCAAGAAGTTTCTGTTCTAATAACTCAAAAACTACTTGGTATCTTACAGTACAGAGGACTGTAAAACCCCTGATTGAATGAAGCGTTTAGATGCCATGGACTAAAACAGAAATAAAGTTTATTTCTACTGATGGTGGTCCCCAGTAGTCAGGAAATTCCTCTCCACATATTTGAAATGCAACACATCCTTGCCCACCAGTCCCTCAGTAAATCATTCTCCTCCAGCCCACGTGACCAATGAGTCAAAGCCCTGAGGTTTGCAACAAGACAGTGCTCTAAATCCTTCTGATTTTAGAACCAGAAAGGGCAGGATAGAGACACTGCAAAGCAGAGACCATTCAGGTGTTGGTTTGGTTTGGTTGGTGGGCAGGAGTTCTTTTTTTAAAGTTAACCCAAGCTTTTTTTTTTTTTTTTTTTTGGGGGGGGGCGGGGGGAGTTTAAATTGGAGTTTGATATAAGCCCAAGCTTTTGAAAGAGAAGAGATCCTCTAGTCAAGCGATATTCTTCCTGGAAATTAAGCTTAAGGGGACAAGTTCTATGCAAGAAATTGTTGACTATAGTGTTATTCATACTGAAAAACAGAAAACCACCCAAATATCCAATAACAAGGGAACAGTTAAGTAAATATTGCTATAACCATTTTAAAGAAAAATTAAGTAGTAACATGCAAAAACGCTTATGATCTACTACTGAATGAAAAAGAACAGTGTTTCAAACACTACCATATTCACCAATGCATATGAAAGCCTGGGAACAAAAGGTCGGTAAGGAACAAGACACTTACATCATCTGAAATTAGTTCCCCAAGAATTTCATATTGATTGTAAATGGGGGAAAATAACAACTTTCCACTAGAGAACCTCACAGACACCTCCTAAAGTTGGTCATCAGAGTTAACATTCCTACTACCGCGACAGGCGGACATAATGTGCCTCCTTTTATGATGCACCGAGAGGGACCCGCGATTTTCGAGGTTAATTCCTGCCAGGATTGTGTGACCTCAACCAAACCATGAGGAGACAGCAGACAAATCCAAACCAAGGAAAATTCTACAAAACAACTGATAGAAAGCCTTAGAGAACGTCAAGATCTTGAGAGACTTTAAGAAGGTGGGGGAGCTATTCCAGGATAAAGGAGCCTAGAGAGAGAGACAGCAACGAAACAGCGAGAGATCCTGGATTGGATCCTGGACTGGAAAGAAAAAACAGGAAAACTAAGGAGCACACTTATGAGACAACAGGTGAAGTGCATGTATGGGCTACAGATGAGAAAAGAGGATGACACCAATTTTAAACACCTTGACCTTGATTCAATGTCCTTATTCTTAGGAATTCCACACTTCAGTATTTAGGGGTAAAAGGGGCATGAGGTAGGCAACTTACCCTCCAAGGGTTCAGACAAAAGAAAAAAAAAGATGTATATATAAAGAGAGAACAGACAGGGAGGGGGAGAGAGAGGGTGAAAATGATAAAGCAAATGTGGTAAAATGTCAACAACTGATGAATTGGGAAGAAGGTTTATAGGGGTTCTTTGTACTATTCTTTGCAACTTTTTTTAAGTTTGAAATGACTGCAGAATAAAGTTTCAAAAAAGTATATCTAGGCAATGATTAACAACCACAAGAATTTTACATTCTTGCCAAAAGATAAGAAAGGATATGTGGGAAAATGAAAAATCCCTGATTGGAACAGACCAGATGGTGGGTCATATCTTCTTCTTGCTAGAAAGAAGCACCCATATCAGTCACGTTGCTTGAGACACAAGCAATTCAACAATAATTAAGTAAATATGAGGAGAACAATAATAATCCCCTGGGAAGTGTAGGGACTTCCAAAGATTATCCAAAGACCCAGACATAGGGTCAAGTGGCTCCTGGTGTTACCTGCTGCCTTAAGGAGGTATATATAATGGTGACTCTAGAAACTTTTTTTTTTTTAAATTGGTCCTGAGTAGCACACCTACTTCTTGGAGAAGACATACCTTCATCATGGTTTCGTTGATCAAGTTCTCACTGATGATGGTGGCAGTGCCCAAGCTGGAGTTCGCAATCTTGGTGGCTGTTGTGTTCATTGGCTTCACGGGATGAAGTCTAAAGAGAAGAGGATAGGATCCTTAGACCTTTCTGCAATGGCCAAACCAAGAAACTATCCATCTCACGGATGGCAGCCAGTGAGACAGACAGGAGGGCAGAGTGGTGATACGTTCTGTGCACACCTGCAGTCTCACACACACCAGTGTTCCTGTGGTAACGAGGGCAGTCAGCACTAGGCCACCGCAAACAAACCAACCAAGCACACTCAACCAGGTGTCCCAATGTTCTCACAGACCCTTGTCTCATTATCAATGTCAGAAGAACACGAGACACAGCCTCTTATTTTTGAGGCAGCTACAGCCTAGGACTGTCCTGTGTGAGTCCCTACAGAGCCTTCTGTTCCTCCACAATAAAGAGTTGGGAACAAACAGGCCAGCTTTACCTTGGGCGGAGCTTAAAGCAAGCTTCCAACACAGCTACGTTCTATCACTCCATCTCAGTTGGTTTTTGATACTAGGAAGGTACTGGTCACAAGACATCTCTGTGATCTGAGAGCCCCAAATCTGACTGTCCAGCGTAATTCCTAAACTATCTCTAAAGACTAATATTGTATCCTCCCTGCAAATGCAGGAGTGTCTTGAGAAGGTGTTCCCACCACTGGACAGACCCTTTAAAAATGAGCCTTACCAGCAAAATGTGCAGGAGGTACCACCTGGATATCCATGCAGCTAGAAAGCCCTTATCTCTGCAGGCAAAAGGCAAAAAGGGCTGTGGGAAGGTGGGGGGGATCGCTCACATTGACAAAACAATCTTCCCCGACTCTCACCTGTGCTTGGCTGACCCCGTTCCAGCGCTTGGCTGAGCTGAGACTGGCTGTGTCTCTGAGGGTGAGACCCAGGCCTGAAGAAGCGGCTTCCTCTTGCCAGAATTTTCCACTTTATCAGCGGAGCCCTCTGCTGTTGCTTTTTTTTGAGATTCTGCTGTACTGGTGTGGTGAGTGTCAGCATGTGGGTGGCTGGGGAAAGAGTGTGTAATAGGAAAGGTCTCAGAAAAGGAGGGGCTGGGTACAGGGGAGTCGAGGGCTGTATCAGGAGGCTGGCTGGGCCTCCCATTTCCCATCAGCTTTTCCTTCTTGCCACAGCCAGGACCTGGCAGCTGTTTATCCAAGCGTGAGCTCTTGCCAAGCTCTGGTTTATGAATTCCTGAAGCTGTAGTTGGCTCTGAAGAGGCCATAACAGATACTTCGGGTGCTTTTGACCCGAGGTCAGGCAGGCTCTCTACAGGTGCCGCCCACCCATCTGCCTCGCCCCTCGGCCCCTTCTCCATCTCAGGATGGGCATGTGACATGCTCACGGAGGAAGGTCCTACTTGCAGGGCTGCCACCTGGGCTGTCTCTCTGTCATCTTCACCCTGATCCACCCTTTCATCATCTGACGCCACTTCAGGAATTGCAGGAAGGGTTAAGCCCAGATCAGCCATGACTGGAGAGTTAATACCTGGGATAGAGTGAAGGCCACTCAGGGGATCAGACAATAAACCTTCGTGATCACTGGCTTTGCTCTGATTTTGAGCCATAGGCGTATCGTCTCGCTCAATCTTTAAGAGTGGGATGTCTTTCCCTGAGCTTGCCTCACTCACAGGGCCTTCTGAGACACACTCCTTGGAAGAGGGGAAGTGAAGGGGGTCTGCCATGGAAGCTGGCACACCATGCTTCACTGGCCCGGGTGCAGACACAGCTTCCGTCTCTGTGACCTCTGCGTGGAAACACCCAGCAGGCTCTCCGTCTGACAGGTTTCCAGAGGTGGCTCCTTTGTGTGTCACCTCCTGGGGATTATCTCTGTGCTCTTCCACCAACCCAGTGGACTCCTCTAGCTCCTCTTCCATAAAGATCTCCTCTGAAAATGATACACGCTTCTTGATTTTCTTTTGGCTTTCGTCAACATTCTCTTTGTGTCTCTGCATCACAGAGCCAAGAGTGGGAGCTGATTCTCCAGACTGAAGAGGGGGTGCCGCTTCTTTAATTGCAGAAGTCATGCTGCCCCCCTTAACTCTGTTCTCCCCAAAAGACCCAAATGGATGCTCTGAGCCTGTGTGTTCCCCCATCAGAGGCCTCCATGCCGGGCTCTCGATCTGGCCACTTCTGAATGAAGGAGCAAGTGTTACTTCTTGGGTCTCTTGAGACGAAGGGGCATAGTCTTGTTCTGAGTGGGGAGCCCTCTGAACTTCTTCCCTTTCAGGTTGCTTTAGGAGAGACCTTTCTGAGTCATGACCGACGGTGCTCTCCAGGCCTATCTCACTGGTCTTCCCCATTGGATAATCTTCCATTCCCTTCCACGCTGGAGTGGGGAGCTGTTGGAAACGTGACCCCGAGGCACAAGAAACAGTCTTTGGATCCTGTGTTAAACTCTCTCTTAGCAATTCTGCCTTATGGAGCAAAGATGGTTCTTCAGGACTGGCCTGGCCCTGGTCTGTGGGGGGCCAGTTTTCAACTGGCGTGGATGTGGAAATGGGAGCCACAATGGGAGATGAGAAAGAGAAGACAGAAGGAGATTCAGAGGATGGTGTCTCTGCACAATGCCCCAATTTAGAAGGGACAGGTGTCTGGCCAGAACTGGACAGAAGAGCAGAAAAAAAGAGAGTAGAGTCAGGGGAAGAAGGAAGCCTGGCTGTGGCTGGAGCCTCTGGAGACACGTCCAGTCTGCAAAAAGGACAAAATAAAATCTGCAGGTCAGTTGCAGATTCATCGTGAGAGGCGATAAACACTTAAAAGATAAAGGTGTTCCAAAGGGGAGAGCACTTTAATATTTGGGGCAGTATTTTAAGAAGTTAGAGAAGGAACATTAATAACATATGAAAGGAACACTTTTATCACCAAGCACATCTGCCATGCGAAGGGCTGCTGCAACACAGAAAGCTCCAGGTAAAGCAACAGCCTACGGTCTCTTTTGGTGATAAACAAAATACATCGAAAAATTTCAAAGCAATAAAGGATGCACTCAGGGTAACAGGCACCAGTTTTAAGAGGAACAGTCTGCATGCATGTGTGTGTGTGTGTGTGTGTGTATGTGTGTGTGTGCATGTGTGTGAAATCAAAGTAAAGCAGAATCTCAAAAAAAGTCTCTACCACCCCAGACCACAGAAACATTGTCAGTGTGAATGTGAGTCATGCTGAAAGCAGAAGCCCCCCGACGCTCACTCAGGCTTTTGCAACAAGATGCACAACTGAACACTCAGAGAACCATCCCAGGCATCCTCGAGAGTGGACCAAAGGCCTCCCGTGCCAGCAAAGCAATGCCACGTTGCAAGGAGGAAAGATACTATCCTCCTGAAAGGGCAATATGTGATAAGAACTTTAAACAAAAAAAGAACTTTAAATAAAAACACATGTTCTGCTCATACCACAGCCAAAACCTGGCATTCCCATTTGCAATACTCATAGTCAGCTGCAAAGCATGGTTTTCCACGGGGTCTGATTATCTTACTGAGATGGACAGACCGCGCCTGCTGGCAGGGGCTTTGGGCTGGGATGCACCACTGCAGCCCGGGCAGGGTGGGCCAGGCAGGCAGTATAGGCTGATAAAAATAACTCAGATGATGAAATGCTTGCCATACACAGCTACGACCACGGACCAGCAAGCAAGATCTGCTCGGCCAGTAGACCTTGCTGACTACCCTGGACAGTGAGGTGTGGGCCCCCTGCCCGAGGAGGGCTAGGACTCACCGTGGCTTGACAGCTTTCGTTTGCGGTGCCCTCGTAGAGCCGACGGGGGGTGTGGGTTCAAACGTGAGCTGTCGGTCAGGTTCAGGTTCTGTGACCTGCACTTCTTCAAACGGGTTCAGGGAGCGGCCCTGTCCAAAGACAACGGCCACAGTATCCTTCTCAGATCGTTTCCCTAGGTCTTCGTCAGGCCCTGGCTGGTCCTCCCTCGGTTTGACTTCCATCGATGTGCCTTCTGTCTCCTTCCCTGGGGTGGCAGAAGGGCTTCCGCCTTCGCTGCCCTTGGCTGTGTCCTTCTTTCCCGTCACCAGGGACAGCAAAGAGGACTTCTTATTCTCCTGCTTCTTGCTCTCTTTGGTTTCCTTTGCAGCCTCCAAGCTCGCTGGTGCTGCGTTCTCCCGAATATCCCCACTGACCTGTGGCTGGTAGGACGGCAGAGACATGGATTTGAGAGAGTCCTTTGTGGAAGACTCAGACCACCGCCTGTCGGAAGACACTGCCCCTCCATCCCCAGGCTCCTTCCAAGACCGAGTCGCCAGGTTTTCGGTGGAAGAGAACAGATGCTTCTTCCGGAAGCCCTGGGGAGACGGGGAAGAGGAGGGAGTGCTCTCCTTCGTCTCGCCCTTGGTTTCCGGCGGCTCCAAGTAAACATGGTTCCCATTGATACAGACGTTAGAGCGAGAAAGGACATCATTCTTAGACCGAAGGCCACCAAAAAAGGAGGGTCCTTCCCTCTTGGGCAGGCTGAAATTGCTCTGGTTCAGTTGCTTAGGATCTGCACTCTCTGTTCTCTTGTGAGACATGACTGCAGGGAAGAAAAACAAAAACCAAAAAGTTAAACGACTGGTTCACAACTGGAAAGGGGTGACATCTCTCCGTGCCTGAATACGTTTTTGTTTACTGGCATGACGGTGTGTTACAGCATCTAACAGGTAGAAGCCAGGGATGCGGCTAAAGATCCTACAATGCATGGGGCAGCCCCTACAACAAGGAGTTATCTGGCCCAACCTGCCAAGAGTGCTGAGGTCCGGAAACCCTGCATTAAACCAATGAGAAGGGCCAAATCTGGCCAAAAGTAAGAATTTAGGCATTGAAATTGAAGTTCAAATTCACAGTTAAAGGAACTAGATTCCTCAACCTTAATTAAGGATAATTCCCATGAAGGTTAAACACATTAATAGGATCTCAATAAATACCTGATGAACCAATGAAATGTCAGAATTACTCTAAGGTTCCATGATTTTACCCTTAATTTAAAAAAAGAAAAACCTGGATGCATGCATTCTGTTAATTCCAAAAGCTTATTTTATATATACAGATTTTATTTATTTGAGATAGAGCACAAACAGGGGGAGAGCCAGAGGGAGAAGCAGGCTCCCTGCTGAGCAGGAAGACTAAGGTGGGGCTCGATCCCAGGATCCTGGGATCAGTGATCTGAGCCAAAGGCAAATGCTTAACTGACTGAGCCACCCAGGCGCCCCCTCAAAGCCTTTTTTAATGGACATCAGCAACAGAGCCAGACATTTTAGAAAAAGGAATTTATACGTTCTTAGAAACCAGAGCACTTAGAAATAGAGAAGACTTTGTAACCAAGATTATCCACCATAATGACCATCGTCACCATCATCATGGCCATCATCACCAGCTCCCTCATGACCATCATTTCAGTAACCAAGGAACCGAATCAAAATCTTTAAGATTTGTTTCTTCTCTCTCTCTCTTTTAAAAGATTTTATTTATTTATTCATGAGAGACACAGAATGGGGGGACAGAGACAGGCAGAGGGAGAAGGAGGCTCCATGCAGGGAGCCCGACATGGGACTCAATCCCGGGTCTCCAGGATCACACCCTGGGCTGAAGGCGGCGCTAAACTGCTGAGCCACCAGGGCTGCCCTGTTTCTTCTCTCTTAAAGCAAAGCAGGCTGAGAGAGAGAGAAAGAGCGCTCAAGCAAGGAGGAGGAGAAAACTCACCATCCGAGGCAGAAGACGACTCATCCTCATTGTCATCATCCTCCCACCGGGATTGAAAGTCTCCAGGACGAAGCAAGACCTTGTCTGACTTTGACGTAGGCAGGACAGACATGGACTGGGAAAGTGGTGTTTTCTGCAAATTAGACTTGGAAAACAAAGTCTTGATCTTCGATTTCTTTTTCTTGTCTTTTAAAGGAGACTCATCGTCACTATCAGCTGAGGGCGTCACGCTGGGAACGATGGCGGAGGCAGTGTCTGATGCATTGTCCTTAGGTTTCCCCTTGATCTTGTCCTTCAGCTTCCCAAATGGATTCCGAGACTTGTCTTTCATGGAGAGGTCAAACATGCTAGCAGTCATGTTGTTTCTCATAAACTGGATGTCAACCTCAATTTCTCCTCGCTCTTTATCCTTCTTTCCTGGTTTGGATTTCAAGGTGTACCACCTACAAGGAGAAAGGCTGAGAGGTTACATTGGGATCAAAAAGCCTAAAACAATGTTCACAGTCCCCATTGACTGGCCTCTCTTCTCTGCTACCACCAGCCTCTTATATAAACATATTCTTGGACTCTCTTCTTGGGAGTAGAGGGTGGGACAGGGACTCAGGTCAGGACTGGTAATTTTATTTTTGAGAAGACACCCACTAGGCAAAGCTATGATTGGATCTTATACTTCATGTATAGTCACTTAGAATCTTGATTCAATAGCTATTTCTGAAAATAAAATAAATAAAATATCCCATCAAATCATTTCCTATGACTGGTATTTTTCTTCAATAGAGTAAAAATGCAAAGATCTCCTACAAACAGTTAAGAAGACAAAATGCAGGGATCCCTGGGTGGCGCAGCGGTTTGGCGCCTGCCTTTGGCCCAGGGCGTGATCCTGGAGACCCGGGATCGAATCCCACATCGGGCTTCCGGTGCATGGAGCCTGCTTCTCCCTCTGCCTGTGTCTCTGCCTCTCTCTCTCTGTGACTATCATAAATAAATAAAAATTAAAAAAAAAAAAGAAGACAAAATGCAAATTTACATAAAAATCTCAGAAAAAAAAGCGAGTTTATAGGATGGTTCCTGGCAGGGAATAATAGAAAATATAAGACAGAGTAAATGCTTATGTGTTGTTCGTTTGTTTCAAAAAGAGTGAAACAAAACCCAGTCACAGAATGACAAATATTGTATGACTCTACATATATGAGGCACCCAGAGCAGTCTAATTCATAGAGTAGAATGGCTGTTGCCAGGGGCTGAGGGCAGAAGTGAATGAACAACTAGTATTTAATGGGTACAGTTTCAGTTGGGGAAATAAAAAAGTTCTGGACAGGGATGGTGGTGATGGTTGTACCAAAATGTGAATGTACTTAATGCCACAGAACTATACACTAAAAAATGGCTACAATGGCATATTTTGCTATATATATTTTAATAAACTAAAAAAAAAAGGAAATTGAAAGGAGGCATCGTTTCCTAGTTTAATAATCAGAAGAGGGGTATTCAAACATTATCCAAGTATTTCAACTGGTCATTTGCAAACGATTTTACGATGTGGCAAATATTCTTTTTTTTAAATATTTTATTTATTTATTCATGAGAGACACAGAGGGAGGCAGAGGCAGAGGCAGAGGGAGAAGCAGGTTCCCTGAGGGGAGCCTGATGTGGGATTCGATTCCAGGACCCGGGGATCATGCCCTGAGCCAAAGGCAGATGCTCAACCAGCGTCCTGATATGGCGAATATTCTATCTGCCCAACTCTACTGAAAGACAGACTTCAGAAAAAGGGAATCCCTCTGCATTTTCCATCGGTGAACTGCAAGAATGTGAGCCTGATTAGCAGCATGACTGCTACAGAGCACGGAAGTCTGAATACATGGTCCACTAACAGCCATCCCTGGGGTTTCCAGCACAGACTGAGAAACCACATGTGGATGTTCTTTGCAGTGACCTACTTAAGAGCTGAGGGCCATGGACGTTAAGGAAATGATAGGTTTGCTCAAATGAGCACAATTTCCTTTCTCACCCTCAGCAGGTCTTGCTCACAGGGCACATCACTGCCCCACTACCTTAGCTTACTATACACTGAAAAGAAAGGGGCACAGAGAAGCAGACACCTAACACTTATACAATGCCTATGGTATACCTGGTATACCTGGCACTGTGCACACTTAGGGACGTCCTCATCTAAGTCTCGCAAGAATGACACAGAGTGTACATTATACCCATTTTATGAAGACAGTGAGGCTCACAACTGAGGTCATTCATACAAGGTATTGTGACTGGTAAAGGGTATAAGCAGAATTCTGATTCAGTTCTGCATTTCTGCAAAGCTCCTAATTCTTTCTCTTACACCAAGATTCCTGCTTCGCACTGTCTCCGAACTCACCACCTTCCATTGGCCATCTTCGCAACACACGAGAGGAGGGCTCAGATTCAAATTCTTTCCGATGCAAGTTTAAGATGCTCACTTAAAAGTCCTCACATAAGAAAATACTAAGGAAAAAAAAAGTGTTCTCGGAAGAAAGGGGGAAAACCCACCATAGCCAGCCACCCATCATAAATCATAAGATTGTGTAAAAGTTCAGTATGCAAAGTCATCAAGAAGAATTTAAACTAGATTTAAAAAAATATAGCCAACATCGGAGAAAGTGATGTGAGCTATGATTCTGGACCTTTAGGGGGAAATCTTTTATGGTTTTTAAAACCACAGGCCACAGCTGGAGGCTGGGGGGAGATGGAAGGTGTTTATACACAACCTCACCCCGGCCAGACTGGTGTCTTTCCAATATATTTTCCAAGACCGAGCCTGGAATAGTTTGCATGTTTGTCATTTAGACGTCCAGAGGATTATTTGTATTTTTCTCTTCAGACAGTCATGTGGCTAAATGGTAGCCCTGGTGATGAAGGGTGGTTAGCTTTTGTAAATATCCATTGCAGGCACCTGGAAAGGAGAAGTTGCTGAAAGCTGACTGTGGAGCTCAGATGACCACAGAGGCCACAAGCAGTTTCATCTTTCCACCCTGGGGAGGTGAGTCAGTCAGGTCAGGTCGCCTCCCCAAGCTCGCCTCTCCCCTTGTCTTGCAGGGGATGCAGAGGTGACCTGCAGAGCTTGCTGTGGACAGTTTCTGGGACTAGCCCACCCTTCCAAAAGTATCAGCGCCAGTCTGTTTGTTTGGAGTGAAGCTACAACCAACTCTAGAGTCCTCCCTGGGGGACCTATTATTATCTGATGCACAGGTTCGGTCTCCGGGTACTAAAGTGGGATTTGTTTAGGGAACTTCTAAAACCACTAGGAGGTGTGAATAGATGCTTCAGCAACTGTTCCTATCATTTATTTTCATGGTCAAACCTAAAACCAAACACCAGGCAGCCAAGAAAGTCACAGGGCTATTTAAGGATGTGAAAAGCAGACTGAATCACAGGTAAGCAACCCCCATGCAAATGTTCAGAATTTTTAAAAATCTGTGCTTGGCTTTATTAAAGCTGGAAAGAAGACAGGAATTGTTTCTTTTAACAATATTACCCTCATTATTAAATTCAAACCATTTAAGCAAGGGTTCTTTTGGCACAAGCATAATTCAATAATAAATGAAAGCCATGATTCATAAATGTCTCACCCTAAAGAACCCAAACCAGACACGTTTGTGGGTTTCAACATTCAAGCATCAATTCGATTTTAAGTGTTTTTTTTTTTTTTAAGATTTTATTTATTTATTTGACACACAGAGAGAGCTCATCCACATGCAGGGGGAGTGGAAGGCAGAGGGAGAGGGAGAAGCAGGCTCCCCGCCAAGGGTGCTGGGGCTCCATCTCAGGACCCTGAGATCATGACCTCAGCCAAATGCAGACGCTTAACTGACTGAGCCACCTAGGTGCCCCAATTTTAAGTTTTCTACCCATCTGGTTTTTTTAGCTAACTTAATTCCATCACCTCACGGAAATAGTTTATAAATAATAAAGTCCCAGCATGGCCACACAGCCTGTGATGGCAGTATGGCTGTGTTCCAGCATTACCTTTCATGTAGGCCCAGAAAGCTTGAATTATCTCAGAAATCAGGGCTGGGTTCATTTTCCTAGTCCAAAGGGCAGAGTACAGAAAGAAAGCCATAATCCCAAGGTAGTGAGTTTGTTTTTAAGCCCATAATCTGGAAAAAATCCTGCAAACTATCAAGAAAATTAAGTGATCTCTTCTATAATCAAATAAATATTTTAAATTATTATTAAAAACTCAGTTCTTCAAAAATTAAAAGGATCTCTGAATACATAGAAAATGACGAAAACTTATATAAACTATATTTTAAAGGAATAACAGGTATGAGGTAAAAATTCAAATCATACTAAACGGTACAAAATGAAAACTTCAATCTTCGTACCCCTCCACACCCCTCAGCCAAGTGATGGTCCTGGGCATATATAAACAAAAATGCCTATTATCCAAATAGGCTGTCCTGCTTTTCAGAGGTTTTTGAGTTTGGGGTTTTGGGTTTTTTGGTCAAACCGAAAAAGGCAACACCTAAAAATATAGAAAAATTCATTTATGTCTTCTATTGCCCGAGTTCACACTGTCAAATCTCCTGGGCTTTTAAATAATCACTTTGAGAAGAGCTAAAATTATCCGACCTTGCCCAATTCTCAGGGCCGGTATGCTTCAGAGCACCTCTGTTTCTCACTACGTGGCTCAAATACATGGAAAGCTGATCACAGGGGCCCTTCCATCGGAATGTGGCAGGGTGAGGGCAGTGTGGTTCCTGCTCTGGGGAAATGAAAAGTCTCACAGCAATGCAGACTTTCGGGATTATACTTGTAAAGGACTGGCTGGTACGCCTCAAAAATAATCTTTCTGCAGCTGAAACAAACATGTTTTTCCTTTAAAACATTCTAAGGGCAGTCACGTACAGAGAAATGATGGCTTCAAAGATGCGATTCAAACATTTTTACATAGTAGGTACTGAAAATACCAAATGAAAAGGCCAGATTCTGCCCTAAAAAGCATACTCTCTGGGGATGCCTGGGTGGCTCAAAGGTTGAGCACCTGCCTTGGGCTCAGGGTGTGATCATGGGTCCAGGAATCCAGTCCCACATTGGGCTCCCTGCAAGGAGTCTGCTTCTCCCTCTATGTCTCTGCTTCTCTCTCTCTCATGAATAAATAAATAAATAAATAAATAAATCATTAAAAAAAAAAAAAAAAAGGCATACCTTCCAGTGGGAGAAAGAGGCCAGGCTCACCAAACATCAGAGTGTTACCTTAGGACCATTGCTGCCTTTTTCTTTCTGATTTTGAAGCATGAGAAAATAATTAGACATGGGAAGAAATGTCTGCTAAAGTACACAATTTCATCCCAAATAAGGACTCTCACACACAAACAAGGTCAGTCCTCAGCAAAATTGAATCCCAAGGAGCTATGCAAACCACCTACTTATGGGCTCCAGCAAAATAAATTAATACTGCATACTTGTATTAGACACAGGAGGCTCCAGGAAAGGGAGGGGAAGAAAGATTCCCAGCTCTACAGTTACTTCAGCACACTCATGTGTGTTAACTTCAAGGGATCCTTGTCTGTGGGTCCAGGTGGGACCCCAGGGGCAGTGGTAGACAGCCTATTTCTCTCCTCCTGAAAAATCTCCACTGTGACTTGTAGCATGAGTCACCTCCACGGTAACCAAGCATCATGACCCAGGGGATTATGGCCTCAGGTGAGGGAAGAAGCAGGAAGAACAGAACAGCACCTAATGGAGTGTGTGACACAGAGGGCACTCTCCATCTTCCTTAGATGAAGAAGTTTTTAATAGCAATTCATTAGCTGGCTTACTAATAGAAATAAGGCAAAAAATCACATGGGGTTGGCAGTCGAGAGCATCTAAAAGGTGTTCTGAAGAGGGGTGAGTCTATCTAGGTGAAATGTCTACACCCCTCACTTGGTAGCCTAGAAGCAATGCCATAGCAAGCAGGGACAGAGACATTTATGACCCATAAAATGTTTGTGGTGTGTACCCTACAGAGGCTAACTAGTTTAACAAGTTTGATTATTGCCCTCGGTAGTTGGTCATCATTACCTAACTCTGAATGCAGAAGGACCAATCGGCCAACCTCCCCTTCTTAGGTCGCCCTTCCTTTCTGCCCACAGTCAACAATTTAGAAGAATTTGTGGTAAGCCATGAGAGAAACAAATGGCTCACTTTTTTTTACCCCAGCCCCTAAGACAGCCACTCTAGCAGCACTGAAAGGCTACCTGTAGCCACCATACTCATTCCTAAAAGCTGGCAAGTGACACACTAAAGGAAAGAGAACAGAAAAGCAGGCTGAAAAATGCTTTGGGTCTTTTCCATATTATGTGCTCTATGGAAATTCTCTTAGAAAGTGAGCACAACAGGCTACAGAAAATTTTTTGTTAGTATTGCCCGGGTGGCTCAGTTGGTTAAGCACCTGACTCTTGATCTCAGCTCAGGTTTTGATCTCAGGGTTGTAAGTTCAAGCCCTGTGTCGAACTGGGCATGGAGGGAGGAAAGAAAGAGGAAGGAAGGAAGAAGGAAGGGAGGAAGGAAGGAGAAAGAGAAAAAAAAAAAGAAAAAAGAGAGAAAAAGAGATTTTAGTAATTTTTTTACATTGAGCTCACTTGCATGCTAATCTGACCATTATTATCTTTTTATGTATCTTCTCGAGGTTTTTTTCTTGTACATTTTAGCAGTCAAGAGCTGAGAGACTTTAGGTAAGTTACTTAACCTCTCTGTGGCTCAGACTTCTCCTCGGAAACAGGGCTAAAAAGCACCTACTTCATCAGGATGTTATGAAAATAAAATGACCTAATATCAAGTGCTTAGAACAGTGCCTGGCACTTAGCATTCGGTAAGTATTAGCTATAATCCTTACTCAGGTGTAACCAGAGCATACATGCAATTTTATTTATAGTGTGTTGTACATTATTGCCCCACAGACTTCATACCTGCCATTTCCAATGGCTGCATGACCTTCCGTGAAGTGCATGTATACCACGGTTTACCCATTCAGACAGTTCTCGGAAGGGAACATAAGATATCAACATATCTGACGGGCTATACTCTTAGTCACCCAACCTTGTCCATCAAATCCAAATAACAATGGTTTGCACGTGAAGGGAGGAGGAAAAGACTCAGTTACAAAATCAGTTTGTATTAACAATTTCCAAAATTAAAAAGGACAAAAGAGTTTTTAAAATACATTGATTGGTGTATATTTCCTGTAACTTACTGATTTAATGACCCTCAGATAAAACTCTTTAAGTGTTTCTCCAGAGCAGGAGCAAGAAGCAGAGGGCTTCCAAACCCTTGCGGAGACACACAACTGACTGCAATAGCAGGATCAAGACCTATGTTCTAAGTGGAAAGCAATTACTCCGTGCTAAACTCCTTGTAGGTGAGGACTGAAAGTGATAGCAAGCATCGGTTTTAAGATTCTCTAAAAATCAGAAAAATGGGGGCACGAGGGTGGCTTAGTTGGTTGAGCGCCTGCCTTGGGCTCAGGTCATGATCCCAGGGTCCCTGCTCGGTGAGGAGGCCGCTTCTCCCTTTCCCTCTGCCCCTCCCCGCCTTGTACTCGCAATCTCTCAAATAAATAAAATTAAAAAAAAAAATTTAACAATAGAGCAGCCCCGGTGGCTCAGAGGTTTAGCACCACCTTCAGCCCAGGGCCTGATCCTGGAGACCCGGGATGGAGTCCCATGTCAGGCTCCCTGCATGGAGCCTGCTTCTCCCTCTGCCTGTGTCTCTGCCTTTCTCTCTCTCTCAGTCTCGAATGAATGAATGAATAAAATTAAAAATAAAAATTAGAAAAATCAATGCATTCTTAAACATGGAAGACTACCTCTCCTATAATCGTTTACTTACTGACTTCTTTTTTACTTGATCGTATCTCAAAAAGCCACAAACATTAATATTCTACCATCAGATTGGGTCTCTCACCTCTTGCCCAGTTGGCCTGTCAAAGAACAACCTCATCGCCATCACAGAGTTTTCTATCACTCACGCCAAGAGACTTTAAGAATGGGACAAAAATGCAGCGGCCTGGTTCCCCATCTCTTGACCAGGACAAAAGAAAACACACAGTCCCCGCAGAAAGGGACCTAACAGCCCTCTCCCCACCACCCCCAGACAGATTTGCACTCTTTCAAGGAGAGTTCCCGGCAAGGAAGTAAAGTATCTATGATTTTTATCTCGCAATCAAGATAAGTCCCAAGAAGGAGAGGGGAAAAAAACCCCACATTTTAAAATCCTGATTTAACAACTGATGATTAGCAAAAATGAGAAGTGCCATTAGGTACAAGGAAAACCCCACCAGACCTGTGCTGGAGGAAGCAACACCCCCAAAGTCACATCCCAGGACCCAGTCGCCCTGGGGCCCTCCGCACAGGACACCCATTCTTCAAGATTACAAGGGGCCTTTTCAGACCAGGCTTTTTGGAAGCCTTAATTGTTCCACCTAGTTTAGCCACGTCCTTTCTCATAAAAGAGTATTTTAAAAGTGAAGTGTGCAGCAGCCGCGCCCCTAGAAACATTTTTCTGGGATTTCTTATAAATGCCTCCCCTCTCCTGCATTCAAAGGCCAGCATTCAGGAAAGGACACTTAATTACCACTGCCTTTTTTCTCTCCACAGGCACATTCCTCAATGTGTCCCTCGGGGACACCCTGGAGACTAAAATCCTTGCTTTTTTTCTAACAGATTATCTACAGACTTCTCCCTGCAGGAAAGGAATTTCTCATCTCATTAGGAGCTGAGAGCAGCTCTTTTGCCAAAGGCATCCCTAGCAGAAGGTAACCTGCTTCTTCGGTGTTAAGGCACTGGAAAACATGCCACGGCCCAAACTGAGAAATCTGAAAGAAGCAGAGCTCTGACTTCATACCCCAGACCCCCTTGTCTTTAATCTACCAGGCTGAATGTAAGATTAAATGCTTTTCCGCATCCACACTGGCAAACAACTGCCTGTCCTGTGCCCACGGGGACCTCAGCCATTCGTTCACTCACACATGTTATGAGGTGCTGCATCAGGTCACATAGCAAAAAACAAGACCAAAGTGGTCCCTGGCCAAGGGAGAGGCAGGCGAAGCTAGGCCTGGTCCCCTGAGCCAGCTGGGGCACCAGATCTGACTCAGGACACCTTAAGAGGAGTGGTTCTCAAACAAATGATCTTGGCGGTGAACTGATTTTCTTCAAAAGACCAATACAGGGTTGGCTGGGGTGTTGATTTTGTTGGAATTCAAAGGCCCCCCGAGGCTTAGAGATCTGCACAAGACTCAGAATCAAAGACCACCCAAGGGATGGCTCAGGGATGAAGATAAGGCCTCTTATCACTTTCTCCGTTAGGCTAGGGCTTCTTAATCCTTCTGGAACTAAGCCACAGTGAGTGAGTGTAGAGCACAGAGCATGGTTTTCTAGGATGTATGGCAACTAAAATAATAGTATTTTAATGGATATCTAAGATTACTGTTAAGGGGGAAAAGAATAAGTTTAGCAAATCGATTCTGGAGCGGACATTTTAATAGCACGTGTATTGCTTTTAACATAATTATAACATTTTTTAGTTAATCACTACAATTAAAATGACACATCAGATACGATTTACAAAAACTTCCCTCTGACGGTAGTTAGGTAGTTACAGAAACACAATAGAGGTCTTTGTAACCAAAAGGAAGTTTAAGCAAAATGAAAAAGGCACAAGACTCCTTTGTACACTTACCTTCCCTAATGTGAAAAACACGTAAAGGGTTGACTTACTTGCCTCCAGAGTTTTATATTTCACTTATGGGTTTATTTTTCCTAATGTTATATATGATTTTTCTTCCTTTTTTAAGTCCTGTACTCCTTGAAGCAGTGACTCCATCAGCTGTGTTAGAGCCACCATTTAGATTTCATCAGCTACATAAACGATTACAAAACAAAGACTTGGCCTGTATTAAAACTGTAAATACTTGGGGAGACACACACACACACACACACACACACACACACACACCCTGATTTCAGTAACGTTTCCTACTAATTCATTCCAATAGAAGATTTGACTCACAGGTGTCACTGCCCAAAGCTGTCTTTGTAATGGTGACCTCACTCTCGTATCACAGTGGCTGCTAGGGGAAAGAAAAGTGCCACCACTTCCTGGTTCATTTTCAACAGCAAGCTCTCCTTATTTTATTAGTTCATTTTCATCACTTCCTCTCTCTCACCCCCACCCACCAATCCATCAACAAACCAGGCCAACTGAACCTCCAAAATAATTCTGAAACCTACCACCTCTGTCTACCACCATGGCCATCACCCTAGTGCAAGCCGCCACCATCAGTAGCCTAGATTAGTGCAACGGCCTCTCATTTTGTCGGATTCCAGGCTAGGGCTGCTTCAAATCCATTCTCTACCCAACAGCCACAGTGATTTTTGACTATTCCAGATCACAACACCCCTCTGCTTTTAATACTCAGTGACTTCCCATTGCTCTTAAATGAAGCCCTGCCTTCCTCTTCAGCCACAATCTACACAGTCTCTGCAGCTTCCCAGGTATTCCCACCTCAGGGTCTTTGCACAGGCTTCTCCCTCTACCTCAAGTTCCCTTCCTCTACTTTTCACCAGAAAAATCTGTTCGTGCTTCAGGTTCCTGCCTCCAAGAAGTTATGTGCCATCTCCTTCTTCAAGTCATATCCTTCCAGATCTATCCTCTATGACACCTGTTCTCTTCCTCTACTTATCACAATATATGATTATTTATTTATGGGTTCATCCATTTAAGGTCTATCTTCCCTACAGGGCTCTGAGCTTCCTGAAAGCAAGGATCAAGTCTGTTTTGGTCACTATTGTTTACACCTTAGTGCTGGGCACATAGTAGGTATTAAAAAATATTTACTAAAAATATAAGAAGGAGAGCTTACCATTTGCAACAGCATGGGATGGGCCTAGTAGAGGCTAAGTCTAGTAAGACAGAGCAAGACAAATACCATACAATTTCACTTATATGTGGAACCTAAAGACCAAAACAAATAGCAGAAATGGATTCATCAAGACAGAGAACCAAGAGGACGGTTGTCAGGGAGAAGGAAGTGGAGGGATGGGCAAAATGGGCAAAAGGGAGTGGGAGGCTCAGGCTTCTAGTTATGGAATGAGTAAGACGCGGGGATGAAAGGCACAGCATAGGGAACAGTCAGTGGTACTGTAATAGCATTGTACGGTGACAGATGGCAGTTACACTGATGGTGAGCACAACATGACGTACAGCACCGTCATATCACTATGTTGTACACCTGAAACCAATGCGATATTGCGTGTCAACTATACTTCAATTTTTAAAACGTACTATATATATACTTTTAAAGACAAAAGAAAAGGCAGTTGAAACTTTCCCCAAGCTAACTGAATGTCCTACAGATGAAATCATAATCAAATAAGACCATGAGGGAACATCTTTCACATCACCGGAACAGTGACTCTAAAGCACCCTCCTTCGAAGTCACTGCATCCCGTGGCTATACACAGGTTAGGGTTACTTCTCCCAGAGCTGACCGAGAACTCAGGCTCCCAGCCTAAGCTATCATTTTCCTACACAGGAGTGGGAGGGGCCCCGGGAGAGGCAGGAGGATTTCTCCCCAGTGAGGCCCAATTTAATTTTAAGGAGAATCCCAAGAAAGGGAAAACCTAAGCGGTAACATTGTGCCAATTTTCCAATTTGTTACAAAAAAAAACAAAAAACAAAAACAACAACAACAAAAAAACCTAAATGCACTTCAGAAACTTGACAGTAGAAGCACCAAAACTGACTGCTTATTTATCTCTCGGCTCATCTAAATCGTTTCTCTGCATCCGACTCTTCCAGAAAAACAACTATTGAGTCCTTATTTCTTTTTTTTTTATTTCTTTTTAATAACCCAGATTTCCTTTTACAATTTAACTACAGCATCTTACTAACACAATTCTTCAAAATCTCTAACTTTATTAATAACCAGATCCTTTTATATGCAACCAAATTCCCTCTTGCATCTTTAAGAGATGTAAGAAAATGACTCTCCATCACTCACTCTCTCATCATGGCTGGAAGACTATTACAGCATTAAGTTTCATGATGTTAGTTACACAGTGGCCTTAGGGTCATCAGACTGAATGGATGTTTATTTTAATCAGTCCTGAACAGATGATTTCCCTATATTTTGTTGCTCTTCATATCCCAGAAAGTTTTTTTCCCCTTATGTCTAGGATCCCAAACTACATGAGACTAGAGAGCTGAGCAGAGAATCCTACATGGTTGGTCACCTTATGATTATAAGACTTTAACTGGTTCTCATTTAACCAAGACCCAACTATGACCTCAGATCTTTAAGAAGCAAGAATATGTGCAAAATTAATGCATTTCCATTTCCTCTTAATGATAAGGGTCATGTACTCTTCTCTATTTTTTAAAAAGATTTTATTTATTTATTCATGAGAGACACAGAGAGAGAGAGAGAGAGAGAGAGAGAGAGAGGCAGAGGCACAGGCAGAGGGAGAAGCAGACTCCATGCAGGGAGTCCGACGTGGGACTCGATTCCGGGACTCCAGGATCATGCCCTGGGCCGAAGGCAGGCACTAAACCACTGAGCCATTCAGGGATCCCCGTACTCTTCTCTATTAAAAGTATCCTACCTATATGTCAGCCTCTATTTGGTGTTTTGTTTTGTTTTGTTAAGATTTTTAATTTATTTATTCATGAGAAACAGAGAGACAGAGACAGAGACACAGGCAGAGAGAGAAGCAGGCTCCATGCAGGGAGCCCAACGCGGAACTTGATTCCGGGACTCCAGAATCATGCCCTAGGCTGAAGGCAGGTGCTAAACCACTGAGCCACCCAGGGATCCCGTTTGGTGTTTTAAAGATGTGTCATCACACTAAATTTGAGGTCTGCAAAATTTGAGTCACGAAAAGCATAGTTCTCTTGCCTTCAAATGTATGATAGATGAGGGCTTATCAAGAGAACAAAGGGAAATTCTAGCAGTTAGCTGTTAACGTCTTGAGTTTCTAGACTCTTCTTTGCTCAAGATTAACACACATGCATGCGTACACACAAATAAACCTAGAGACCAAAATTCAAGCTTTTGTTTGTTGCTGGTGTTTAATATCTAACATGGAGTCAAACCATTAATAACTAGTTCAAATGACTTTCCTAGCCTAACTAGTTTCTTTCTGGTAAACTTCTGCCTCTCAGTATATATCTCACTCTCCAAATCTCAGCTATCTTGAGCACCCAAGTGATGTACCAGGGCAGCAGAGAGGCTTGGTTTAACTAGGTTCCCTGGCACCTTGGAAAGTCCCAGGAAGCAGCAGATGGAAAGCTTGCAATTCCACGGGCTGCTAAGGGGGCCAAAGGAGACTTCCTTTGCAGTTATGGAAACACACATACCAACTAAGCATCACTTTCCTACAGGTTGATACTGTGACTAAGTAGTAATCAGCTCATACAATAGAGACGGGAGTAACAATGTAGGTTTAGGATTACATTGGAGAGGAAGACAAATGAAGATGCTGGAACCCTTCCTGAAATAGAGATCTTAAGGAGGCTGTCATTTCTCACAAAGCAGTAAAAGAACCTTTTGAGCTGTACACAGGCCCCAGTAATCCAGGAACCAGAAACATCTTATAAATATCAATTAAGCCTGGCAACAAGCTCCATGCATAAATAGGGAAATTTGGGTGTTTAGAGACCGAGCAGCCCGAAGCCTAACAATGAGTCAGGACCAGAGTGGGCACCAGAACCAGGAATCTGGAATCCTCATCTCTGGCTGGTACAGGAGATCTATCTTTCAAGGGAATAAAATGTTCACATGAGAAACAGCAGAAACAGATGATAATATCCGTGCATCTTGGGATGGAACAAGACAAAGGATGGCCAAATGGCACCCAGTTGAACTTGGAAAGGAAGCCAAGCCAAGGCCCCAAATGTTATTTAATCAAATGGAAAATTAGCATTGTTTCAGCGCCTCCTTAGCAAAGACTCTGCTCACCTTATGGCTTGTAAGTTAATGCCAAGAGATACCCTATCCATCCTCACCTCAAGGCGCTCTATTTTATCTGATTTGAATTCAGAAATGCCTATTCATCTTTGGCCAGATAAGTGAATCAGGTATTGCATTTGCAAGCATGCAAGCTGAAATTGGACCCACGATGCAGACAAGGGAGTCTGGTAACTTCCAACCCTCTGGCTTTTCCCATCCGCTTCACAAAGGAAGGTTAAAACCCCATTTATATCTAAAGCACCCAATGTGAATCCATGTGCTTCGCAAACAGTAGGAGATGTGGTAATATGACTGACTTGCATGTTTAAGGTCCAGCAAAGTAACCAATTAAGCTAAGGAGGCCAGCTTTTGGTACAGTACTCGAGCATAATCAAATGTTACATAATCAAACGTTCCATGGCAAACACCTGCACAAGAGAACAAATAAATGAGTAACACCTTGAAGTGAACTGGGTGAGGCCCAGCTTTCCCTGTGGGAGTGAGATACCCTAGCACACAACTCTAGACTGAGAAGCTACATGTGAGCAGCCATCCATTCAGAGCACGACCAGAGAGAACCTGACAAACTCCCAAAAAGAAACAATGCCTACATGGCATGGCTCAGATGCCTCCCACTTTTGCTCAGCCAAGGACTGACCCCGACTCCAACCAGCACTGGGAAGTCCCTACTGACTTGGGGCTCAAGGCAAACATGCCTAATAGTTTTCAGACTGGAAGTTAGGACCAAACCGTTCTAGCATCCTTTGGGGGGCGGGGATGGGGGTGGGAGGAGAAAAGGGGAAGAGAAAGAAGCAAATTCTCTTCACTAGCCATCTCTGGGCGGCCGGCACTCCCTAGTCCTCAGCCTCCACCCCGCAACGTCCGTGAGTGAGCCTCTAGGGCCAGAGTGTCTGCGGGTTCACCCTCCACCGGATCTTCTTCCCTGAGCCCGGGCCCACACGTTCGCAGCTCCAGGTCCAGGACAGTGAAATACCCAGGAAATGCCCAGGAGATCCGTATCCGACAACCACACCACCCACACTAGTAAGAAGAATTCGTCAGCCCACAAGTATCTTCCATTCATCAAAAATTCATTAAGTGCTTACTAAGTTCCGGGCGCTGAGCGACGTCGCGCAGATGCAAAGACACCCCAGGTGCTGGTGCTCCCCACCCCCGCCCCTCACGCGGGCCTCAAGGGAGCGCGCACCCGGGCAGGGCGGCGCGGGACGGCCTGGAGAAGCTGAAGCTAAGTGAGAAGGCCGCCGTCGCCCGGGAGAGCCCTGTCCCAAGGCCTCTCTCGGCCCGTGCCCCCGGGACACGGCGGCACGGTGACCGCCACGCCCGCTCTAGAAGGCTCTCGGCGCCCAGCCGCACGGCCCCCCGCCCCCCGCCCCCGGCGCGCGCTCACTGGGTCTTCCTGCGGCCCTGGTCCCGGTGCAGCTCCCGCAGATCCACCTCGGCCCGGCCCAGGAACTTGTCGAGGCCGAGCAGCGCGCGGTGCAGCACGGTGAGCTGCAAGGTGGCGGCGGCGGCGGGCGCGGCCCCGGCGGACAGCAGCGGCGGCAGCTCGAAGGTGGCCTCCTCTCGCCACACCGGCGCGCCCAGGCTGCGCTCCGACACCGAGGTGGCGTACTTCTCCTTGCCCACCTGGATCACCGCGTACGCGTCGCTCGTGCCCCCGGGGCCCTTGGCCCGCAGGCCCCGCGCCTGCAGCACCGTCACCTGCACGTGCGTCGGGGACCACACGGCCCCCGGGCCCCGGCCCGCCGAGGCCGCCAGAGACATGGTGACGGCGCCGCTGGGGATCGGAGAGGCCGGGAAGGTGGCGGCGCCCGGCCGGCTCTGCGGCCCGCCCCGCCGCCGCGGCCCCTTTAAGGCTTCCGGCCCCGCCCCCGCCCCGCCCCGCCCCGCCCTCCGGGCCCGGGCCGCCCCGCCCCGCCCCGCCCCCGCCGCCCCGCCTCACCTGCCGCTCCCCACCCGGCCTCTGCGGCTCAGGCCCGAGAGTCCCGGGCGGGGGCCGGGAGCGGGGGCTCGGGGGATGCTGGAGCGAGAGGTGCTGGTACGGGACCAGGTCGCACGAGCCCGACCTCACTTCCAGGCTGGCCCCGCCAACGGGCGGGCGTGTGACTCGGCATGCATTGCTTCTCATCTTTTGGTCTCAGTGTCCTCACCCATAAAGTGAGATAACCATCACCTCGTGCAACTGCTTTAAAAATGATAACGTAGCCCGGCACATGGTGAGTTCTGGATCAGGAGGTGCCATGAAGGTGACAGTGAGCGCGATCCCACAGTCGCTGCTCTTTTGATCTGGGCCAGCCCGTGGTTTGCTCCGGGGGACTGCGGGAGCTGGGAGGGTGCCGATGGGTGGCGGAAGGAGGAGGATCCTTTGAGGGCCTGAAAAGGGGAAGGTGAGAGGGAAGGGGGCCGGTGATGAGGTGCTGTGGGAGTGTCCTACTTTGCTCTGCTCTCACCAAATAAGGTGAGGCTGAAAGGGTAAATTAGGGAAGAGGAATAAAGGAGGAACTGAAGATAGGGTTGCCAAACCCGGACATCTGGAGACCAGAGGGCCACCCTTGCTCCAGTAGCCCAGAGTCTCTTCCCTGCCCTTTATCCCTGGGGGCTTCCAGTCATTCACTTCCTTCTTCCAGATGTCCCTTGGATGGGCAGTTTCCCTTCATTCCCAGGTCCTGCTGACTGCAGGACTTCACTCACATTTCCCCCCATGGTTTTGCTTCCAGGGGGACCAGGTGGTGACTTGGTTAAGGTGTCTCTTCCATAGCCCCCCGGCAGAAACCTGGGTACATGCACCCCAAGTGCTCAGGAAGTGCTGTGGAAGTGAAGAGAGAGTGTGCAGTTTATTCTGGCCAACCAGGAGCACACAGTGTTTCCTTTTACCCTGGAGGACATTACAAGATGCATTATGCCTCAGGTTTGCAACTGAGGGTGGCTACCATGCGGGAAAGACCTATTCCATACATTGTAAATATGCAATGGTGATAAAAAGGAGACACCAGACAGGTAAGTGATGGAAAAGCCTAGCAGAGCTCTGTTATTTTGTTGCCATTTCCGTATCTTGACCATCTGTTGATGTCATTCAACCTCATGGCCCCATTCATTACCATAAAAATATATTGAGAACTTACTTGGTACCCAGTATGTGCTAGGAGCTACAGAGGGCACAAAGCCCTAAAACAAGATCCAGTTCTGAGGCACATCATGACAAATGCTATAACGGAAATCCTACACTAACAAAATGCTTTGGGGGTTTTGAGGTTGGAGTGATTTCTCTAAGCAGGTGGATTTTTATGAAGACATTGAGCTGAGCCCTAAAGTAAAGCATATACCAGATTTGACAGGCAGAGAGGGGGTGGTGTGGGGGAAGAGCATTTCAAGGGAGAGAGAACAGAACAGTCTAAGCAGATATAGGAGCCGGAGAGTTCCCAGCATGTTCAGGGGTTAGGAGCACCCCATTGGGGGCCAGAATGTGGGATATCTTTGGAGGGCACTGTGGGTGGATGGTAGGGATAAGACAGCCAAGGTAGGTAGGCCTAGATCACGTAGCTCATGAACACCAGGCTAAGGGGTTTATGCCACAGCGTTAGGCCAGGGTGAGCCAGCCCTCAGAGGATTTTGAGCAGTGGTGTGATGAGGCTGTGCTTCATGCTGTAAGGCAGGTGTGAGCAAAAGTAGCCCAGCAGCCAGCATTGGGGTGGGGGGTCAGAGCTAGATGCCTTCATTTTCACCTGGGGACTATCTGCCTCTGGCCCCACTCTACCACTTATCCATCCTTGGAGTCTGTTCCAAGTTGGAACTGTAGTCAATAAGGCACTTATTCCCCTCCTGGTTTTCCTACCTGTGCACTGCTCCACTACCTCCCTGCTGGACAGAGTCCAAGATTTGGGGTCAAGACTGATCCCCTGTGAGTGAAGTTTTTCAGCTCTCATCTCCTGTCCTCCCCCACACTCACATTGTTCATGCTGCCCCACAGTGAAGATAGCAAGGATTGAAAGCCAGCTGGTCAGCCTCATAGGCTGAGTATGACCCAAAGCATCCCTTCCATTCATGGAAAGGATGAGAGGACAAAGGAAGGGAACAAGGGGGAAGGAAAAACTATAATACCTTGTGACCTCATGTGTTTGGGTTTCTGTCAAACACATATAGGCTCTAAGGTTAAAGCAGAGGTTGTAGATTGGGGGAGGGAAAGGCTGTTCCACCACCCACAGGAAATCAAGATCCTTCCAGACACTGGACACTTGCAGAGGTTAACTCAGAGGAGTGGGGCTCATGAGAGGCAGGAATTGGAAATACGTCAGGGTAGAGAGAAGCCAGGAGCTAGAGCACAGGATGTACTTGATGCTAAATGGCTTGGTGGCTGTTTTCTCCCTTCCTCCAGCCAGAGCTCTTTGTCCCTCAAAACTCATTTGCTGACCCCCCGGGAGTAAGTCTGTTGTCTTCCAATTTTATAGCCCTACAGTCCAGGATGGGAGGTGTGCAGGTGCAATGACAAGGACCACGAGAGGGCTGGTGCTCCACTGTGCCCTGTTCCCCACCTGCCCTCAGCAGAATCCACCTGGGCATCCCTTCCACCCTCTCCCACAGGCCAGGCCGTCCTGGGGCAGCTGACCCCTCGCAGGTTCACTGCATTCCAGGAGTGTTTATAAACACCTCCTACAGCCAGGGTGTGGTAAGTTGACTTCTCATTCCTCTCACTGGCCCGCCTCTAGCCCTGACTGAAAGAGGAGAAGAGTTTCTGTTGGCCCTGAGCACGTGGGCAAGGTGCCTGGCAGGTTGGACTGGACAGATTAGCCACCTCGCCTCCTCCCAAAGCAGTAGAGTGTGCCTGGACTCCCAGACACCAGCTGTGCAGTTAGATGACCAGTGCAGATTTGCTGTTAGGAGCAACCAAGAAGTCTCCCAGGAAAAGACATAGTATAGAGCCGTGCTGGGAGTGGGGAGGAAGGGCAAGCAGAATGAGAGATGTTTGCCACCCTACCACTGCCAATCACTCCTGCCCGCTGCTCCTCAGTACACCCCCAACTGCAAGAGATCTAACCAACAGACACCCCCACCCCGGGCAGAGGGGACACGTGGGTGGCTCATTCAGTTAAGCCTCTGACTCTTGGTTTCAGCTCAGGTCATGATCTCAGAGTCATGAGATCAAGCCCTGCATGAGGCTCCACACTCAGTGTGAGTCTGCTTATCCTTCTCCCCCTGCTCGTTCGTGCTCTCTCTCTCTCTCTCACTCTCTCTAAAAAAAAATCACCTCTGGGGACTCGGAATGGACTAGTGTGCTGTCCTAAGGGAGGAGAAGAAAGAGGCTGGTAATGGTTGCTTGTCTTTCTCCTTTGCCTTGCACTCTGGGGTGTGGTGACAAACGTCCACACACATGACTCATTCACTGGAGCCCTTGGTAAACAGCCTTCTGGCTTCCCCAGGTCCAGCTGCCTCAGACTCTCACCCACTTGGCTGACCAAGGAGACTACTTTCCAGATGTCGGCTCTGGGTGCTAGGGGGCTTCTGCCTCAGGGATCACGAGCCAGGGGAGCAAGCCCCCAACACCAGGCTCTCTTTCCATTGCCCCAGGGGGTGTGGCAATATGGAAGTTAAAACTATAGCCACACTGGGGTGTCTGGGTAGCTCAGTTGGTTAAGCATCCAATTCCTGGTTTCTGCTCAAGTCCTGATCTCATGGATTGGGGGATCAAGCCTGGTGATGGGCTCCACGATCAGTGGGGAGTCTGCTGCAGATTCTTTTCCCCTGCACCTCCTCCACCACACGTGCACATTCTCTCTCAGACTTTCAAATAAATCTAAAAACAAAAAACTAAACAAAACGAAACAACTATAGCCACACAGGACAAAGGATGGTCTCAAAAGCAAATGGCTACGTTTCCCCCTTTGCCCCTATTACTTTGTTTAACAAAATTTGCATCGTAGATAATACAAAATTTGCCAAGTTTCTTCACGGAAAGCCCTTGAGTCTTACAACTACAGTCTTATAGACTGTAGAGAGAGATTGTGGGTCCCTTACCTCCCCTTTCTTTACTAAGCCTTCCCCTGTGCCTCTCCCATTTAGAATTGCTTCTGATTTCTTTTTTTTTTTTTAAGATTTTATTTATTTGAGAGAGAGCAAGCACAGAGGGAGAGGGAGAAACAGCCCCCCCTCCCCCCACCAAGCAGGGAGCCTGATGTGGGGTTCAGTCCCAGGACCCTGAGATCATGACCTGAGCTGAAGGCAGGCGCCTAACGGAGCCACCCAGTTGCCCTGCTTTGAGTTTCCTAGCTTATTTCTTATACTCAGATTCAGCACTGGTTTTATTGGCCTGTAAGCATCCCAAAGGCAGGAAATGTGGTCCTCACTATTTCTGGCTCTCCCAAAGTCTTGCCAACAGAAGGCAGGTCAGATTAAGTAGAGAGGCATAGATGACTTTGAACCCTTCAGTCTCCCTCCAGTCACGGCCACTTTTAGCACTACCCGATATAACCATCTTTCAAAAATACAGATTTATTGTTTCTGATTATAAAAGAAATATGTGTTCATCATAGATGCAAGCCTTCACCTTTCCAGAATCGGTTTCATGACATACAAGAAGAAAGCAGAAGTTCTGAGGCATTTATTCCTTCTTGAATCGTCCCATTGGAGCTACCCCCTCAGGGTCTTGTTCTCCTTCCAGCCTCTTCCATGTAAGCCATGAGCCTCCACTGTCTCAACTGCTGGGGCCCCCGGACACAGACCTGCAGAGGCAGAGCTGGCCAAGAGGTATTTCAAGCAGCTCCACCACCCCCCTTCTCTTCCTTTTGGACGCCACAGCACATGGTACAAGGCTGATGGGTATGTTGACTTTTGAGCCTAAGGAATTATAATATAGCCCTGGAAGTCTCAAGGCAAGCCCAGTGTTTGACAATTCACCAATTCCAAGGCTGGGGTGCGGGTGGACTGACCACAGCCAGAATAAGACTCCTTACCTAGGGGTCCCCTCAAGGAGGCAACCCAGGTTCAAACTAGGCTCTACCTTTAAGTATCCTCTTCTTACCCACCCTTATCATCCCTCTGACGAATTACTGCCCGTCTTCAGGAAGTGCTATTTCTTACCTCTCCTAGGATCTATAACACTCTTCCTAATCCTAAGTCCTTTTCCTAAGTCTAATCATTCACCTCGGAGTAACACTTGCCATCCCAACCACCTGTACTCCCAAGTTTGGGAGACGCCTCAGCCAGGAAAGCTATTGATGCTAAGGGCTTATAGAGCAGTTTGGGAATGAATTACAAAACAGTACATTCTGTAGCACCACTGGGTCCCCCAATTTAAGTTTTTGTCAAAACTCATTAGACTAAAAGAATATATATGTGTCCCCAAAACAGACATTCCTGAGAGATGGTAGCACCTAACCCATAATGAGAAAGAAAATGTTGTTAATGATCATTCATAGTTTTTAATAAACACAGGTATTGAAATCTAATATGTACAGAAAATAGAAGAAAATGTGTGAAGAAGGTGAAGAGGAAAATTTCCTATAAACATTATCTGCAAAAAGGCACACGGAAGTGTTTGGTGTGGTGAGTCTTCACCACCCAGATCAGGAAATAGAGCAGTATTGGCACATGCAGAAACCATGCTTGCATCTCTCCTGGTCACTGGGCCCCCGTCTTTCCATAGGATAGCAACCACCATCCCAGCTTCTATCCTCTAGATTAGTCTTGCTGGTTTTTTAAAAAAGATTTTATCCATTTACTTAAGAGAGAGAGAGGGAGCAAGAGAGCAAGGATGAGCTGGGATGGGAGGAAGGGCAGAGGGAGAAGCAGACTCCCCCTTGGGCAGGGGGTCCAATGACGTGGAGGGCTTAATCTCAGGACCCTGGATACATGACGGAGCCAAAGGCAGATGCTTAATCAACTGACCCACCCAGGTGCCCCTAGTCTTGCTATTTTTGAGCATTATATGACTGAATATTACATCAGATATTTATCTGGGGTCTGGCTCCTTTCACTCAGTATTATAAGAATCACCAATGGTGTTTGTGTAGCAGTAATGTGTTCATCTTGATTGTTTCATAGTAATCTATCACTATTTTCATTCTACAGTTTATAGACATTTAGGTTGTTTCTAGTTTGAGGCTTGTAAAGGGCTGCATGATGCCCCCCACTCCCCCAAAATATATGCACATCCTAATCCCTGGAACCTGTGAATGCTACTTGTTTAGAAATCAAGTGTTTGCAGGGGGGCCTGGGTGACTCAGTCGATTAAGTGTCTGACTCTTGATTTTGGCTCACATTATGATCTCTGGGGCTGTGAGACTGAACCCCATACTGGGGCTCTGTGCTCAGCGAGAAGTCTGCTTGAAGATTCTTTCCCCTCTCTGTTCCTTCCGCCTTCTCTCAAATAAATAGATGTTTAAGAAAGAAAGAAAGAAAGAAAGAAAGAAAGAAAGAAAGAAGAAGAAGAAAGAAAGAAAGAAAGAAAGTGAGTTTTTGCAAATGTAACTAAGGATCTTGAGATGAGGAGAGCATCCTGGATCGTTCAAGTAGCCCTAGATCCAATCACAGGCATCCTTAAAGGAATGAGTCAGAGGGATTACACAGAAGAGGACAGGGCCATGAGAAGGAGGCAAGGGTTGAAGTAATGGATTCACAAACCACGAGAAGCTGGAAGAGACAAGGAGCAGAATCTCCCCTATAGCCTCTGCAAGGAGTGCAGCCCCAACGCCGTGATTTCAGACTTCTGACCTCCAGAACTGACACTGAAAGAACTAATTACTGTTTTAAGCCACTGAGTTTGTGGTTGACCAAAAACAAACAAAAAAAAAAAAAACCCACAGAGCTATTTTAAAAATTGCTGTACATTCTCATGTCTTTTTGTGCATATACATATACACAAACCTACGCACACACACCTAAGAATGAAATTGCTGGATCATAGGGTTGGGCATATGTTTAGCACTAAGAGATATTACCAAATAATTTTTCAAAGCAGTTATACCAATTTATACTCCCACCAGGTGTGTTGGAGAGATCCAGTTTCTCCACATTTTTGTCAACATTGGCATTGTCAATCTTTTGTATTTTGCCCTTCTGGTAGATGTGCAGTGGTTTTAATTTGTATTTCCCTGATGACTAATGAGGTTGGGCACTTGTTTATTGGCCATTTGGATATGGTCTTTTGTAATGTGTTATTCGGGTCTTTTGTACATTTTTATTTTCTGTTGTCTAGCTTCTTACTGATTTGTAATACTTATATATTTGTATTATATATGATATAGTTTGTATAATATATATAATTTCTATATATATATTAAATAGCTTTGTCCAAAAAATGCATTGCAAATATCTTCTCCCACTCTGTGGCTTGCCTTTTCATTCTCAGTGGCATTCCTGGGTGAAAAGTACTTAGTTTTTTTAAGATTTTATTTATTTATTCATGAGAGACATAGGGAGAGAGAGAGAGAGAGGCAGACACACAGGCAGAGGGAGAAGCAGGCTCCACGCAGGGAGCCCGACCTGGGACTCGATTCCCGGTCTCCAGGATCAGGCCCCGGGCTGAAGGCAGCGCTAAACCGCTGGGCCACCCAGGCTGCCCAAAAAGTACTGTTTAAATGAAATTTGAGTTATTCATCTTTTCTTTTATGAGTAGTGCTTTTGTGTCCTATTTAAGAAATCTTTGCTGCCCCAAAGTAATGAATATATTCTCCTTTATAATCTTCTGGGAGCTTGATTGTTTTACCTTTCACATTTAGGTTAGCAATCCATCTGAAATTAATTTGTACGTATTATTGAAAGATAATTCATTTAAAAGATAAAATCACGACTCTCATACAGATATAAAAATGAACACATGTTAAAATTTTATTTCACTTATTAGGAAGTAAAACTGGCAAGGTGATTCAACCTGTTCAAAAGGAAGTCCAGGGCAGCCCGGGTGGCTCAGAGGTTTAGCGCCACCTTCGGGCCGGGGCGTGATCCTGGAGACCAGGGATCGAGTCCCACGTCGGGCTCCCTGCGTGGAGCCTGCTTCTCCCTCTGCCTGTGTCTCTGCCTCTCTCTCTCTCTATCTCTGTCTCTCATGAATAAATAAACAATCTTAAAAAAAGAGTCCAAAGAACAGACACTATTTATAATTCAAGAATATTGAAATGAATATGCAATTTAAGGCAGAATAAGTTTTTCACAGGAGTGGAGGGGATGTTGTCCCTCAACCAGACAGAATTTATTTTCATGAATTTTTCTGTGCTATCTACAACTTATAGAGTTATAAAATAGTGGCCATAAAATCACCATCAGATAACCCAGAGGCTCTGCTACAAAAATGCAGTTTTCCATGGAAGCATAAATTTTTCCAACCATATAGTATCAGATAGGAATCAAGATTCTTTTGGTGTTTCACAAATATATCCCATAGACCCAGCGCCATTTATTGAAAAAAACTTAGCTTTCCCCCACCAGCTCTCTATTGCCACGGTTATTTGTGGGTTTGTTTCTGACCTCTATTCTGGCCCTTTGGTCAACTGGTCTGTTTTTGAGCCAAAGCCACACTGTCTTAATTATTATAGCTTTCTAATACTTCTCGATATCTTCTAATGTAAAGCTTTCAGCTTTGTCCTTCATCCACTGAGATTTCTTGGTTATTCTCAGTCCTTTGCATTTTCATATTCATTTTAGAATCAACTTGTTCATTTCTAAAACACAACAAGACACAACAAAGCAACAACAAAAACTTGCTCAAATTTTGATTGAGATTGCATTGAATTCACAGGTCAATTTGGGGAAATTTCACATCTTTACACTATTGAATATTCCAGAGAGTGAGCAAGATAGATCCTTTTTAAATGTAATTTCTCTCAGTGTTTGTAGTTTTCTACGCAGGTCTTGTACATCTTTTGTCAGATTTATTCCTAGGTATTTGGTATTCTTGATGCTACTATAAACAGGTTCACTTTACATTTTCATTTTTTAAATAGCCATTCATAATTTGTAAAACCTCTCTGATCCTGAGGTGCCTGGCTGGCTCAGTCAGCAGAGCATGTGACTCTTTATCTCAGGGTTGTAAATTCAAGCCCCACTTTGGGTGTAGAGATTACTTAAAAATAAAATCTTAAAGACACAGAGCCATGACTGGTCCTTCTAGTTCATTCTCCCTCTCTTCTTCTCTGACATCCACACCAGCCAGTGAGGTCCCTGAGGCCCTAGAAAAAGAGGGCTCCCTTGAGAATGCAAAGAGATGACCCTTTGAAAATGGACTCTTAAATTCTTAACCTAAATCTTTCAGTTTTACTTTTTTAAATACCAAGCTTTTGTTTGTTTGTTTGTTTATTTGAGATATTATTCACATAACCAAAAATTCACCATCTTAAAGTGTGTAGTGCAGTGGTTTTTAGGATCTCCACCATGTTGTGCAACCATCACCATCATTTAATTCCAAAACATTTCCATCACCCAAGAATGAAGCTCCATGCCTGTGAGGAATCAGTGCCCGTACCTCCTGCCCAGCCTCTGGCCATCACGAATCTGCTTTCTGCCTTTACAGATTTGCCTTTTCTGGAGATTTCATATAAATGGAATCATACTATCTGTGGCCTCTTGTGTCTGGCTTCTTTCACTCAGGTTCAGGTTTTTCAAGGTTCAACCAAGTTATAGTATGTGTCAATACTGGATTTGTTTTTTATGGCATTGCCTCTGTTTCCACCTAGGAAAGAAGCAAGGATTGGTTCCTGGGAAATCCAGAAAACAAAGACAAGTAGAAAAAAAAAAAAACACTTATCTTCTACCTTGGAAAAATAATGACAGGAAAACATGTTTTTTCTATGCACGCTTGTCTTTACATGCAGTTGAGATTAGACTGTATACACACTTCTATTATGCTATTTTTCCCCACTGTTTCTTATTTTATTGGAAAATTTCATATACTTAATTTCCAAAGGTTATCTAATTTCATGTCAGTGTCCACTAGTTTTTTAATGATCTCCCTATTATTAAATATGATGCTATAAATAATACTTCCATAAAAATCCTTGTGCATAAAGCACTGCCCATATTTAGATTTATTTCCTCAACACATTTCCTGATGATATATTCTGAGAAGTAAGTCAAAAGCTGTGAACACTTGTAATATTTGTTATACATAATGACATCACTCCCCCCGGCAATGTATTGGAAAAGTGATTTCCCCTATACTTCTCTAATAGTGTGTACTATGTACTTTTTATTTCTGTTAATTTGATAGAATAAAACAGTGATTTTTGCATTTATGCAATTGCAAAACGTGTAATTTGCATTTCTTTGATTTCTGGTAAGGTTGAATATTTTTTCATGTGTCAATCATATTTTACACATGAAATGTCTGTTCTTATCTTTGTCCAATTTCTTCACTGGGGTCTTGGCACTAGTTTACTAATTTATAAACCTCCTGATGTACTATAAACATTGACCCTTTGTATAGTTTCTGATAATCTATTGTTTCTCCACTTTGTTGTTTACCTTTTAATTTGGTCATTTTTCATTTTTATGTGGTCAAACATTTTCCTTTGAGGAGGTAAGAACAATGTTTTCCTTTGCCCTTAAGCTGAGAATGTCTTCCTCCCCCTGGATATGAGGTATATATTCACTTAGGTTTTCATATAGCCTTTTTTGGCTTGAGTTTTTACCATTTTGCATGTTTATCTTTCTGAAACTTATACTGGTATGTGACATGGTTCAAAGATAAATTTTACTTTTTCTCACAAGCCGCTAATTAAGTATTAAAAAATAAGTTGTTGAATAAACTGACCCTTCCCTAATTGGATTTATAATGCTTCCTTATCATATATAAGTTCCTATATTTACAGGATCTGTTGGAGACATCTGGTGTGTCTGAGTGATTCTAACCATCTTAAGACCCTATCAACTTACTGATTTCAGGAACTTTCAAGAAAAGAAAAGATATACATTGGAGAAGATAACCTGGATAAGCCCTTCTTCGTTTGATTTTATTAAATCCTGATATCACAGGCAAAGGCAATATCTTCTAAAAGTCCATACCCTGTCTCCAGGGCTTTCATGAACTAAAGAGGACCTCACTGAGAGGATAACATCCCAAGATATTTTTATCAAACACTAGTAATCTTCTGAGGATTTGTATCTGATAGAAAAAAAAAAGAATACAGGTACATATATTTAATGGTGCTTTGCAAAAACACATGAAGAACGAAATGACTTATATTTTAATGGTCCTTGACTAGATCCTTGACTTCACATAGGAAGACAGACAAAAACTTCTTACAAGTTGTGGAAAGTTTCATACAGAAAATAATTATACAAACAAATGTAAAAATTGAACAATGACAAGTGCTATGGAGCTATCTCTTTTCAGTATTTTTCAAGTTATTTTGACTATGACTTTTCTGCCAAATACATTTGACATCATGACCTACACGAACTAGTTCTCTAAGCTCTGAGAGTGACATCAGGAGGATGAGCAGAAATTAAGTGGATGAAGAGGAGAAGAATGGAGAAGAATGGTCCCAGTAGAGAAAGCAATAAGTGCAAAGACCCTGTGGCTAGACAGAGCAAGTGATGATAGGCACTGTAAAAAAAAAAAAAAAAAAAAAAAAAAGGCTGAATGTCTAAGAGGCCAGTCTGGCTGGATCTAAAAAGCCAAGATGATCATGATATGAGATGAGGCTATAAGAGCCATAGATACATACCACGTATGACCTCAGAGGCCACAGCAAGAGCGCCTGTCTCAGATTCAGATTTGTTTTTGAAAAGATCACTGGCTACACTGGAAGATATATAGAAATAAAGCTGAGCATGAAAGCAGAGAGGTTAGTCAAGAGGCTATTGCTATAGTGCCAATGAGAGGTTATGGCAGCCTGGACTGAACAGTAATGGTGGAGATGGGGGAAAACGAATGCAATCCAGAGATTGCAAACAGTAATTCCACAGGACATAATCAGTACTCAGTGTGTGCCATGGACTGTTCTAGGTCATGAAGACACAGCAGAAAACAAGACAGGCCGGATCCCTGCCCTTAGGGAGATTATGTTCTCGCTCCAGGTTTCTGGCTTTCATACCTAAGTGGACAATGATGCCATTCACTGAGATAGGGAATCCTGGAAGAAGAATCAGGTGTTATTTTGGACATGTGGAGCTTTGGGTACTTTTGAGACACCCAACAGGATGAACAGAGTGTTGGAAATATAAGTTGGGAGCTCAGAGGAGAGGTCTGGCCTGGAAATATAAGTGTATTTTCTTTATTGGACTTAGAGGCAAAGCAAGAGATAAGAGACACACCATGAAGTATCATTGTGCACATAAAGCCAAACAGAACTTGTACAGGAATTCACCCCAAATGACAGCATCATTGCTTACTGGATACTTACAATACACTGAAAAAATGACACATATGTGAATAGACAGTTGCTTCATATCTGCACACATGTAATTTGCTTGTACTTATAAGTTTCCTTGTTTGTGTTACTAGTTTTTTCATCTATAGTGATCCTTAGCTCCTTATTAAATTGTGACAGTGATGATCAAAGTCGGCTTTATATTAAAATTATTTGAGCCTATGTCTATCCTTCATGAACCTCTAGAGAGTAAGACCTTGCCTAAATTCCATCATTTGCCCTAGAGTTCTGCATTCAATGGATAAAATTAAATTTTTTCCCTCAGACTCATTCATTCATTCATTCATTAGGTGTCCAGATTTACATCTGTGCATACCTTAAGACACTCCTCACAAACAGCTAAAATTGTCCACATAGCATAATCATGCCTCTATTACTTTAATTCCTTTTTTAAAAAGATTTTATTTATTCATGAGAGGCACACAAAGACAGACATAGGCAGAGGGAGAAGCAGGCTCCCCAGTGGGAGCCTGATGCGGGACTCTATCCTAGGACCCCAGGATCACAACCTGAGCTGAAGGCAGACTCTCAATCACTGAGCCACCCAGGTACCCCTAATTCCTAAATCTATTACTTGCATGTGTCTATGTGTGAATGTATTTGCATCTATGTATATCTACTTCTGTAAAGAAAGTCCCCGTCACAATTACATTTCTACATAGATGTGCAGAGGCCAATCTGGGTAGCGCAGTGAGAAAAAGAGTGGTCTGGGTATCAATAGGCAGAAATCTTTTTTTAGACTTTTTAGCTCTGGGACCATCAGCAAGTCATTTATCACTTCCACCCATTTCTCTGTACGAATGGCAATAAATGGTCTCTATGGTCTCTTACATCTCCAAGATCCTTTGAAATGCAATTTGATGGTAAAAAATGGCTTTTCAACACTTAGATCCCTCTGACCACAAACCTTAGATTGAAATACCTCAGAGAAGACAGGAAATATTTCTAAGTATTTGGTATGGCTACATTGATCTTCTAAGATTGCAGGGGGGCAGGGGGAATGTGTGAGTTAAAACGAAAGCCGAGGTTGGTGCTGGAAGTTTTGAGGCATTTGATTTGAAAGTTGCTCTAGAAAGGGGTGCTAGAAGGACCACCCTGTTAAGGGGAACATGAGGTCCTGCAGTTTGAGAACTATTTAGGTTTGTAGCTTGTATAAGAATATGACCACTGGGTCAATTAGCTCTCAGATGAATGCTGAAGTCACCATGCAGTGTATCATGGAAAATAAAGTATCATGAGCTGTCGCTTAGATGACCTAGTTTCATGTTATTTTCTGCTTACGTTTTGCTCATCTAATAGTCTTTTTAGAAGTCATTTCAAATGCTCTGCTCTTATGAGTTTAGAGCTCTGCAGGGAGTAAGGGAAAGGTCATGAGTCCACAGTAGCAAATGGTTGAAGGGGCACAGCGTCCCCAGCCCTCACCCCACCCTAAAGCTTGGCCACAACAGCAGCAACCCTAGCAAGATGCCCAGGGGGGAGGCACTGGGAATGCCAGGAGTCAAAAGTCAAGTCTGCGGTCCTGTCCCCTTTTTCCATGAGGAGATAGATCCTTCCGCTATTGTGAGTTGTGGAAGATTCTGGATGTTATGGTCACTAAGGGGTATAGTCATTTTTCCTACATTAGCACAAGGTTTAGCCAATATCAAAACATCTGACCTTTCAGAGTGGTGTTTTTCTTCCTATTTATTTGTACCCTGACCTGTCTCAAGATTTAAAGCTGTTTACAAAGTCACGTAAGTGAAGTACAACAGCATAAATTAGAACACCAAGAGAAAGGTGAGGCAGAGGAAAAACAAGGACAGGGACACAAAAGTGTGTCAAGAGTGAGACAGGCAAGCCGTGGAGTTCCAGAGGCACACTGGGCTTTGGTGTGTTGGGCTTTTTAAAACTTGCTGAAGCTGTCAAACCAGTGTTGTGTTTGCATTCCCTAGGATCCTATCATTGTTGGGGACAAAGCCCAGCAACACAATCAAATCCAGATTCACTGGACAGAAGGAGGACTCCTACCTAATCCAATGCCCTAATCCAGTGCAAAGCACCCAGTTCACCAGCTATGGAGGCTTTCTAGAACTTGAGCTCGCTAGATAAAAGCCCCAAATTTAAAACTACAATTAAGGAGAGGTTCCCAAGTGTTTGGTCTGTTTTACTGTGGAGTAAGACTAGACTTCTCAGAGTAGTCTGAGCTTTCTAAGGAGAGAGGGGGACGTGAGGGGGCGGGGGGTGCTCCTGGGAGCAGGAGGTGCAGGCAAAGCCATGGAAGCTACCCTGAGCTGGGCCTGGCCAGGGAGGGGTGTGTAAGGATGCCTCTGAATCTCTTTTACCCCTCCCAGACAACTGCTGGTGGGGCCACCACCCAGGATTTCACCTGAGCTACATTCCAAAGACGTTTGGGATACCAGAGCATGTGAGAAACACTAAGAGAACAGGTCCCAGCCCTCCCTCCTCCCAGGGCCAGCTGAGGAGCAATCCAGAGCACAAGGAGGAAGACGTTTCCCATCTACCACACCCTCCTCTGCTCCAGCAGTGGGAAGGGAGAGTTGCCAGGGCAGAGATGCCCAACTTCTCAAGTTCAAAGTTTGGGTTTCTTCTTCTAGGCTCTCAGATTTACTCAACAGCACCACCTGCTGTCTCCAAAGTCAGGAAACCGGAGAGAGCCTAGTAGACTCACCTTTGGAGTGGATCACATTGCCCCCTCACTGGGCCTGCAGAGTCTGGGAAAAAGCAGCAGGAGGGCAGGACACCCCTGCAGGCCAGCTTTATGCCCTTTCCTCCATGGCCCCTGCCTCCTTCCTCCATGCCAGCCCTCCCCTGTCAAAACCCACCAATTCCTCATAGCTTGATGCTAATCCCACCACCACCCCTTCAACAACCTTACCTTTTTTTTTTAATTTTTAAAAATTTTTTTGTTTAACCCGCTTACCATTGATAAAGTAGGTCCTAGACCCGAATTCTATTCCTAGCTTCTGCACTTCCTGGTAGGAAGGGTGGCTCACTAGGGTCTGGTAGAGTGATGGACCCCTCAACATTCTCATGGATGACATGCTGCCCAATAACTTAAAAAAAAATTGTGGTGAAACACACATAACCCAAAATTTACATTTTCAAGTGCATAGTTCAGTAGGGGTAAGTAATCCACAGTGTCCAGAAGTCTTTTCCTCTTAACCCTGGTAACATTTTCAACACTGTTCCCATCCCCCAGCTCCCACCCCTCCTGTCTCTTATCATATCTCAAGTTCTTCATTGTCATATATTTTTAAAAAGATTTTATTTACTTATTCATGAGAGACACACAGAGAAGCAGAGACACAGGCAGAGGGAGAAGCAGGCCCCATGCAAGGAGCCCTATGAGGACCGATCCTGGACTCCGGGATCACGCCCGAGCTGAAGGCAGACGCTCAAGCGCTGAGCCACCCAGGCGTCCTGTCCTGTGTCACATATTTTTTTAACTGACCTCATGAACCCTCATGGAGCTCATAAAATAGAATCCATTAGCTTAGTCATCTCTCAATTTCCCACAGTCTCTCTTTAGTACTGGTTTATTTCGTTTTTCTTTCTCCTCTCCTTAAAGCAGTTTTAGGGATGCCTGGGTGGTTTAGTCGCTTAACCATCTGCCTTTGGCTTGGGTCATGATTTCAGGGTCCTGGGATCAAGCCCTGCATCAAGGTCCCGGCTCAGTGGGGAGTCTGTTTCTCTCCCTCCCCCGTCCCTCCTCTTCCCCTGGTGCGCTCTCTCTTATCCTCTCTCTCAATAAATAAAATCTTTTGTTTTTTAAAGCAGTTTTGTTCCTTGTTTTTTTTCACCTCCTGACAAAGACAAGGCAGAAAAAGAGAAAATAGTTAAGGTTTTCTCATTTTTCTGCAGCTGCAGCTCTGTGAAAGTCAGCCCAGGAAGGAGCTAAATAGCTGACTCCTTAGCGGGTGCTGGACAGACTTCCCTGAGTCCAAGAGCCCTGGAATCGTATGCAAGTTGTATTTGCATGTGGAAATATAAATATATTTGGGAGACATTGTCTGCCTTTCTCCAGACTCTCAAAGGGGTCCCTGGCCCAGAAAAAGCTGAGAGCCACTGACAGCCACCCTTGGAGGTTTCATTTACCCAGCTCCCTCCTTGAACAATCAAAGGCTGTGACATGCATGATGCCCAACAGCATCCTTGCCTTGTAGTGACCACAGTTGTGGACTGAATGAGCAAGGGCATCGGAGAGTGGCAAGAACATCACAGAAAGAAAATTGGAGCAAAGAGTTTGGCAGAAGGATTGAAGTGGAATCATGAGGGGAGGGTTATCTGTAGACATTCCCAGGAATCCAGAGAGATCATGAGGCTAAACAGAGGCCTTTTGTATCTCACCTTAGCCTTGGGTGGCTCCTTGAGTTCTCACCTAGTGACTTTAGTGACCACAGAAATGTCTGGAAGATTTTGGCTAATAATAACTCTTACTGAGCACTTGTAATGCTCTTTACAGACAGCACCTTACTCATTCCCACCACAACCCATAAAAGTGGGTATTTTAAGCCTCATTTTAAAGGGGAGAAAACAGGGCCTTAGGGATAATAGGTAATTTTTCCCAAAGTCAAACCACAGATTTGAACCCAATTTGTCTCACTTCAAAGCACATCCTCCTGACCACTAGGCTATTCCTTGTTTTATTTTATTGATATAAAATGGAGAAAAGCTTATTTTTCCTAAGTAAAGAATATACCTTACCTCCTCCACACTCCCTCCAGGGAAATCCATTTTCATTGGGGAAATACTAAATAAGTTGCTCAGCTGTGTGTAAAGGGTGATGATACCCCAGGTATACCCCTGGGTGCTCTAGTAATAAGAGGTGCTTTTTTTTTATTATTTATTTTTATTTTTATTTTTTTTAAGAGGTGCTTTTTAAACTGCCTTCTAAAGGATGTAATTCGAAAACTCTAAAATGCCCTGATGAGAGAAATTGAGGAAGACACAAAGAAATGGAAAGACAGGGATCCCTGGGTGGCGCAGCAGTTTAGCGCCTGCCTTTGGCCCAGGGCGCGATCCTGGAGACCCGGGATCGAATCCCACATTGGGCTCTGGTGCATGGAGCCTGCTTCTCCCTCTGCCTGTGTCTCTGCCTCTCTCTCTCTGTGACTATCATAAATAAATAAAAATTTAAAAATGTTTAAAAAAAAAGAAATGGAAAGACAGTCCATGTTCCTGGATTAGAAGAATAAACATTGAAATGTCTATACTACCCAAAATAACCTACAGATTTAATGCAATCCCTATCAAAATATCAACAGTATTTTTCACAGAACTAGAACATATAATCCTAAAGCTTGTGTGGAACCACAAAAGACCACTAATGGTCAAAGCAATCTTGAAAAAGAAAGACAAAGCTGGAGGCCTCACATTTCCAGACTTCAAGTTATATTTTGTAATATACAAAGCTGTAGTGATCAAAACAGTAATGGTACTGGCACAAAAACAGACACATAGATCATGGAACAGAATAGAAACCCAGAAATAAACCCACAATTATATAGTCAATTAATCTTCAACAAAGTATGAAAGAATATGTATTAGGAAAAAGTCTCTTCAATGGTGCTGGGAAAATAGGACAGCTACATACAAAAGAATTAAACTGGACCACTTTCTTTCACCACATACAAAAATAAACTCAAAATGGATTAGAGACCTAAATGTGAGACCTGAAACTATGATTTTTATAAATCCTAGAAGAGAGCACAGGCAGTAATGTCTCTGACACTGGCTATAGCAACATTTTTCTAGATATATCTCCTGGGGCAAGGAAATAAAAGCAAAAATAAATTATTGGAACTACATCAAAATAAAAAGTTTCTGCACAACAAGGAAACCATCAACAAAACTAAAAGGCAACCTACTGAATGGGAGAAGATATTTGCAAATGATATATTTGATAAAGGGCTAATACCCAAAATATATAAAGAACTTATACAACTCAATACTCTAAAAACAAATAATCCACCTAAAATATGAGCAGAAGACATGAACAGACGTTTCTCCAAAGGCATCCAGATGGCCAACAGATATATGAAAAGATGCTCAACATCACTGATCATCAGGGCAATGCAAATCAAAACTAAAATGAGATATCACCTCACACTTGTCAGAAGAGCTAAAATCAAAAACACAAGCAACAACAAGGGTTGGTGAGGATGTGGAGAAAAAGGAACTCTCTTTGCACTGTTGGTGGATGTCAGAAAAGGGGACTCTTTTTGCACTGTTGGTGGGAATGAAAACTGGTACAGCTGCTGTGGAAAACAGTATGGAGGTTCCCCAAAATTTAAAAATAAAACTACCCTATGATCTAGTAATTGCATTACTGAGTATTTGCCCATAAAATACAAAAACACTATTTCAAAGGGATGGGTACATGCACTTCTATGTTTATGGCAGCATAATCGACAATAGCCAAACTAAGGACACAGCCCAGGTGTCCATCAATACATGAATGGATAAAGAAGAAGTGGAGTATATTGGAATATTACTCAACCATAAAAGGAATAAGATGTTGCCATTTGCAACAACCTGGATGGTTGCTAATGAGTGTAATACTAAGTGAAATAAGTCAGAGAACCAAAAATACCATTTGATTTCACTCACTTGTGGAATTTAAGAAACAAAACAAATGAGCAAAGGGAAGATAAAAGAGAGAGGGGACCAAGAAACAGACTCTGAACTACAGAGAACACCCTTCTGGAGACCAGAGGGCAGGTGGGGGGGGGTAGGTGAAATAGGTGATAGGGATTAAGAATACACTTACCATGGGACACCTGGGTGGCTGAGCGGTTGAGCATCTGCCTTCAACTCAGGGTGTGATCCTGGGATCCCTGTGAGGAGCCTGCTTCTCCTTTATCTCTGCCTCTCTCTGTGTGTTTCTCATGACCAAAATAAAGCATTTTTAAAAGAATACAGTTATCATGATGGGCACTGAGTAATGGATAGAATTGTTGAATCATCCTATTTATTGTACACCTGAAACTAATAGAACACTGTTAACTATACTGGAATTAAGATATTAAACTTAATAAAAAGAAGATATAAAGGTTTGCAAATTTAAACACAAAAAGACAAAATGGAGGGGCCCCTGGGTGGCTCAGTGGTTGAGTGTCTGTCTTTGGCTCAGGGCATGATCCCAGGGTTTGGGGATCGAGTCCCGCATCAGGCTCCCTGTGAGGAACCTGCTTCTCCCTCTGCCTATGTCTCTGCCTCTCTCTGTGTCTCTCATGAATGAATAAATAAAATCTTTTTAAAAAGACAAAAAGGATTTTAGGTAATTTGATGACCTTTTGTGTTCTAAAAAAAATGCCACTCAGTTACATCTTGGCGTTTTAAGACCAAAAAAAAATTCCATATGGGGTAAATTGACTTCCCTGTCTCCATGACAGCTTCAGTTTTGCTATGTGAGATCAGTTTTGAAGAAATGTACTGTGTTGAATCTGCCTCAAAGGGAGAATGGTGAAAAGCCAAGGCTGGGGGCAGGGACAGCCACCCACATTCACTGCCCCATATTTACTGAGCCCCAAGTGCCAGACCCTGAATGAGGGCCCAAAAATACTGCCCTACAAAAGTAGCTGACTTAGGTCTCTAATAAGGGAAAATTCGGAGAATGAAGCCTACACCTAGGTGCAAAACTTACATTTACCAGATTGGAGTTGCTTGCAGAAAGCACAGGTTTCTGCAGAACCGGGTAGGCTGCCTCTCCGAGGGGGCATTTTTCTGGTTCCAATGTTCTATAGAACAAGGAGTCAATTAACAAAAGTGCTATCACAAAAATTGGAGAACCCGTTATTGCTGGGCACAGGCTTGATAAGGCAAAAATGTTCCCTGCTTTGGGTTACGTTAAATTGTCAAAGTCGGAGAATAAAATAAACACAAAGAGGCATAAAGGAAACAAGAAAGAGGAAAAAATATGTTTGTGGGGGGCAGAGACCTTACTTTATAGGACAGTCGGATAACAGTTTTTCTGAGGGGGAAGCATTTAAGCCAAGAGGCGAGACTCACACGATGAGAAAGAGCTGCCGTTGCAATAAGCAGAGAAAGTGTTCCTGGCCTAAGAGACAGTGTGTGCAAAGGCCCTGGGACAGGAAGACCTGTTTATGTTCCAAGAACTGAAAGATCGGGGTGGCTGCAGTGTGGTGAACAAGCGAGAGATGGCGCTTCAATATTGTATCACAGCGGGCAGCCCGGGGGTGCTCAGCGGTTTAGCGCCGCCGCGGTCAGCCCAGGGCGTGATCCTGGAGACCTGGGATCGAGTCCCACGTCGGGCTCCCTGCATGGAGCCTGCTTCTCCCTCTGCCTGTGTCTCTGCCTCTCTCACTGGGTCTCTCATGAATAAATAAGTAAAATATTAAAAAAATATATTGTATCACAGCGTGAGGGTCCCTGTTACAGGTCCCCGGGGAGGAGTAGGAGGAACACAGATTTGGCTGCGCGGGAAGACCCTGGAGCCGGAACACCCACCCCCGCCCCTAACGCCCAGCCCTCCACCGCCCAGCTGTGCGGCTTCCTCCGCGGTTCGCCGCGCCGCGGGCCAGTCCTGTTCGGGAGACGGGAGCCCCAGCCCTGGCTGGCCCGGGGCCCCAGGCCGAAGCCTAGGTAGCGGACGCCTCCCTCCACCACCCCCCCGGGGCTCCCAGCTGCCCCCCACCCAGCGCCCGAGGCCCACACCCTCAGTCCCGGCGGGCCGCGCAGTCCTCCAGGCCGTGTCCTTGCTCCGCCACAGGACCCCAGCCTCGGCTTTTCTCAGCCGAAGCTAGGGGTCACCCCAGGCAACACACACACACACACACACACACACACACGCCTTGGGCCGCCTCTGCCTGCGGAGAACCGGGTCCAGCCTGGAAGAAGCGCCCAGTGCCGGGTGCGGGCTCTCCTCCGGCTGCACGCGCAGCCGTCTGTTGACCAGCGCAGGCCTGCGTGCTCCCACCTCCTTTTCCTTCATCACAGGTCTTGCTGGCACCCACGGCCGACGGAAAAGGGGACAAGGCAGCCCAAGAAATGCTGGGTAAAGCGCAGCGCGCGCGCTCACACACGGCTGGGCTCGGGCGCCTGCACCTGTGAGTTGCCACGGGAAGGGGGGCAAGTCCTTGGGATGCGATGGAACCCTCTGGGCGAACCTCGGAGTTGCGGCGCACCTTCAGAGGCGGATTCACGTAAAGATCCAGCTCCCCGACTGCAGGTCACAGCAGGTGGCCGCGAGTCGAGTACTGCACCTTGGAATCCTTTCTCCTGGCCGCTGTCCTACCCAAAGCACGTACACACCGGATAGTGAAGAAGCCTGAGCTAGCTTGGCCCTCGGTGGCCGCCAGCAATCCCGAGGAGGAGCTCGACTGCCAGCAGAAAAGGCGGAGCCGCAGGGTCGGTGCAGAAGCCCCCTGGAGCCTGGCGCGCAGAACCTGGCCTTTCCGCAGCCACGCGCGCCGGCCTCTGCTCCTGAGCAGCTAGTGGCGCCGCACGCACTTTCACCGGGCTTTCCCCGTCAGAAGAAAGGCTGTTGACCAGTCCATCCCTCCTACCTGTTCCTTTAGCTCCTTGTCCCTACGAGCCCCTCTGTGCGGCAGGTTTGCGTCCCGCGCAGAGAACAGTATGTGCTCGGAAGGGGACGCACTTGGGCAGCTCTTCATTCTCCGCAGGGCGCGGGAGGTTTCGGTTGGTTCCCTTGGTTCCGGGCGCGCGCAACCCTGGAGGCTCCCCTTGGCGCGAGCAGTCTCCCTCCGGGCCCTGTTCTGCACGCTCACTACTTCCTCAGGGTTAGACGCAAGAGCCCTTGGGAGCCAGAGTGAAGGAGTGAGGGGAGCCGCCTGGATGAGGAGAGGCAACACCCTTAGCAAAGGTCAAGGCACCCTGCACATGGAGCCCCACGCCCCTTACTAGCCTAGCCGTGTGACCGGTGTGGGGCAGGTTACTGATGCTCACTCACCAAGACATGAGACGCTGGACATGCTTAGAACAGTACAGCTTGAGATGAGCATTCAACATCTGTTAGCTATGATAGTCACGGTCATTATTACAGTCTGGACTCATTGCAAGAACTAGATGCATTTGCAGACAATTTACTCAGCCTAAGTACCCATATTTCCAGTGTCTGAGGCTGAGTTGCAAAGGTAAACAGAACAAAAAGTGAAAATGTACTCGTCCCATGTCAACTCCACCTGGAAATGCACCATTATCGAAATCCTGTCTAATCTTTCACCTGCAGACCATCACCTTCTACATTTCTCTGATTCCAAGACTTCTAATTCACTGGCTCCCATGACTTTTTCACTTTTTATCACTCCTCTCATATCTTTTTTTCAAGTGGACTATAATTGACATAATCTGCACATATTTGAAGTATACAATGTGATAAGCTTTGACATATTACACGCCCATGAAATCACCACTGTGATCAAGATAATGCTCATATCTCCACCTCCAAAAATTTTCTTGTGTCTGTTGGTAATCCCTCTGGCTCAGGCAACCACTGATCTTTTTGTTACTACAGCCTAGTTTGCATTTTCTAGAATATTATACAAAGGGAATCACACAGTATGTCCTTTTTCATCTAGCTTTTTTTACTCAGCATAATTATTTTGCAATTCATTTGTGTTTGTGTTATCAATATGGACATTCGATTTCATTGCAAGTCGTGTTCCATTGTACAGCTATACCACAATTTGTAAATCTATTCAAATCCATTCACCTGTTCATGGGCTTTTCAGTTGTTTCTAGTTATTGGCTATTACAAATAAAACTGTCTTGAACATTCATGTACAAGATTCTGTATGGATATATACTTCTTTTCCTCTTGGGTGAATACCTAATAGTGGAATAACTGAATCATATGGTAAGTAGTGTTTAATTCTTTAAAACGCTGCCAAATGTTTTCCAGAGTGGTTGTGTCATCTCACGTTCCCAGCAGCATTGTATGAGAGTTTCCATTTCTCCACATTCTCACCAATACTTAGTATGCTCAATCTTTTTATTTGTATTTCCTTATTGATTCCTTATTAACTATTGATGTTGAACATCTTTTCCTATGCTTTATTTGCCACTCATATATTTTTTTTCTTGAAGTATCTGTTCAAATCTTCTCCCATTTAAAAAATTCTGGTGTTTTATTACTCAGTTTATAGTTATTTAAATATTCTAGACACAAATCCTTTATCGGATACATGATTTGCAAACCTTTTTTCCCAGTCTGTGACTTGTCTTCTCTCTCTTTTTTTTTTTTAAGATTTCTTTCATTTATTTCTGACAGAAAGTGCACACATGTGCAAGCAGGGGAGGGGCAGAGGAGAAAGAGAGAGAGAAAATCCTGAAACAGACTCCTCCATGGGTGCAGAGCCTCACATGGGGCTTGAACCCAGGACCCTGAGATCAGGACCTAACCGGAAATCAAGAGTCAGCTGCTTAACCAACTAAGCCACCCAGTGCCCCTTATCTTTGCATTCTTTTAACAATGACTTCAGGGATGCCTGGGTGGCTCAGTGGTTGAGCGTCTGCCTTTGACTCAAGGTGTGATCCTGGGGTCCCAGAATAGAGTCCCACATTGAGCTCCCTGCATGGAGCCTGTTTCTCCCTCTTCCTATGTCTCTGCCTCTCTCTGTCTCTCTGTGTCCCTCATGAATAAAGTCTTTTTTTAAAAAAACAATGACTTCAAATGGCAGAAATGTTTAATTTAAAAAAAAAAAAGAAATGTTTAATTTCAATAAATTCAAATTTGTCTGTTCTTTCTTTTATGGATCATGCTTTGATGTCATATCTAAGAAATCTTTGCCTAACCAAAAGTCACAAAGATTTTCTCCTGTTCTTTCTTCTACAAGTTTTATATTTTGGGGTTTTACATTTTACACTTAGGCTTATGATCTATTTTGAGTTAAATTTTATATATGGTGAAAGGTATGGATTGAAATTCTTCTGTTTCTCTTTTTTTTTCCTTCTTCCCCCCCCCCTTTTTTTTTGCATGTGGATATCCAACATTTATAGTCCCTTCTGTCACATTCCTTTGCATCTCATCAAAAACAAATTGTCCAGGGGCCCCCGGGTGGCTCAGTCAGTTAAGTATCTGACTTTTGATTTTGGCTCAGGTCGTGATCTCTGGACCATGGGATCCAGCCCTGCACTGGGATACCATGGGATCTGCTTGGGATTCTCTCCCTCTCCCTTTCCCTTTGCCCTTCCCCCTGCTTGTGTTCTTTAAATACATTAATACATAAATAAATAAAATCTTTAAAGAAAAAAATCAGTTATCCATATACATATGTGTGCTTATTTCTAAAACTCTATTATGGTCTACCTTTACACCAAAACCACACCATCTTGATTTCTATGGCTTCATAAGACTTGAACTCAGTAGTGTTAGTTCTCTTTGCTGTTTCTCAAAGTTGTTTTGGCTATTCTAGGTCCTTTGCATTTCCACACGATTTTTATTTACTTAGTTGTTTGCTTGTTTATTATTGGTTTTATTTTATTCATTCCCCTTGCACACCTCCCCTCTGGCAACCCTAGGTGTGTTCTCCATATTTAAGAATCTGTTTATTTTGCTTGTTTGTTCATTTGCTTTGTTGGGGTTTTTTGTTTTGTTTTGTTTTTTAGATTACACATAAGTGAAATAAAATGGTATTTGTTTTTCTCTATCTGACATTTCACTTAGCATTATATCCTCCAGGTTCATTCATGTTGTAGCAAATGGCAAGATCTCATTCTTTTTTGTGACTAACAGTCCATTGTATATATATATATATATATATATATATATATATATATATATATATACCACATCTTCTTTATTCATTTACCTATCAATGGACACCTGGGTTGCTTCTATATCCTGGCTATTGTAAATAATGCTGCAAAAAATGTGGGGTGCATATACATTTTCATATTTTAGAATTCATGGTTTTATTTTCTTTGGGTAAATAGCCAGTAATGGAATTACTGGATCATATGATATTTCCATTTTTTAAAGATTTTATTAATTTGAGGGGAGAAGGGAAGGGCAGAGGGAGAGGATCCTGAGCAGACTCTTCACTGAGCATAAAGCCTAATGAGATCATGACCAGAAATGGAAACCAAGAGTTGGAGCCGTGCCAACTGAGCCACTCAGGTGCCCCAGGATATCTTTATTTTCAATTTTCTGAGGAACCTCCATGCTGCTTTCTACAGCGGTTGCACCAATTTTCATTTCTACCAACAGAGCACAAGTTTCCTTTTCTCCACATCCTCACCAACACCTGTTAATTCTTACCTTTTGATTCTAGCCATTCTGACTGGTGTGAGGTGATATCTCATGGTGGTTTTAATTCCATATGAGGTTTTTTTGGAGATTTTATTTATTTGACACAGAGAGAGAATACAAGCAGGAGGAGCTGCAGGCAGAGGGAGAGGGAGAAGCAGGCTTCCAACTGAATAGGGAGCCGGACTTGAGGCTTAATCCCAGGATCCTGAGATCATGACCTGAGCCGAAGGCAGACACCTGACTGAGCCACCCAGGTGCCCTTCCACTTGAGTTTTAAAATTAGCTCCTGGGATCCCTGGGTGGCACAGCGGTTTAGCCCCTGCCTTTGGCCCAGGGCGCGATCCTGGAGACCTGGGATCGAATCCCACGTCGGGCTCCCGGTGCATGGAGCCTGCTTCTCCCTCTGCCTATGTCTCTGACTCTCTCTCTCTCTCTCTCTCTCTGTGTGACTATCATAAATAAATTTTAAAAAATTAAAATTAGCTCCTCAATATCTATAGAAAAAAAAGGCTAGTGGAACAGCAGTTCTGCTATAATGCTTGTTTTGAAAACTTGAATTTCTTTAAATATATATTAGGGAATAATTTGAACATAACTTAGGTGCAATTTTGTCTGCAACAAGCACTAGGGGAATGCTGATAGCTGCACACCAGCTGGGAATAAGGCTTTGAAGGAGCTCCAACTTGTTTTGCCTCCTCTGGTGGCTGCCAGGATGCTGGAGTTAAATCATGTTTTTCACTGTTGGCTTTTAAGACTATGCAGAGCTAGAGAAAGGGGATGGGAACATGGCAAGTTAAAACCCCACAAAGCTCACTGCTTTTATCTAGAGTCAGCTGTTTTTCTTGAGTAAACACTCTCTGGATTGCTGCAAACCTTAGATTAATTTCCAGAGTTATGAAAAAGTTCTTCTGATAATCTATTCTGGCTTCTCATTTCTCTTATGGCTGAGAGAATTTTCAGAGGTCCTTACACCACTATTTTCACTGACTTCACTTCCTCCTCTCATGTCAACTTTCCTTCACAGCCAGCCCTGTTACCATGGTCCAAACAGCAGCTGCTGCCTACAAGTTCTCAGGTCCTTCTTGCCTTTTTCTCATCTTTACTGCAGGATCCCCATCATGATCACACCTGCTTAATCTCTTCCTCCAATTCTGCATGTAAGTAACTGAATTTTTCTGGAGAAAACCCTATAACCTTACTCAAATGGGCACTCCATGAAAGCAGTCTTACTACAATTAATCCTTTCCCACTGTCAAAGAGGCACAGAGAAATGAGTATTGATTCTTGATTTTTCTGTTCCCATGCAGTACCACAGACTATATGTCATTTCCTGCTCTCAAATCCTGATGAGTTTAACGATTTGATCCTTGTTGTCCATTGAACCTTTCTCTACATTGTTGCTAGTTATTTTAGTTTGCATTCTTTAAATTAATGATGAATAATAATTTTTTTCAGATTGAAAGTTTCTTTTTTAGTAAATTGCTTATGTCCTAAATCCTTTAATAAATTGCCTGTTTATGTCCATTTTCCATCAAGGTTTTTTTTTTCAAGATTTTTTTTAAGTGGGGTGCTTGGGTGGCTTAGTGGCTTAAGTGTTTGACTCTTGGTTCAGCTCATGATCTCATGGGTCATGATCTCATGGGTCATGGGATCCAGCCCCACAATGCACTTAGCAGGGAGTCTGCTTGAAGATTCTCTCTCTCTCTGCCCCTCCCCTACTAGTACACGCAAGCACTCTCTCTCTGTATCTCTAAATTTAAAAGTCTGTTTTTAAAAAAAGATTTTTAAGTAAGCTCTACACCCAACATGGGGCTCAAACTCACAACCATGAGAAGAGTCACATGCTCTACCAACTGAGCCAGCCAGGCACCCAAGGTATGTATATATGCTGCAAATCAACAAGTATGTGTGTGTGTGTGTGTGTGTGTGTGTTTTACCAATAGTTGATAGCAAATACTATTAGTCAAAATTGATGTCTCTTTTTTTAAAAAAGATTTTATTTATTTATTCATGAGAGATGCAGAAAGAGAAAGGCAGAGACATAGGCAGAGGGAGAAGCAGGCTCCATGCAGGGAGCCCAATGTGGGACTTGATCCTTGGACCCCAGGAAGAGGCCCTGGGCCAAAGGCAGGTGTTAAACCGCTGAGCCACCCAGATGTCCCAAAATTGATGTTTCTTAATCACATTAAGACAACTCATCTCAGAATGTCCTATACCTCTTTGTATCCCTATGAGCTAAAAATGTTTCTCATACAAAACACAAAGGAGGCTCAAATTTTACTGTGGATAATGACTGAAATGATACAAGAACATCTTGGAGCCAAAGTTTCCTAATTCCCAAAGGCTGCTTTCTAGAGAAGCCAGCCTAGCAAATGCTTGACATAGTCTTGTAGAATTTAAGAACCAGAAGAAAATTTAGGTGATGATATATTTCATTCTGGATAATTTAAGAACCTTTAAGATAATTAAAGAAAATTTAAGGGATGCTTTGGGTGGCTTAGTCACTTAAGCATCTGACTCTTGATTTTGGCTCGGGTCATGATCCCAGAGCTTAAGATTTTCTCTCTCCCTACTTCTACCCTCCTCCCACCACTCACATGCACTCTTTCTCTCTCTCAAAAAAAAAAAAAAAAAAAAAAAGATAATTTTTAAAAGTAAATTAAGAAATTTAAGAGAAGCATGACCTAGCTAAAGAAAGTCTGGGGAGGGGCGCCTGGGTTGGTTGGGCATCTGCCTTTGGCTTCGGTCATAATCTCATGGTCCTGGGATCAAGTCCCACATTGGGCTCCCTGCTCAGTGGAGAGCATGCTTCTCTCTCTGCCCCTTGTTCATGCTCTCTCGCTCTCTCTCTCACACACAAATAAGTAAATATATATATATTATATATATATATATATATGAAAATCTGGGAAATAATAATTTCAGGTAAAAAAAGATCTTGAGAAAATTTTATTCCAACCTATCATTTATTAAATGAGCCCCAGAAAAAGGAAATGACTAGTCAAAGATACACATCCAGTTAGAATCTCATTGGTCACTCATGAAATTAATGGACTTCAAACTACAGAGTTAGACTCCAATCTGGACAGATGAAAGCCAAATGAATATAGGATATGGATAGGGTGAATATAGACACTTCTTGAGGCTGAAGCATTTAAATTTGAGATCAACCAATAAAATACTACTTATATATTTACTTAGGAATGAAAAAGTTAGGAATACTTACACACGCACGCACACACACACACACACAGATATTTGATTACATTTTAAACAAAATGGAAGAATAAACCATAAAACTCTGACAAAAGTTACCTATGAGGGAGAAGGTAATAGCATGGAGAGTACAGTAAAAAACAGACTTCTTTTAATATACCTAGTTTTGTAGATATGACTTTGGAATCATGTAAGTATTTTACATAACCATAAAAGAAAATAAAAATAAAAATTATTCTCTAAAAATAACAGTGAAATAAAACAAATGAATTCAACTGTAGATTGAATTGGTGGTATAACCACATAGAGGAACTATTCCAAGTCTTTAAAACAAGTAATTCAGGTATATATCCCCAGTGGGATATAGCCCTAAAGACAAAACCTCCGCAAAAAATATTTTTAACTGTTTTTAGTAATTATTTTAGTACTGGTATTGGTATTATTTTTCAGAAGGTATTATTTTCACATGGTAGTGTGGGTAGTGTCAGTTAAAGCAAGTAAGTAATCATACTGGTGTCAAAAGCTGGGATTTGGGGCATGAGAGAAAGAAGTTTGTAAGGATGTATAAAATTAATGGGGTCAGTAAAAACACTGAAGTTCTGAATTGTGTTTGGAATATTAATATGTGGGACGCCTGGGTGGCTCAGCGATTGGGCAGCTGCCTTCCGCTCAGGTCGAATCCGCGATTGAGTCCTGCATTGGGCTCCTACGAGGAGCCTGCTTCTCCCTCTGCCTATGTCTCTGCCTCTGTGTGTGTGTGTGTGTCTCTCTCATGAACAAGTAAATAAATCTCTCTTTAAAAAAAGAAATATTAGTATGCACTCAATGTGTTTTCTGTTACTGAAAAGACTTGGAAATGATAAGCAATCCAGCAGCAATGAACACTTTAAGAGCCCAGACTCTGGAGTTATAAATACTTTTATCTGCTAAAAGTGATTACAGTGCCTTTGAGAAATGACTGATTCCAAGTCTGGGGCAGAAGATGTTCCTGGATGGTCCTGAAATTTTCCTGGAACATCTTGTCTTGCCAGAGAGCAGAGAAGCTATCAAAGAGTGCTAGGGTTGTATCAAAAGATCTCAGAAACTAATGTGAATTGGCTCCTTCAGATCAAAGATGTGACATTTTTAAGGTTTGCAGTAGAATAAAACACATAATAAATTTATAACACTTTTTAAAAATATCTTACCAATCACCCTTAGATAATGCTAGTATAGCAACTCACTGATTTAAAAACTAGTAAATGAGGGGCACCTGGGTGGCTCAGCGGTTTAGCGTTTGCCTTTGGCCCAGGACATGATCTTGGAGACCCAGGATCGAGTCCCACATTGGGCTCCCCTGCAAGAAGCCTGCTTCTCCCTCTGTCTGTGTCTCTGTCTTTCTCTTTGTCTCTCACGAATAAATAAACAAAATCTTTTAAATAAATAAATAAATAAATAAATAAATAAATAAATAAATAAATAAATAAAAAACTGGTAAATGGTAGGACAATCAAGTATTAATTCTGCCTTTCCTTTTTATTTTTTAAAAAGATTTTATTTATTTATTTGACACAGAGAATGAGAAAGCACAAGCAGGGGGAGCAGCAGAGGTAGAGGGAGAAGCAGGCTCCCCACTGAGCAGGGAGCCCAATGTGGGGCTCAATCTCAGGACCCCGAGATCATGATCTGAGCCGAAGGCAAACACTTAACCAACCAAGTCACCCAGGTGCCCCAATTCTGTCTTTCCTATGTAAAATGCAGATCACATTCATCAAACCATGGTGAGAGGAAATTCCTATTCATAAAAGTATTCTAGCTAAAAATGAATAAATAATGTTAGTCTTAGGACATCACCATTCTGCAATACTAATGGATGAATGGAGCTAGGCATAATCAATAACTGCTAACATCTCAGAAAAACAACTAGTATCATGTGCTTCCTGATGAAACACACCACCACCGTCTATGATGTGATCTTACAGAGACAAGGAATAATAACAATAAACCTGAATCTGATCAAGCCTCTAATCTTAAATTCTTATTTTCAAGAAATACAGGGGGGTAGAGGAACAGTTAAATAATAGTATGGGGGTGGAATCAGCAAAACTCAGTCTGGAAACCCTACAGGACAAAAGACCCAACTCTTCAATTTTAAAAAATTTTGAGATTTAAAAAAAAAACATGGAAAAAAAACTATACAGACCTAAAAGACAAAATAATTTTTCCACATATCTATATACTTGTGTAACAAATCACTCCAAAACATAGTGTCTTAGCAATAACTACATTTCATTTGCTTATAAATTGGGAATTAGGGAAGGAACTAGCAGGACAGTTTATCTCTGCTTCGCTCAGTCAGTGGGATGGCTTGAAGGTTGGAGGCTGGAATCACCACATGTCTAGAGGTTGATACTAGCTGTCAGTGGGACCTCCACTAGGGCCAGGGCCAGCATACCTACACAGGACTCTCTGCGAGCCTGCTTGGATTGTCTACAGTTTGGTGGGTTTGATTCCGAAAGCAAGAGTCAAGAGAACTAGAGATCAAGAAAGAGAGAGATTGAGAGAGACAAAGGCTGACAGCGAGCTAGTAAAAGCTGAACAACCAACCATGACAGCCACAGACGTCACAAAGCATCATTTCTGCTGAACTCTCTTTGTTAGAAATTCTCCCAAGGCAAGGAAAATTAAGCTCTGCTTTTCAATGGGAGGAATGTCAAGGAATGCTCACCAAAAAAATAAAATCCACCAAAATAATCAACTACAATATATGATTAACTATAAAACACTATTTGGGACACCTGGGAGCCTTGATCAGTTGAGTGTCTTACTCTTGATTTCAGCTCAGGTCATGATCTCAGGGTGGTAGGATAGAGCCCCACATGGGGCTCTGAGCTGAGTGTGGTGTCTGCTTAAGCTTCCTTCTCTCCCTCTGCCCTTCCCTCACCTCTCCCTCCCTTAAAAAAAAAAGGCAACTATTTTTAAGAATACCAAATGTAGGACAATATGAAATAATTATTGATTTGGAGGTGTGTGATGTTAGTATTATGTGTATTTTATTTTACTTTATTTTCCATATTTTTTTAATTGGAGTTCAATTTGACAACATATAGCATAACACCCAGTGCTCATCCCATCAAGTCCCCCCTCAGTGTCCATCACCCAGTCACCCCCATCACCCCACCCACCTCCCTTTTCACCACCCCTTGTTTGATTCTATTATGGGTATTTTAAAAAGGGGAGCCCTTGTCTTCTAGGAGTACATACTAAATTTAAAAATGAAAGTGGATTAATGGTTTGTTTCAAAATAATTTGGAAGTGCACATGGAGATATAGAAGAAAGAAGATTGGCTGTGATTTGATCATTGAAGCAGGATAATGGGTGCAAGGGGGTTCATTATATAGTTTTTCCTACTGTATTTGAAAATATAATAAAAAGTTTCAATTCATTACTACTTTAAACAAAGGGTAGTAATCAGGCATCTGAAACTAACTTAAGAGGTGATCAAGACAGAAATTAGTTTCAAAGAAGACTTAAACGTACGAAAGAAGCACATGATAAGATGAGCACTGGGTGTTTTATGTTGGCAAATTGAATTTAAATAAAATATATATAAAAAAGGAAGGCTTAAGTGTATATTGAGTAAGAAATTTTAAAATGGGGTCTTGAAGTTAACTAGGAACAAAATGTGAGAGGAAAACCATTCTCTCCCTCAAATCCTGCCAGAATCCTGGGCTGAGAGCCTTAGAAGCCCTTGTATCTCATGTAAGCCACTAGTAGAAAAGGTCACAGGCAGTAGTTTTGCTCTGTTAGCTCAATGCTGTCGAAACTATATAACCTAAAAGTCACTAGAATCATTTTCTTAGGCTCAGAAGTTTGGGAGAACCTGGTTGAATAAATGTTATCTTTATGCTAACGCACCTTTGAAAATAGTTAAAACATGTCACCCATAGGCACTGAGGGTTCCTCTAGAGTTCTTCTGACATTTAGGCTAGACGCTCCTAGAAGCTAAGGACAAAAGGAGTCTTCAGAAGACCTAAGAGAAGAATTTGCATCTGTGGGGAAACACAGGGACTCAAGATAAATCCATCTACAGATAGGTAGACAAATGTGTGATCGAAGCCCTGATTTACATGCCTTAGTACACCCCGGTTGTTTAAGATAGTACTCCAGAAGAGTTCATAAAAACCTCTAGACTTAGAAACTCCAGTGGCAATCCTCTTGGGTCCCCTCCCTCCAGGAACTTTGTACTATTGCTCATTCTTTATCCAGTCTATCTATTCCTTCTTCCAAACAGCATGACCAAGACCTGCAGCACTAAAGGAAAAGAAATCCTGAAACAAATATATACATGTGAATAAATTACCACTTAAATATATTAAAAATCTTCTCTAGTCACTACAAAAAAAAAAAAAAAAAAAAAAAAAACAGGATCTGGCCCACCTGCTCCATTAATTTGCTTGTAATCCTCTTCACTTATGAGACCTGTAGGCAGAGGCTCCACCTCCTATCTAAAGAATTACAATCTATGGGAAAGGTACTATTTATTTTCCAGGCAGGAACCCAGTAGTCTTGGCAAACAGGCTTTGAGATCTAAAGCCCGATCCCACAAGGCTGATCACTTGCCTGTAAGTCCTGTAAGAACAGTCTTCACAGAACGCAAAGAAACTTGCATTGCATTTGCCCAAATCCTTGTGCTATACCCAGTTCTGCATCTAAGTTAATGTGTCAGGAGTCTCCAAGCCTCTGATTTATTAGGATTTGCAAGACCCAGAAAAGCTGCTGTACCCGATGTTACAGTTTATTACAGTGAAAGGATGCAGACTAAAATGAGCAAAGGAAAAAAATCACCTTGGATGGAGCCCAGGAGAAATCAAGCCAAGCTTCCAGGTGTCCTCTCCCATTGAACTTGCACAGACAGAGCTCAATTCAATACCAATGGGTAAAAATATGTATAAAGTGTTGCCAATCAGGGATATCAAAACTTTGGTATTCAAAGTTTTATTGATGGTTAGTCACAAAGGTGTGCAGTGCCCATGTAACTGAGCTTAATCACTCAATTTCCGGCCCCCAGAGCTCAAACATGTCTCAAGATCTTGGGCATACAAAGCCACTTTGATTAAGCAGGATACTCCAAGCTCAGAGTTCATTTCCCAGGAGCCAGTCAAGGGCCAATCCCAAAGACCTTTGAGACAAAGTTTGAACAAGCAAGTCTTGCTAAGTTAACCATTTATGGACACTCATCTAGCACATATTACATGCCATCTTTTATTCTTAACTACATTTTTACCATGTAAGTTGTATCTCCCCAGCTAGGGTGGAGGTCACCATAAGAGAAGCGACTGTCATACCTTTTAGTATCTTGGGAGCTTGCAGAGTTCCATACATTAGCAGACACCCAACAAATAATTATATTTTGGGATCCCTGGGTGGCTCAGCGGTTTAGCACCTGCCTTTGGCCCAGGGCGTGATGCTGGAGTCCCAGGATCGAGTCCCACATCAGGCTCCCTGCATGGAGCCTGCTTCTCCCTCTGCCTGTGTCTCTGCCTCTCTCTCTCTCTCTCTCTCTCTCTCTCGAATAAATAAAAATCTTTAAAAAATTATATTTTATGATTATGCCAATGACCATTGCTCTGGTTGCTCTCTGCCTGGCATATCCTTCTAGCTCCCTTCTACCTAGTATCACTACTCCTAGAAATCCATCAATTTCCAAACCAATTTGTAGTTCCTTTTGAGATCTTCCCCAACAGTTCTGGGCCACATTAAGGTTTTTCTTCTCTAAACTCTTGACATATTTGCTGTCCGTATAATCTATGTGACTTTTTATTACATTCAACCTTGAAATGTTACTTAACATTTCAACAGTCAACAGGACTAAGGCTTGTCTCCCAACTAGACTATAAGCTTCTGGAAAAAAAGGACTGGATCATACCTAATTTTTTTGCCTTCCTTTTGATGCCCAGATGCTATGATCTGAATGTTAGCGCCCCTTCAAAATTCATATGTTGACACCTAATCTCCAATGAGATGGTTTGGATGTAGTTAGGTCATAGAGGCAGAGCCCTGAGGAATGGGATTAGTGCCTTTATAAAGGAAGCTCTAGGGAGAGCTTTTCCACCATGTGATGTTACAGCTAGAAGATGCTGTTTATGAACCAGGAAGTGGACCTTCACCAGACACTGAATTTGTTGGTATTTTTGGAGAACAGCCTAAACAAACTAAGGCATCAGATCAGGGCCTTAATATAGTAGGTGTTCAATAAATATGAGATGGTCATTGAAGATAGACATTCCCTTCTTCTCTGGGCCTTTTTAACCTCTCTTTGCTGAGTCCAGACCAATGCTTCATCAACAGGTGGAAAGAGAGAGCACTTTACAGAGAAATAAATTGTAGCAATGAGTATCAGTACAGAATTTTTGCAAAGACCAAAGCTTTTTATTCAAACTAGGAGTCATTGATTTTCTGAAGACATTACTCTGAGCCCTCGGGGGAGAGGACAGCCTCGTTGATGCTCTGAGTGATATAATCTATGTTCCAGGCATTGATACAGGTGAAGTTGATCCGACCGTTCTTAGGGATGTAGATATGCTTTTTCTTGACCAGGTATTCCACCTTTTGGGCTGGTGATAATCACAGGGTCTGAGATACTAACTCCCCTCTAGTCAGGGTGTATTACAGGGGATAGGAAGTGTCAGCATTTCTGGGGATCCAGAAGGGTCTTTAATACAGCTCTACTTCTCTCAGGAAAGAATCAAACTCTGAGGCAATGCTGGGGACTGGTCACCTGGTCCGTGAAGTTTAATACTCAAATACAATTCAATGGTCATAAAGGGGAAGCTATATCCTCCTAGACACTTACAGTTGAGTCCAAGATAGCTCTGGGGCCCGTTCTGGTCTGTGATGTGATCCCAAGAGCCAGGGGTTCCCAGGAGCCGGAGCTTCTCCTTCACCTTTTCCTTGATCAGCATGATGTTCTCTACAAGCTCTTTCAGACTCTGCTTCCTGCCAAAGGAAAGAGAGCAAGAAATTAAAGAGCTTTCCCCTGCTCTCAACCTCCTCATTTCCATTCCTCTCTTCTTGCCTTCAGAAGCCCCAACCACAGTGCCTGAGGGCACGCTAGTGGAGCCCAGGGCCCAGGGCCCAGGGTTGGTTGGTTACAAATGGGAGGAGAGTTTCAGCTCATATTAATTTAAGTAAGCCAAGTAGGCTTGTAGGCAGATTTTGCAGAATAGCAAGTCCTTGATGCTGCCTAACCTCCTGCAATCTGAAAGGGTTCAAATAATTCATTGGACTATATCCCAAAGAATGTCCTATCACCCACTCCCCCAAAGTAAAGCAATCTTTGACATAGCCCCTGCTATTGGTATACAATGAGTCCTCAGCAAATGTTGATGAATGAATGGAGTCAAAGAGGCAACTGGGTCAGGAGAATTCTGTGAACCAGCAAGTCTATACGTAGGTCTAGAGACTCTGCCATCCCTTCCTGCCCCCACCCTTTCCCCTTACCATTCCCCCTGAAGAGCAGGGTTACAGAGGATGGAGGTGATAATGCGAGCACCTCTAGTAGGAGGGTTTAGCCACAGGGCCTGGGTGAGATTCATCAGCTGGGAGAGGACGCATAGCAGGAGCTGGTTGTTGAGTGCCACCACGACCAGGACCCCCACTCCTTCATCTGCAGCATTGGGACAGACAGCCCCTAAGTCTCCTCTATGACCAGGGTTTTCCCTTATGACTCTACCTTCAACCTGCAGAAGAGAGGGTTGGGCTACCTGGCCCTCCTCCCGGCACAGCCAAGCAGATATCCAGACCCCAGGAAGTTGTCAGAGGCTCTTCTTCCAGAAAAGATAGCTATAAGTAAGAGTCTCAAAGATCACTAAGCCCTCCCCCTCATCTTATAGCTGAGGAAACAGAGGCCCAAAGGGGAAATGATTTAACTGGAGTCAGTCTTGGGGCACCTGCGTGGCTCAGTCAGTTAAGCACCCAACTCTTACTTTTGGCTCAAGTCATGATCTCAGGGTCATGAAATCAAGCTCCTTGAGTTTCACTCTCCCTCTCTCCCTCTGCCTTTCCTCCCTCTCTCCCTCTATAAAAGTTAAATAAATTTTTAAAAATAACTGGAGTCAGGGACACCTGGGTGGCTCAGCGGTTGAGCATCTGCCTTCAGCTCAGGGCGTGATCCCGGAGTTCCAGGTTCAAGTTCCACATCGGGCTCCCTGCGAGAAGCCTGCTTCTCCCTCTGCCTGTGTCTCTGCCTCTCTCTCTCTCTCTGTGTCTCTCATAAATAAATAAATAAATAAAATCTTTTAAAAAAATAACTGGAGTCAATTTTATTTTATTTTATTTTATTTTATTTTATTTTATTTTATAACTGGAGTCAGTTTTATTTTATTTTTTTAAAGATTTTATTTATTTATTCATGAGAGACACAGAGAGAGAGAGAGAGAGGCAGAGACACAGGCAAAGGGAGAAGCAGGCTCCACAGAGGGAGCCTGATGTGGGACTCTATCCTGGGTTTCCAGGATCACGCCCTGGGCCCAAGGCAGGTGCTAAACCGCTGAGCCACCCAGGGATCCCTGGAGTCAGTTTTAGTAGCTAGTTTTAGGAGCTGAGCTGAGAGGGTATCACAGAACCTGACTTGTAGCTCAGTGCTCTTTCCTTCTGCCTCCATGGGTGCTCTCTCTGGAGGCCTTGGCTCTCTCCAGAGGGCGGGAGATGTCAAACACATCATTTGTGCCTTGGCTATTGGCACCACTTCAGCACTAGGACTTCCCTTCCCCTCCTGCCCATAGCATACCATAGATGCCAAAAATCTTGGACAGAGACTGGCTGCAGAAGAACTCAAAGTCCTGAGACACAAAGTATTGTAAGAATCCAGTATCTTCCTCCAAGTTCCCGGTGGACAAACCTTGATAAGGAATGTCAAAAAATGGGAATATCTGCTTGCTCTGTAGAGAAAGAAAAATGGAAAAAGAATGAGGTCAGTGGAGGAGATGGTAGATGGAGAGAGGGAGGAAAGTCGGCCAGATGTTGGGCTCACCTTCATGCTGGCTATCAACCTTGCCCACTGACTCTGTGTCAACTTGCAGTCACCAATGTTCCCAATCACAAAGATACAGCCATGCGGGGCCTGCTGCAGGTAGACACTGTCTCATCAGGTACTTCCCCTACCAGGTGGGAGTGGCACTAGGACACATGGAGAAGTGATCCTCCATGTTGGTTCCTACTAAAGGGCCAGGCAAATCCAAGCCTAGTAAAGGCCTTCCATGACAACAAGGGAGGAGGGGATGAAAGGAAAATAAAATCGTAATCAGGTCTGGGGAGAAGGTTCTGAGCAGGGCCCCCTACCTCCGCCACATCGAGAAGCACATTGGGGTCCATGCACAGCTGCTTGGAATCCCACAAGGAGTATTCACAAACTGTAAAGCCCATGTCCTGGAAGACGAGTCCATGTGATTCTGTAGGAACACAGCCCCCCTTCAGCTGGTACAGAGGAAATGGAGGCAGACATGTAAGAGAATGGGTCTGAGGGTCACTGGCTGAAGGTGAGGCAATAACAGGAAAGGGATGAGCATGCTTGGCTTGTCCACCATCTTGCTCATGACAGAGAGTGAGAAAGGCAACGTGAAGATTGTGAATGGGGTGGAAATCAAGAACAGGAGAGAGGGGTCTTCTGTCACCCTCATTTTGCATAATACTCACCTTTTTTAGAAGAAATGATGTAAACTATTCGAGAATCTTTACGCCAGATTTTGAGGAACTGGGCCCCAAGTTGGAAGGCACCATTGTCACCAACAGTGTGCACGCCCCCTACCTGCCAGCAGAAAATAAGCAGACATAATTCCTTTTTTTTTTTTTTTTTTTTTTTTTGAGCAGACATAATTCTTTAAGAGTAATCATAGGGATCCCTGGGTGGCTCAGTGGCTTAAAGTCTGCCTTCGGCCCAAGGCGGTTTAGCCCCGCCTGCAGCCCAGTGGGTGATGCTGGAGACCCTGGATCAAGTCCCACGTTGGGCTCTCTGCATGGAGCCTGCTTCTCCCTCTGCCTGTGTCTCTGCCTCTCTCTCTTTCTCTGTGTCTCTATGAATAAATAAATAAAATCTTTAAAAAAATAATAAAAATAAAAATAAAAAAAGAGTAATAATGTTAGTACTGCCTCAGATTCAGATTATTCCTTTTTTGAAAGAGCTTCCAGACTGTTCCTTTCTTGAAAGAGCTTGTACATCCACAGTGTAGGCTGGTGCAGAGAACAGGGGCTCCAAGTTCTGATCCTGGCTTTGCCCTCCACTGACTAAGTCTCTGGACTCTGAATCTCAGGGGTGTCCTCTGTCAATGCCAAGGAGAGCTCCAGGGCCCCAGAGCTCCACTTCCTGTGTCTGGGTGGATAAGCAAAGGGCCCTTCACCTCACCCTGTTCTCCACAATGACTTGGTTGTACTTTCCAAAGAGGAGTTTCAAGGAGGCCTCCATGAATGATTTCATACCCATCATTGGCATATACTCGTAGTTCAGAGACGGGTCCTGCGATATCTGAAGCCGGATCTTGGGCACCACGGAAGAAACCCAGGGTTGGCCTTCAGTGGTCATGCAGACTGTGAGGGAAACCATAAAGGGAGCTCTGGATGCCCGGCCTCAGGGCCTCCAAGTCAGGGCTCTGTAGACAGCCCACAAACAATGCATTGGTCCTGGCTTTCTTGGGGCTTTGAAAAGTTGCCTAGGAAAAGACATCTTTCTTTTTTTTTTCACTTCCCCTTTAAAAAACAATGTACTATTAGTGAATATGTATAATTTTTGTCTTTTTAAAGATAGCTGAAGCCTAGGCCATTTTTTTAAATTTATGCCGCTTTAAAGGGCAAACATGACATACCACATGGAAGTTATAGACACACGAGGATAAGCAAAGGCAACCCTGACTTTCACATTGGGGAAGGTTGGCTGTATTTCAGAAGAGTCATTTGGGGGAACCACCCTTAGTTCAGAGGAGGGGAGAAGGAAGAGCCTGAAGAAGTGTAGTGCCCATGCAGGCTCCCAAGCATCAAGCTGAAGAGAAGAAGCCATAGCACACACCAAATCCCTGGAAGACCCCAGTGAAGGACAAAAGGCACAGAATGACCTGGGAATCTTTTGCGCTTTTCCCCACTGGGCAATTCTGTTAACAAGAACAGAGTTCTCTGCTTGAAGAGGTGTGGGTTATATCTCCCAAGTCCTCTTTGGCAGTGCAATACTGTCCTCTGGGGGTGATCATGATATGAGTACTAAGTCTTACACACCAAAACCACAAGGTATCTACCTCTATAGGCCAAGAAAATCTTCTTAGGACAATCGTCTTGCTTGTAGGTCTTTAACAAGCTGCCTTCTAGCTTCTGGGCCAAGGGCACATCCAGGAACACAGAAAGGGTGGGCATCACTGAGATAAAAAGTACAGCCAAGACTAGGCTGTTCCCTGCTCCTGCCCCAAAGCCTTCCTCTAAGCCTGGCCCAGCCAGGCCTGCCTCTTCCCGGAACCCCGGCAGATCCAATGCAGAGGCTCTGGACAACTGGTTACCAGAGCAACAGAACCCTACCAGTCCCAGTCTCTTTGGTGGCGATCCCCCAAGGCTATCTATGTATGGGAATATTCTGTGGCAGTTGAGGAGGATTCCCTGAACAAGTGGGCAGAGATGGTGGGGGGAGGGACAGAGGACCTGGAATTCCCAGGCACCTTCTTTCTCTGGCTCCCAGTTGCCCAATTCAAAGTAACAAGGCAGCCCCTTAGAAGACAGGGCAAGGCAGGCAGCCCATGGGCCACCAGAGGGCTTCTCCTGCAGAAGTGAAAACCTCAGACCTAGCAATAATGCAAGTGGAAGGATATATTTAAAAAGCTCCTACTTTCATTTTGCTAAGGGCCCCAGATTTTAAAAGTAATAGAAGGAAAACACTGTTTTCTTCCATAGTTTTTTTTAAGATTTTATTTATTCATGAGAGACACAAAGAGAGAGGCAGAGACACACAGGCAGAGGGAGAGGCAGGCTCCATGCAGGGAGTCCAATGTGGAACTTGATCCCGGGACTCCAGGGTCACGCCCTGGGCCAAAGGGAGGCGCTAAACCACTGAGTCATCCAGGCATCCCTTCCATAGTTTTTTTTTTTTTTTTTTTTTAATTTATTCATGAGAAACAGTGAGAGAGAGAGAGAGAGAGAGAGGCAGAGACACAGGCAGAGGGAGAAGCAGGCTCCATGCAGGGAGCCTGATGTGGGACTCGATCCCAGGTCTCCAGGATCACACCCTGGGCCGAAGGTGGCAATAAACCACTGAGCCACCGGGGCTGCCCCCATAGTTACTTTAAATAAAGAATCCTATGTTTAGAAACAGTGTAATCTTCAATTCAGGAAGCCAATCCTATTTTCTCTCAATTCTAGAGTCAAGACTTCACATTGGTTAACTGTGTCAGTGGTGGCCGAGCAGCAAGTGTAGATGGCAGAAATCAAGGGTAGACAGAGAAGGCCTCTGGAAGATCAGTCTTGCATTTTGCTTTCTTCTTTTATTTTTTAAAAATAACTTTGTAAGTGATTATTGTAGACACTGCTGGTGTCTCCCGAAGATACCCTTTACAGCCCTACTGGTAGATAAGGCTTCTCTTCCAGATCCACCTTCTCTGGAAAATAGTCGTTGGCTAACAGGGGGTCAGCTCACCTGGAAACCACCTGGCAGTTTATACCCCCACCAACCGGGGAGCGGGGACAGCCAATGACTATCTCAGCCAGGCCAAGCCTCTTGTCTTGGGATGTCTCTTGGCTCGATTTGCACTTCATGGCCCACCTCCAAATCAAGTGAAGGCTAGACTTAACCTAGGACCACATCCTTGTGAGACCTCCTGTCCCCCTCATGATTCCACTTCTTTATAGCTTCCTCCTACAGTGTACTCCCTCTGCAGATCATGACCTCCAAATTCTTTCCTCAGGCTGTGTTTTGGGAACCTGCTTTGCAACAAATGATTATGAAAATCACCCCTATTATTGTAGAAAACCTTAAAACCTCAAAAACCTCAAAACTTCATCGGTAATGAAAAACACTGATTTGCTACAAACAATCTACAACCACAGTTAACATTTTGGTGTACCCCCTTCCCAGTTTCTCTTTTATGATGTTTATATTTTAAGATAATTATTATCAAAATTTACATGTAATTGTCATCACACATTTCTCACTTCACATTTCAGTTGTGAGAATTTCAACATGTGCACCATCAGCACTGTTTCTGTTGCAAGTAATAAAAAACCCAACCCAAACTAGCTTAAGCAAGAGAGATCATTTATTTTGTCTATAACTGGGCAGGCCAAGGCACATCTGACTTCAATCACAGTTCAGTCCAGAGTGTCAAAGTGTCACCAAGGCTCCAGCTTAATTCCCTGTGATTTCCTTGGTTCTGCTCTTCTGGACGCTTCAGCTTTGTTCTTCAGCTGACTCTGGGCACAGAGGAGCAAGAGTGAATGTAGCCAGTGTAAAATGATATGCATTTGAAAGAAATTTATATCACAGCTCTATTTGCAAATAAATGAAATGCCAACTACCAAATGGATACTTAAATTAATAATGGGACATCCATATAACAGAATTCCCTGCGGCTGTTAAAGGTAGCCCTCTGCACTGAGGGGGGCACTTGACGGGATGAGCACTGGGTGTTATTCTGTATGTTGGTAAATTGAACACCAATAAAAAATTAATTTATTTTAAAAAAAGGTAGCCCTCTGTGTACAGATGTGGAAAAATCTCCGAGATACCCCCCTTAGGTAAAAACAAGGGAGGTACAGAATAGAGAGCAAAGTGCAGGAACATTTGGGAAGGTGCGGGAGGTGGAAGATAAAAGACACATTTGCATGTGCATATGCATGGAAAAGCTCTGGAAGGATACACCAGTAGCAGGTAACTGTGAATGCCTCTGGAAAGTAGAACTGAGTGGCTGATGGACAAGGACAGGGAAGAAGGCTGACTTGCTTTTCACTGTACACTTGGGAAATGCTGAACAAAATGCATAGATTTCCCATTCAAAACCTGTTTATGTTTTTAAAAATGGATGCAGCCTTTCCAGGCATTACACCTTTACTATCCAGAGGAAGGGAGAACAACTCTTCTCTTAGGTCCCTGGAAGAATGAGGACGTTTCCTTCCCAGAAGCTCCCAGGCCCCTTTTTCCTTTCTCTTGGCTGCAGTGAGTCACTGGCCCATCTCTGATCTTATCATGGTCAAGGATGGGATACTCTAGTGAGTTTAAATAAATCACCTAGAGCTGACAGTGGGGTGGATCTCTCCCAGACCACACAACTAAGAAGGACAGAAGGTTTCCCTAAAAGAGATCTCAAGTGTTCTTAAAAATGGGAGAGGGGAGAAGGGATGCTAGGAAGGTGGTGAGCAAGTGTTCACTGCATTATCCATTCCAAAGTCTTTATGTTTGTGCTTCCAAATCCATTAAACATCCAGGGTCCTCATTGCTGTCTCAGCAGCAATAGGATGCAGGGTAGTTGTTTTGTTTTGTTTTAAGATTTTATTTCATTATTTGAGTGAGAGAGAGAGAAAGCAAGAACGAGGTGAGGGGCAGAGGAAGAAGCAGACCTCCCCGGCCCCCACCTCCCGCCCCCAGCTGAGCAGGGAGCCTGATGCAGGGGCTCTATCCCATGACTGGGATTATGACCTGAGACAAAGGCAGTTGCTTAATCGACTGAGCCACCCAGGTGCCCCAGGGAAGTTTTTCTTTGGACTACCCCAGACCATGTAGTGTGACAGGAGGTGGGAAGTCATCACAGAGGAGTTAACTGGCTTATGCCAGAGGCTCTGCCTGGGAGCTGATTAGCCCATAACTGGGAATGGAGTGTACATAGCCCCAAGTTCCCCTCTCTCAGTAGCCCAGGTACAAACATGGTTAAAATAACTAGAATAACCTGCCTTTTCCTACACAGTATGGATCACTAGCTGGTCATAGTCTTTCTCAGTTGTTCCTGACCATTCTTAGGGTGTTCTTGTGTGACTGGGTTGGGGGGGCGGAATACCTTCACATTCATGCAGTCCTAACCCGCCTCAACCACATCTGTCTCTTAAGACATCACTTGGATTCAGCATTTCCCCACTGCCACAGATATTGGTGGTCACTCTGACAACTACAAAACATCAGTGTGGATGCTGAGGATCCGTTCTCTAAAGCCTCCAAAGCAATAAACTCTCACTTACCAGAGTGGTAAATTACATGTTTGGAGAAAAAAAATATGAGCTGATGAGCTTCCAAAAGTGGAAGTTGGTGATTTTTCACTAAGTCTACCTGGAAACCCTTTTCCTAGTCTTTCTGGTAGCAGCCCCCACCCCATTCCCCAGCTTTGGTCTGTGATTCCCCAGTGCCAGCGCTTGCTGGGAGAAGACGCATGTGGTTCAAGCCTGGGATCTTGGAGTCTTGTTGGAACTGGTGGAGAAGAGCCTTTCATTACTCTCTAGTCATAGAGCTATAAGGAAACAATCCAAAAGCTCTCAGAAGCTACTGGCCCTGCCATGTAGGAAATCCCACCAAATGACACCAACAGCATGGGATGAGAAATTGGGAAAAACACATTTGTTAGTTGGCTCAAGTCTCTGATTCCTGTCAGTATCCCTTTAGATTCTTGGTTGCAAGCAACAGAAAGGAACTCTAGCTGATTTATGATTAAGAAGGATTTATTGAAAAGATCTATGGTAGTTCACATACTGGATAGGGATGCTGGAGATTTGGAGCAGGAAGCATGGCCACCATCAGACCACAAAGGGAAACAGATGGGGATCCTACTGCTGAACATCAGATGATGCAGTGACTAGCCCCAACCTCACAGTCCTCTGCTTTCTATATCTCACTCTGAAGTCCTTCGAGTATTAAAGGGCACCACTTCACTTCTGACTCTAATATCTTGGGCAAGTTTCTCCTCTTTTGGTCAACTTTAACCTGAAATCTAATAAGAATTCTGGGAAACAGGATGCCCAGATTAACTAAGATGACAATGAGATCATCAACCCACCACATCTCTGATCCCCTTCAGAACAGTAGCTATGGAAAGAATGTTTTATACTTTCTGTCTCCATTTCTTCAGATCTTCCAATTTCTGTTGAGCGCCCCCCTGCATCACTTCACCACCAAAGCTCCTCTTATCAAGGTCACAAATGGCTGCGTTATCAAATCCAATGGTGTGTTCTCAGTCCTCTTCTTATTTGGTGTGTCAGCAGTGTATGACACAACTGGCCACTTCCTTCTTAAAATACTTCCTTCCCACGGCATCCCTTCCCTACTTACTGTTGCTTCTTCTTTCACCCTACTGCTGCTGCTTCTCAGTTGGCTTTGCGGGTTCCTTCTATTTCTGACCTCTGAATGTTGTAATACTCCAGGGCTTGGTACTCGGAATTCTTTTCTTTTTTCATGCCCGGAGTTGTTTTATTTTTTCCCAGCTTTATTGAGATCCAACTGACATATAATAAACACTGCGTAAGTTTAAGGTGTACAGTGTGTTGATCTGATACACTCTGAATTTTTCTCTCCTCTGTCTATGGGCACCATGCAGGTGAGCTTATCCACCTCCATGAGCTTAAATATCCATCTGTCAAATTTATATATCCAGTTCCAACTTTTCTCCTAACTTACAGATTTGGAAATCCAAATGCCTATCCATATTCCAACAAATAATTAATAATTTTTCAAATTTATTGTGTTTATGAAACTAACTCATAGTTTCATATCCCACCTCCCTTGTCCCCTTCTTTCCCATTTTGGTAAATGGCAAGTCCATTCAACCAGGCGGTCAGGCCAAAAATCCTGGTCTCATCCTTAACTCCTTTTTTTCTTTTACACCCTACATTCTAGTCCTTGGAAAACTGTATCAGTTTTATCTCGTAATGTATGTAGACTCTATTCTCTCTGTTACTGCTGAGATGGATGAAGATAGTGTACAATCTGTGTTTAAATGGATGACAGAGGGTACAGTCTGTGTGAAGATACAAAGACAAGAAGAAATGAGTTCTTTAGTAATGTTAGTATGGTTGGAATAATAGCGTATGGGGGAGGAGAGTGATGGGAAGTCGGGTAAGGAAGGTAGGCACTGTCCATTTAATGTCACACCTCTATGTTGAGGGGTCTGAATCTTACCACAAAATGCTTTAGAAAGCCATTGAATGATTTTAAGAAAGGGAATGACATTGTCAGATTTATATTTTAGAAGAATCTCTCTGGGGGCTTGTGGAGGATGAATTGGAGGGTAGCCAGAACTCAGCAGGCCAAGTGGAGACTATTTTAGTTAATTTGGTTAAGAAGTGATGAGGGCCTGAGCTATGGCAGTGGCTAATGGGTAAACTTGCCAGTTGTCCTCCCTAAAAATACCAGGCACCAGACCAAGCATTGAGGGAGGTATTGGCAAGCAGGGATAGTCCTGAAAAATATCTGCTTAACTTAAACAATATCTTAAGTGTCAATAATAATTTGCATTTATTTTTGTACAATTTTTCTATCTCCTGTTTTTTTTAAGAATTTTTCATTACATCAACTTGCAAGAAATGTTAAAGGACAACAAAGGCAAAGTTTAAATATTTTTTCATTTTATGAGGTCAGAAGTCTAATGCCAGACCACCCAAGTCAATACCAGCTATCCACCAACCCTACCAAGGGGATGACATAAGAGCAGGCTAGGGATAAGAACTAGTTTGTTCTTAGGACTAGTCCTTCCCAGGACACCTGGCTGGCTCAGTCAGTTAAACCTGCGACTCTTGGTTTCAGCTTAGGTCATGATTTCAGGGTCCTGGGATGGAACCCTGCATCATATCCATCTGTTCATCCATCCAGCTCCATGCACAGTGGGGATTCTGCTTGAGATTCTCTCTCCTTCTCCCTCTGCCCCTCCCCCGCTGGAGTGCGTGTGGAGTGCTCACGTGCGCACACACTTTCTCTCTCTCTCTTTTTCAAATAAATAAATCTTTAAAAAAAAAAAACTAGTTCTTTCCTGAAAATTAGAGGAATCCATCACTCAGCTAGACTCTGGATCTTGAGGTTGTTGGAGCAGTAAAGTTCACCATCAGCTCCATATGTTTCTCCTTCCCCAAAAATGGTAGGAATTTCTCCATTGGAAAAGCAGCTGCCTACGCTTCCCTTAGTTCCCCAGTCTCCCTCCCTGTGGTTCTGGCACAATGTTCCAACATCAATTAAGTTCAGACTTGGACCCAGGGGGAGGCCTGGGAGGAAGGGCTCACTCACATGACCCAGCAACTGGAGAGAAACTAGAGACACTGAGGGTGGTGTTGAGCTGATGTAAAGCTCTCCTGTTTCCACTTCTCTCTTCCCTGGGAAGAAGTGACCCATCCCTACCCCCTTCTGGGAATACCAACAGCAGAAGCAACGATAGTTCAACTTGGTTCTTGCTAAAGAGACTTTGGGAACTATGTTTGCTGTGTCTTTGTGGGATGAAGGGTGGCTCCTCACTAGCAACTCAGAAGTAAATTGCTTTTGAACTTTTAGCTCCTAATTTTCTTTAAAAGATGTGTATAGGCCAAGAAATCATAGAATGACTGGCCCTAAGGCCACTGTGAATGACAAAGACTGAAAGACCCAGTTCCTCAGACACCCAAGCATGAGTCTCCAATAGTTCTCTGGAAGAATAGTAACCCGTGGCAGGTCATGAGATCTTCCTGAGCTTGTGGTCCATTGTATTTTGGGTTTTGATGAGAAATCTTTACAAACACCACCAGAGAGAGGCACCTGGTTGGCTCTGTCAGTGGAGTGTGCAACTCCTGATCCGGGGTCATGAGATCCAACACCACGTTAGGTGTAGAGATTGCTTAAGCAAATAAACTTAAAAATAACAACAACAACAACAAAACACTACCAGAGAAGGACTGTTAGAAAAGAAGCCTTGGGCAGAATTGTGCAGTGAATCTGCATTTGTTTTCTATTTTTATATAACAAATTACTACAAATTTAACAGCTTAGAATAACACACATTTATTACCTCATAGTTTCCATGTCTCAAGAGTCTTCTGCTTAGGGTCTCACCAGGGTACAGTGAAGATGTCAGCTGGGGCTGCAGTCTCATCTGAGGCTGAGTGTCTTCTTCCAACTCATGTGGCTGTTGGCAGGATCCATTTCTTTGCAGTTGTGGAACTCATGGTGGTTAGCTTCTTCAAGATCAGCAACAGTATCTTTCTGACTTCTTCTATCTCTGACTTATGACCTTCTTTTAAAGGGCTAGCCTAATTAGGTCAGGCCCACCCAGGATAATCTGCCTTTTTATTAACTTAAGTCAATTGATTAGACCTTAAACCTTGAAGTCCTTTCATCTCTGCCATATAATATAATCACAGAAGTGATATTCCATCACTTTGTCATATTATATTTCTTAGAGGCAAATTACAGGTCCCACCCATATTCAAGGGGAGGGAATTATATAAGGACATGAGTCCTTGGGTATTCTCAGAATCCTGCCTTACCGCAGAGTCTAAGTGCTTCTGGAGCAAACAGCTCTTTCCTGAAGGGTGACTGAAGTGGATTATAATCTTCAGAACCAGAACTCCCAGTTAAAGGATTTACAAGTGTCTCTAATGGTAGTTCCCAAATATATGTCAACCTGCAGTCTCAGAATGTGACCTTATTTGGATTTTTTATTTTTTATTATTTTTTTATTTTTTTCTTATTTGGATTTCAAAAAAGATTTTATTTATTTATTCATGAGAAACATAGAGAGAGAGAGGCAGAGACATAGGCAGAGAGAGAAGCAGACTCCATGCAGGGAGCCTGATGTGGGACTTGATCCTAGGACTCCAGGACCATGCCCTGGGCCGAAGGCATGTGCTTAACCACTAAGCAACCCAGGCATCCCCATATTTGGATTAAGGGTCTTTGCAAATATAATTAAGTTAAGGATCTTGAGATGAGATTATCCTGGATTAGGATAGGCTCCAAATCCAATGACATGTGTCCCTAAAAGGACAGAAAAGAGACACACATGTGTGTCAGAGGTAGAGATTGGAATATTGTATGTCTACAAGCCAAGGAATGCTAAAAATTTCAGAACCACCAGAAGCTAGGAAAGAGGAATGGGATTCCTCCTCAGAGCCTCCAGAAGGTGCCAGTCCTCTTGACACCTTGCTTTCAGACTTCTGGCCTCCAGAATCATGAGAGAATAAATTTCTGTTGTTCTAAGCCACCAAGGTCATGGCAACTTGTTGCAGCAGTCTTGGAAAACTAATACACTCACTGATCATTGTCCCCATGGGAATCAAGGTCAAAGAGACAGACATGGTGGTCTCCGGTGCCACATAAACTCCAACTCTATAGAGATGCCAATCCCCAGAGATCAGGGGTACCCTATGAGGTACCAAAGCAAGACAGATTTGTAACCCAATGTATATTCATCACAGAATGTCAGCAGTTGCACATTCATTTATACCTTCTTTTATTATCCCTTCACTGATGAATTTGTTTGATGTGGCTGTGATTTAAAAAAAAAGTCCAAAATAATTCTGACTTAAACAAGATAGGAGTTTATTTTTCTTTCATTTAAGTGTCTTAATTAAACATAAGCAGTCCATGGTGGAGAAGGTGACTCCACACTGTTGAATACCCAGGTTCCTCCTATCTGGTTTTTCTGTCACCTATAACACATGGCTGCCATCTCATGACCTAAGGTAGCTGCTTCAGTTCCTATCATCACATCTGCCTTCCAACCAGTGGGAAGGGAAGAAGTGAATGTGGAGGATATGCCCTTTCCCTTTAATGGCAGACCTGGAAGCCGTACACCTCAGTCAGCTAGAACTTAGGCACATAGTCACACCTAGCTGCCAGAAGGCTGCAATATGTCTTTAGCAAGGCCTTGTGCCCAGCTAAAACTTAGGCGTTCTATCACTAAAGGAAGAAGGGAAGAATGGACAACTGAGAGCTGTCCACAAGAGACAACAAACACAAGATCTGACTTACTTAGTGGCTTCTCAAATCTGGGGCAGGGAGAAGGGAAGAAAGATCCAGAAATGGAAATCCACAAATAGATAGCACCCCTACCACCCTTCTCATTACAAGATGACATGGATCCTTGAAAAGGAATAAGATGAACACAGAAATGCTAGGAATATAGTATTCCTCCTTTTCCATCATATCTTCTGTTGTAGGTTGAACCATGTCTTCTTTAAAGATGCATTGAAGTCCTAACCCCTAGAACCTGTGAATGTGACCTTATTTGGAAATAGGGTCTTTGCAGATGTAATCAAGTTAAAATGAGCTCATACTGAATTAAGTTAGGCTCTACTCCAATGACTGATGTCCTTATAAGAAGAGGGAAACTGTGGACACAGACACAAAGTGGAAGAAGGCCATGTGAAGACAGAGGCAGAAGTTGTAATGACACAGCTACAAGCCAAGCAATGCCAAGGATCACCAGCAAGGATCACTGTGAGAAGCTGCAAGATGCAACCAAGGATCCCTTCAGAGAGGGCATGATCCTGCCAACACCTTGTTATTTTACTTCTAGCCTCTAGAACTATGAGAAAAGTAATTTGTTATGCCAGTTCTAGCAAACTAATAGACCATCTTCTTTTCTGGTTCTTTAGGGCCCCATTCTAATGAACCTTTACTATAATGTACCATAAAGTGCCCTCTGTCCTAAACTTCTATCCAACCTTAAAAATTGGCTCATTACACATGCTGCATGGGAAAAGGTAGGGTGAGTCAAACCAGGACCAAAATGTCAGGCACAGGCCAGACCAGAGTTTGAATGTGAAAAAAAAACCAGAAGGGGAGGTGTTTTGTGACATGGATATGAAACCAGAGGTACCAGTCTGAGGCAGGGATGAACCTGCAGAAGAAAGACCAGGAGGGACATGCCCATCCTGGCCAAAGACAAGTACAAGGTCTAGGCTGTCTGTGGAAGCAGGACTATCCACAGATCAAAATCAGGAGGCCTGAGACTAGTCTTTGCTCCCTACTTCAATTAACACTGGAGGAGCCCTATCATTTTCCAAACTGTTTTTGGAGAGACAGAGAGAGGAGCAGAGACACAGGCAGAGGGAGAACCAGGCTCCCTGGGGAAAGCCTAGTGCGGGACTAGATCCCAGGGCCCCAGGATGACAGCCTGAGCTGAAGGCAGATGCTCAACCACTGGGCCACCCATTTGGTCTTCAAAACTAGACTGCATGAGCTGGGTAGAACAATAATAGAATCTCCATTTGATTCACAGTCAAATAAAATGTCAGAGATGCCAAGTAACCTGCTCAGTGTCACATAACTGATTATCAGTGAGTGTGGAAGGGGAATAAAATGAAATTTTTAGTCTAGTAGATTGGGTTATAAGCTATTTGATTTCTATGAGGCTCTACTATTTGCTATCACTTCAACATAACATTGTAGATCCACCTCTGACAGTACTGGTATATTGACTGGTGCTCAATTCATGGCCATTTCCTTCTTTCTCCCTTTCTTGTTTTTCCAGGTTCAAATTTGGCACTCTTTACACTACCAGTGTTGCCTGTCTCTGACTAAAGTAATATTGGCTACTCACAGTTCACCTCTCTAGAAGTCCGTTTCTTCATCCACGTTATCAAAGAGTTGAACTAAATCATTTCTATGCCCTCTTCCAGCTCTGATACTTTCTGGCCTTAGGAAAATTGCATTCCTGCTCCCTGGCTAGTCAACAGATGGACACTTCCAAGCCCATGCCTGTTGTACCTCCCAACACCATCAGGGGGCGCCCAGCACCGTTTATGCTTGAGGTGGGGCAAAGACTGCAGTTGAAGCTCTCTGCCTTGGACTCCACGGAGCTTTAGGTACCCTCAAACCCCTTCTAAAGGCAAGAGAGGAGAGAAAGTCAACCTTTGTCTCTTTACTTTATAGATGAGGACACTGAGGAAAGCGTTCTGAATTTCCTTAATGTCATAATAGCTAAGAAAATTAGATGGCCTTCTGGAGTTTCTGCTAATTTAACTGTTTCATATTATGCTTCAACTAATTGGCCTATGGTGAGCTACCTCCAGGGCTTCTTGCATGGGGTTGGCTGGGGCGGGGGGGTGGGGTAGGGTGTTGGGCATCAGCTGTACTCCCCATTGCAGTTCTCACTTCTCTGGAGAGACAGGCAAACACAGACATAGATCTGCAACCAGGAAGCCGTAGAGGGAGCCTAGATGATTGGCTTTCAGGATCAAAACATAAAGGAAGACTATTCCCATGGCCTTCACCAGTGCCCCCAAAATTAAAGGGAGAAGCTGCACCAACCATGGTCCCCCAGAAGAATCTTACCATGGGGAGAGTCCTAGGAAAGCCTGTTTTCAGCCTCCTCCTTACCCTAATTCTGCTTGCCCCTTAGTGGTTCCACCTGATGCAGAAGGTAAGTCACCTCTGGAAAACCCAGTCACTCTTCATCCCCTCTCTGCTGAGCTCACCCCCTTTGCCCTGTCATTTCTGCCCATGCCCAGCTCCTGCTAACAGATTCTGGCAAGGCCAGGGTTCCACAGGTGTTTTTGTTCTCACTGGTCTGTAAGTCTTCACCTCTCTAGGTTCAGAAGATGGGTGTTTGTCTTCCACAGTTCAAGTGCTTAGGCCCCGTGCTAGCAAAAGCAGCCTGCTCAGCATCCAGGATGTAAATCTCCTTCAGCCTGACACCTAGCCACAAGTTGCTGGAGGGATGACCAGAATGGCTGACTCTCCATCTGTCAAATGCACTGGTAACAATTTGCAGATGGAGTCCACAGACCAGTGCAAACCTAAACACTCTAAAGGAGCCTGACAGCTGGCACATGGGTGTGTGTCAAGCAAGATTCACGCAGTATGAGCTCTTGGATAACATTCAAGGACATTTCTACAAACCAGAGCCCCACTCCACTCCCCTCCTACAAAATCATCCTTCTTCCCTGCCTAGGACTGACTGGACAACTTTCCTCAGCGATGTTGGAAGAATATCCAGAGATGGCGAGAGGAGGCCCTCTTACTTATTTCCAGGCCAAAGCAAGACTTCCTTCTCCACTAAGCATTCAAAAGTTGAGTCCTTGATAAGAAACCTCCCATACCTCAGACCCAAGAGATCTCACACTGCTCTGGACTGAAAAAGAGAAGGTCATCTTTGGTATGCAAACATCCTAAGAAATGAAACCTAGGCTCCTGGAGAAAAGGGAGCAGCAGAGGCCAGGTCCAATTCACAGGGTCCGGCCATATGTGGAAATCCACTGAGTTTATCCTCAGGGTAGATCGAAGTTTTATAACTCTGGAGCTCCTGAATCTAGCAAGTTCATTCTACCCTGCTGTCACAGAGCATGTTAAACATTTGATGATTTAGTAGCCATCCTGTAAATCAGCCTGGATGATGGTCTCTGCTTATGGTTTTTTTTTTTTTTTTTTTTTTTTTTTTGCTTATGGTTTTTAAATAAGAACTCACAAAATGATTCAGTGACTTCCATAGAAATTTTCTTTCCAAAGGAAATGGCCTGATAAGGTCCTTAAGAATTGGAATAAGGGGGGGATCCCTGGGTGGCTCAGTGGTTTAGTGCCTGCCTTCCGCCCAGGGCATGATCCTGGAGTCCCAGGATCAAGTCCCGGGATCAAATCCCACATCGGGCTCCCTGCATGGAGCTTGCTTCTCCCTCTGCCTGTGTCTCTGCCTCTCTCTCTCGCTCATGAATAAATAAATAAAATTCTAAAAAAGAATTGGAATAAGGGGGAAAAATTATCAACTAACTCAAACTTGTGATTCCAGTTTTTTTTTCCAGTTTTATTTCAAAAGAATAACATTGATTTCTGCAGCCCAGGAAAGGGAGAGGTTGTGGAAAGGATGGGAAGCATCAGAATTTATTATTTATTTATTTATTTATTTATTTATTTATTTATTATAATTTTTAAAAAGATTTTATTTATTTATTCATAGAGACAGAGAGAGAGAGAGAGGCAGAGACACAGGCAGAGGGAGAAGCAGGCATCATACAATCATACAGAGAGCCTGACGTGGGACTCGATCCAGGGTCTCCAGGATCATGCCCTGGGCTGCTGGTGGCGCTAAACCGCTGCGCCAAGGGGGCTGCCCCAGAATATATTTATAACCAGACATTTGCCCAACACAAACAATGATCTGTGCCTCCAAACACACACACACACACACACACACACGTAAATACTAGACAAAACTGGTTCCTGATGGCAATGGATTTTATGAAGGCACCACTGGTTTATAGCCTGGGAGTTGACACACACTCCATATGCCCTGATCCTGAGCATAGCAAACTGTGTCCTCCTATGAGCACTGCACTCAAATCCTTTGGGCAGCATGGCTTTGCTACCCACTTGCAACTGGATTCCGTGAATTTTGGAAAGATGGAGATGCAGGAGTGGCAACGGCTTAAGCTCCCTCCCCTTCATCCAGACAGACTTTTCATCTTTTGTTTCATAATGAGTAGGAAGAAAGGGGCAAGGATTAATCTTAATTTATTGCATCTTTCAAAAGCCAGCTCTAAGAAGGGAGTAAGCGGATCATAGGGGAAAGAAATGGAGAAAAGCAGGCAGTAGATGAACTGCATTCACTAATATTTATTAATTTGATGCTAAAAGGAAAAGAAGGAATCCACTCTAATGGAATTCACCCTCCACCCTCCTCAAACCCTGAAGAAGTCCTCCTGACACTGCTGTGAGGTAGATCAGAGCTGTCCTGTATCCAAAGGGGGGAAGGCTGGTGCTTAGGAATCTGTAGTGATGGAGTCAGGGACAGAACCCCAAACCCGGACCTTTTATAGCTTTCTGCTCCCAGCCTTGCCCACCGAGCCTGAAGGACACTCAGTGGTCCATCAGGTCCACAGGCAGCAGAAAGAATAGAAGGAGGAGAGACCTCTTTGCCCTAAGCACGCAGCACAGAAGTGAGCAAGGTGACAGGTGGGCCACCAAAGCTAATGGGGACTCCGAGGGCAGCTGAGAGCAGGCTGCTGGGTACTTCAGCTGCTGAGGTAGTGGTAAAATTCAGGGGTGGGGTTTAGAAAACTCTTCTCAGGAAGAGAGAGACAAGAGGATGGTGAAAACTCACTTGGTAAGGGTTGCCCCTCCCAACCTCCGCCTCCCCACCCCAAGGCCAAGTCATCAGTTTCTGGAGGTCAGAGATTTCCAGCTGGGAAGTTCCACAGGGCCCATTCTAAACAGAGGCCAGGAGAGGCTTTCCAAAAGTTCTGGATTGACAGAGTTGTTTCTTGTCGTTCAGGACCTAAGAGATTCCCCAGGAAGCCCTGAAAAATGGAGATAACATATCTTGGGGTGAGGGGCACAGGGTGGAGACAGGGCCAGTAGAGGGAAGGAGCAAAGGTCAGGGACGCTGGGAAGCATTTGTCCACAATCTCGCAGAAGCATCCGGGCTCCACCCAGCCACAAAATACCCACCCCCCACCTCCAACGGGGCCTGCTCCTACCCAGGAGAAGAATTGACACTCACAGTCCTCACCCCCTCCCCAACTCCCGCTTATCCTTCAGACCTCGAGTGGATTCTCACCATCACTCCGTAGCTATCACACCTTTCAAAGAAACCAGAGCTCAGGCCTTGAGTCTGAGAAGGCCTCTCGTCTTCCCTGCAAGTCAAAGCCGGCCCAAGGGGTGGCAAGAGATCTGGGAGGCCAAAGAACTCAGCTAGAAAATGCGGAGCTGACCGAGCCGGCTCAGGATACAGCCGCATTCCCCGGACCGCACTAGGTCCTGGGGTGAACAACAATCTGCTGCCCTCTTTGCTTCCGTCCTGGGGCAGGTGCTCGGCCGCGGGAGACGGAAGGGTCCGGGCTTCCATGTTGGTTCCCTACTCCAGGTCCCCCCTTCTTTCGCCGCAGAGACGTCTCCAACCCCACCTTATCCTACCGAACCCCAAACTCCGAGAAATGGCCCAAAGAGACTCCGAATGCCTTCTGACCCTGAACCGCCGGCCTCCTCGCCTCAGTTACCCACCCGTCGAGCGCTGGGCACCGGCTGGACTCCGCGGGGCTGGTCAGGGCCGCAGGGGCGGCCGAGGGGTCGCCCGGCGGGGAGGCGGCGGCGCGGTGCTCCTCCCGCCGGCAGCGGCACAGTAGGCGGCGGAAAGCGCTGCGGAAGTCGGGGCTGCGGCAGTAGATGAGCGGGTTGAAGGCAGAGTTGGCGTAGCCCAGCCAGTTAAGGGCCAGGAGGGCCGGGCTGGGAACCAGAGAGGGCCCCCCGAGAGCGCGCATCACGTTGGCCACGAAGAAGGGCAACCAGCAGAGAGTGAAGGTGCCCACGATGAGGCCCAGGGTGCGCAGGGCCCGGTGCTCCCGCAGAGGCAGGAGGCGCGCGGGCCGCAGGCGGTCGGAGGGCACCGCGGCGGGCGAAGCGCACCGCCGGGCCGGGCCGGGGGACCGGGAGCGAGACGCGGCCGGCGGAGACTCCGCGGGCGGGAAGCGGCCCAGCTCCCGGCGCAGCAGGCGCAGTTGGCGCGTAGCCACGAGGAAAACGCGCGCGTAGACGAAGAGCATCACCAGAAGCGGAAGGTAGAAGGAGACGGAGGAGGAGAGCAGCGCGTAGGGTATGTTGGAGGCGAAGGCGCAGCAGTGCGGGTTGGAGTGGCAGCGCTGCGCCTCGGCGTCGGCTCCCACGCGCCACCACTTGCTCATGATGGGCGCGAACGACACCGCGGCGGACACGACCCACACCAGGACCACTGCCGCCCGGGCGCGCCGTTTGGTGACCAGGGCGCCGTAGCGCAGCGGGTTGGTCACGGCCAGGTAGCGGTCCACCGCCAGGGCGCACAGGGTTTCGATGCTGGCTGTCACACACAGCACGTCCACTGAGGTCCACAGCTCGCAACCGGTGGCGCCCAGAGGCCAGCGGCCCGTCAGCGCCAAGGTGGCCCCCGGCGGCACTACCAGGAGCCCCACCACCAGGTCCGCGGTGGCCAGCGACGTCACGAACACGTTGGTCATGGTCTGCAGTCTTGGCGTCCGAGCGATGGCCACGATGACCAGCAGGTTGCCTCCCACGGTGGCCAGCACCTCCAGCGCCAACAGCGCCCCCGCCAAGGCCACCGCCCAGGGCGCCCCTGGCAGCCCACTCGTGTTGGCGGCATCGGGCGTCGGGGTGGGGGCAGCCGGCCACGAGGCCACAGAGCCGTTCCCGTGAGGCCACGGAGCCATCCCCGCGGCGCGAGTGGGGCGGGAGGGGAAGGGAGGAGGGGTCTCCCTTCTGGACGGGTCCCTTCCCCCAGCTCAGGGAAGGGGCCAGCGGGGCGTGGGAGCGCTTTCCCGGGCCTGAGCCATCTTCCCGAGGAGACCCGGCCAGAAGGCTCAGCCTGCCCCCCTCCCACCCGCGTGGTGCCACCGCTGCGGGGGGGGGGGGGTAGGGGCGGAGGGGTGGAGGCCCTTAAAGGGGCAGCGGCCAATAGTCTCACCGAGCCGGGCGTCAGGAAGGGAATCCGAGGGAAGGGGGGGAGGAGAGATGGACGCCTGCGTTTTCCTTTAACCATATCTGGAGTAGCGACGCCCGGACTTGTCAGCCGCGCTGCGCCCACTCCGGCCGGAGCCACCGCACTCGCTCCGCGCAGCGCTGCGTCCGCCGGTTTCCTGGAACTCCGCACCGCGTCCCGGGAAGGTCCAGCCCAACGCCAGCAGAAGGGCGGTCTTCACCCCGCACACGCCACCACCGCTTTGCCCTGTTACCAGGAAAAGGTAACCTTCCCAGGGCAAACCAAATTTTCCGCAGTAGCACCTCATTTACTTGAGTGAGTGTCCTTCTCTAAAATATTCTAAGTAGGGGCGCCTGGGTGACTCCCTCGGTTAAGCGTCTCCCTTGACCTGGGGTCATGGTCCCTGGGTCCTGGGATGGAGCATCACCTGGAGCCCCAAGCTCCTCACTCCCTGCTCTGTGGAGAGTCTGGTTCTCCCTCTGCCCCTTCCTCCGTGCTCATGCTCGCTCTCTTGCTCTCTCTCTCTCTCTCCCCGTTCGAAATACAATAAAATAAAATCTTTAAAAAGAAAATAAAATATTGTAAGTAAAAGAGGGCAGCCAGTGTCTTCTCTCTTCTCCCAAGACCTCATTCCGATGGGATTTGTGCCCTCTTCCTTCTTCTATTTCACTGTACCCTCCCTGTTCCTCAGGTTCTCTGTTGTCTTTTTGTTGTTCTTGTTCTTTTCAGTCACTGGAGAAATTCCATGTTTTCCAGGAGTCTTTCGCATTGCCTGCTCATTTAAAAATTTTGATCTGGCTCCTTGTAGACTGAGATGCTCAGGGTTTCAATGTCTCCATCTTCCCCACTGCTCATTGCCCCCTTCACACACCTTTCCACCTAGAAAATGTCTAGATGGGTCCTTTCTTTTAAAATTCTCTAAAATTTTGGGCACCTGGGTGGCTCAGTGGGTTGAGTGTCTGCCCTTGGCTCAGGTCATGATCCTGGGGTCCTGGGATATAGTCCCGCATCAGGCTCCCCCCTCAGGGAGCCTGCTTCTCCCCCTGCCTATGTCTCTGCCTCTCTTTGTGTGTCTCTCATGAATAAATAAATAAAATATTTTTAAAAATATAAATAAAAAATAAAATTCTCGATAATTTCACATTTTAAAATTCTTTGAGGACATGTTGAAACTGAATAAACGGGTTTGAGGTTGAGGCTTGAGGCCTAGCCACCATCACCCCCCAGCCCTCCACAAATCTCCATCACTCCTCTTCCAATGGTAAGATGTTCACTCTACTTTCTTAAAGATTTTATTCATAAACTTTTAAAAGTCAGAAGACATGCAGCTGAGGAAGTCACACGAAGTCACACATTGCATCGTCTATTGCAGGAAAAGATAGGCCTGCTATTTTAAGGCCTCTTAAGTTTCTCCTGCAGCTCCCCATCAGAGGCTCCCTCACCTGACAAGCCCAAAGCTCCTTCTCTCCCTCAGACTTCAGGCTGATTCTGCCAGCCACGCTCTCCCAATCTCTAAGCCAGTTCCTGTCAAGCAAGGTATGGAGAGGTGAGGCTGGAAAATAAGCCTCTGGGTTCAAGTTGAGAGCAGGAAGACATAATACCTATATTAAGTCCTATCAGCACCTGATCCTGGAGCTGTCTTCCTTCCTCCCCTATAACAATGGGACAAAAGGGATAAAGTAATCATGGAAATTGCCTCTAGGGCCATACCCTCACATGTCTCTTTTGAACAGCTCGGTATTTCAAAAGAACCCTGTATAGTCACTGGTCTAAGCAATCCCTCTGGGAGGCTGAGCCAGGGGTTGGGAGTTAGAAAGATGGGAGGGGACGTGAGGACCTAAAATTATCCCTGAGGAGAAAGAACCAGTTTTGTCTCCCAGGGTCCTAGCAGCTCACTCACAAGCAGGATTTGTCAGTGGCCCCCAAACCAGTGCCTTCCATACCCATGCAGTACCCCAAGCACAGGGATGCCCAATGGGTGGAGGTGGAGAGCCTTGCCTCGGCACCCCCTACCCCCGGTCCTGCCTGAGTGGAGCAGGCCACACTTGGCTTTGAGTCTTGGCAGCAACCTCTTGCCGGTCATCAGGGCGATCACTCTCAAGTTGGGTTTGGCAACACCCTAGAGTGTTGCCAGTTATCTCAAAGGAGCGTCATAAGATTCTTAAAGAGTAATCTCTAAAACATATATGTGTCATTTAGCAATTTTTTTTCCAGGACATCAGAGTTGGGGGGCCATGGTAAGATAAGTGGGCAAGGAAGTCAAGCAACTTCAAAGGCTGTCGTGCTTTAGGGGGTGACCTCATTATTCCAGTAAAGTGTATACAAATGTTTACATTTTCAAAAAAGACAAGATTCCCAAGCCACATGAGTGTGCTGGAGTATAGGGACTGATTAGGCCAATAACCAAAGGAGAGCATGAGCAGAGGAATCCCAGGCCCCTGTTAGTGAAAGCTTTTATGAGCAAGCAGAGCAATAGCTGAAGCTGGAACACTTGGCATGCTTCCCTCTGAATGCCCAGTCCTGCTCCCATTCCTAGTCCGGCCTCCTCCTGCCCAAGAGGCTGGCAGGGAGAAAGGCTCCCTCTTTTGCCACTTTGTTCTCTTTCTTGTGCTTGTGTGTTTTTTCACTTACTCTTTTGAATGGGTGATGCATTCACATTATTCAATCATCAAAACATTCAAAATACATATATTAGAAAGTTCCCTTCATCCGGATTTTCAACTTCTTTAGGAGTAACCACCGCTAGTCTCTTGTTTATCCTTCCAGCAATATCTTATATGCAAACAAGTCAATATGAATACATGTGCTTTTGTCCTCTCCTTTCTACACAGATGATCATAAAATACAACCACTGTTCTGCACCTTGCTTATTTTTGCTTCACAATATTTATCTGTAATCCTTCCATACTAATACACAATAGCATCCCATTTTTAATACTCCACTGTATGGCTATACCATAATCTATGGAATCAATTGGCTGCTAGTAGACATCTAATTTACTTCTAATCTTTACTAGTGTTGCAGTGAATAACTTGAAACACATCATTTCACGTGTGTATAAGTATATTTGTAGAATACATTCTTAAAGATAGAACTGCTGTAGCATGAGGCATATATATTTGCAATTTAAAATTTATTGCCAAATTACTCTCCCCAGGCAATGTACCCATGTATACTCTTGCCATCATTTTTGATGATCAGATGAGGTTGGAGGCAAGTGACCTGCTCTGGAAAGCTGTCCTAATTCCCCCCAGGGGAATTAGTGCTGCCTGGCCTATAAAGGTCATCCAACTCTGGGCAGAAGCATACATTGCCCAGAGAGAGCTTTACCCTGGTCCTAGGTGCCCAGATGACCTCTCTTCTGTGCCCTTGGAAGCAGACCGTGAATATGGGCCTCTGAATCTGCTGAATTCAGGCCCCCCAGACTGTTGTTGTGTTGGGGGCTCCAAGGATGCAAGTAATTCTGTTGTGTAAGAGGGCAGTTGTGTGATAGTCTGTGATTTAGAATATGTGGTCAGTAGAACAGAAAGGGCAGAAGTTGTTGTCCATCCCTTGTTTTAATAGCTTATGGTTGGTCTTACACACACCACAACTGAGTATGTATATGTGTGTGCCTGTATGACAGGGTATAAAGAGGCCCAGGGGAGCTCAGGTGACTGAGCCTTATACCTCATCCAAGACTACATATGTTAGAGGTGTTATAGTCTATGATTCATAATCTCTCCATCTTGCTTTAAAATGCTTGAAAGGGACCACGAATGAGGTGGAAGTTTCTTCCTTTTCTTTACCCTGCTTGTCTTCCACAGCTAATCTGGGGGAATAAGATGGTAGTGACAGAATCAGAGGTAATGTTGTATCTTAAAATCCAATACGATATTTTACAGAATTAAGAGGGCAAGGCCCAGAGGGGAAATTGAGTCTTGGCCACAATCACACAGTACAGGTTCATTCCTATCAGATGCACAGGCATCCAAGGAGCTGAATCCTTTTCCAGAGCACCTTCCTCCACTCCCAGTGGGGCCCTGCCTCTAGAACTGAAAAGAAGCTAAGATTTTCCTTGTGTTCTATAATGTAGCATGGCCAACTTTACACACATCTGAAGTTTCCCAAGGAAAGGAGCCTGAAGGGAGGAGAGAGGGGGCCTCCATTCCTGGGAAACAAAGGTCCTCTGGGGCCTAAGTGCTAGCTTGGGACAAGGCCTTATACAGGCAGAGAAAGAGTGGATGTTTAGGATTTTCCAGCAATGCCTTTTCTCTTTGCTTCTGGCCATCAACAGAAGAAGGGACCAGGAAATATTACTTTCACTCTTGAAGTAAAAAAAGAAATCCTTGTTTTAGTTTCTTTGAGTCATCATTAAGGTTCTTGACTCTTGCCGAAGCTGCTCCTCAGGGGCTGGGAAAGGTCACATATCTCACCTGCAGCCCAGACAAGACTTCCTTGGGGTTCAGGGAGATATCATCTCCCAGGAAGGTAGGGGAGAGATAAACCCAGTATGGGATGGAGAGAACAAGAGAGGGTCTCCCCCAGCTCACAGGTAAGTTTCTCTCCTGGCCTTCCAAGGGTACTGCTTTGGCTGACTTCTTTGTAGCTGTTTTTTTTTTTTTTTTTTTTTTTTTTTTTTGAGCAGGAGAAGGAGTCATATATCTGGAATTAAAGAAACAAAACAGAGGGTCATAGGAGAAGGGAGGGAAAAATAAAATAAGATGAAATTGGAGAAGGAGATAAACGATGAGAGACTCTTAACTCTAGGAAACAAACTGAGGGTTGCTGGAAGGGAGGGGATGGAGGGACAGGGTTACTGGGTGATGGCCAATAAGGAGCGTACATGATATGACGAGCACTGGGTGTTATATGCAGCTGACAAATCACTGGACTCTACATATGAAACTGATGATACACTATATGTTAAATAATTAAATTTAAAAAATAAATTAAATTAATTTATTTTATAAAGGAGAAGGAGTCAATTTGGAAGAGGGCAGATCCACCACACCTCTTAGATGTGTGATCTCTTTTCGTACTCTTTCCTGGGAAGGAAAGCTCAAACAAGGCTGGAGCTTGTCTGGCTCAGGCTGAACAAGCTCCAGCCCCTTCTCTCACATAATCCCATGCTTTCCAGAGGAAGTAGGTCCTGAAGAAAGAGTGGCTGGTGCTTGGAAGGAAAGGGAGCGAAACAACCAGGATGGTTTTGTTGGTTTCTCCTCCAACAAAGAAGCCAATGCCTCACATGATCCTACTCTCCAACCGAACTGGGAACAAGGAGTTATCCTGGCTAGAAAGAGGAAGGAAGCCAAGCCCCAGAAACCCTTTTGGATGGCCAAAAGCCCATCAGAGAAGAATCAAATCTGGGGGTAGTCAAGATCCAGATGTCAAGGGAGAGGCTGTGGCAGAAGGAAGAGGAAAGTGTTTCCTGTTTTTGAAGAAGTCAGGGATGGGGAAAATGCCACTTTTTTTTTTTAATCCCAAGAGAAGGCAAAACATTTTGCTTCTAGGCAGGAGGGCACTGTCTTCCCCTCTCATGATAAATGGATAACAGGAGGAGGAGGAAATATCCTGAGGCTCACCATGCAGCTGTAGTCATCAGATTGGACCTTGCTGATGGAGGCGTGGCAGCCTGGAATTTCCAGCCTGGCTGTCACAGCGCCGCACAGTTTGTCTTGCGCCCATCCCCAGTGACAGGTGACTAGGATCCATCCCCTACCTGCTGAGTAGAAAGCTCCAAGCCCCAAAGAGAGTTGTGTTTCACTTTGTCCCCACAAAGCGGTCAGTCTGGTCAGTACTGTGGTAGGCAGCTTTGGGCAAAGACATCAAATAGGATGGCTTTTTCTCAAGATAGAGAAAAAAACAAAAGCAAGGAGGGCATGTCTTGGGGACCTCAAGGTGACATCTTAGAGGAGAACCTGCTGTACCTTCTACCCAGTCCCCCAGTGAGCAGACAGGCCCTTTCCTACTACTGGTAGGAAACTATTATACTGATAGTCATAATTTAACCCTCCATCCTCAATTCTGGGTCACACTTGCTCTCACATGCCTGAGCTTGTCCCCAGCAGTTCTGGACTCCTGTGAAAATGCTGCTTCATGGACACTACACAAGATACAAGCAGTGGGAGGAGGCTAGGATGATCATGTATCTTTTACAAATGATGCTATTCAGATGAAGGAAGGACACTGTTCAGGGTCACAAAGGAAATGGCATGATGAAGCTGGGAAAAGAAGTCAGTTGTCCTGCATCTCCAGCCTCTGGCCTTGGCTGGCAGCTTGTTCTACCTTCTCTACTGGAGAGCAGACTGGGTTTAGGGTAGGGGAGTGGAGGTGCAGGGAGGGCTAGAGACTGGAAGCAAGGTCATTAACATTGACCTCCTCTGCTTCCTGGAATCTGAATTGCCTCCCCGCCCCCGCTCCCCTCCCCACCCCCCAACCCCCCCACCCCCCCCCACTCCCCCCCACCCCCCCACTCCCCCCCACCCCACCCCGCCGATCCCCTGAAGGAGATGAAGGAGTTAATGCAGTGGTGAAGGAGGGGGTAAAAGAAGAATCGGTGAAGGAAGGGTGGGATTCTGAGCTGTGGCAGTCAGGGTGGGGCTGGGCTCCTCTGGAGCCGAAGGAGGGCTTTGTTTATAGGGGCACAGTTTATCTGCAAGCCCAAAGTGAGGCCATCCTGGAAGGGGTGGGGAACAGAGAGGCAAGGAGGAAAAGAATGTAAGAATGTAACCAGAGCTAAGAATGTCCACTCTCCCAGGAGGTGGGGGCAGTGGAAGACAGCCCTGGACTTCTATAAGGGGTCTTCCCTTTTTGGTATCTGGACCCCATTAAAATATTCCAAATGATGCCATGGACACTCAAAACCCACAGCTCCTGTGGGTCCCAGTTCCCGATCAGAACCACAGAGTACCAAGAAGAAATGGCATTATGAAGGAAAGGAGTCCTTGCTAGGGGCAGGGTAGGCTGCCTCCATTGTTTCATTCCTCTCTTAGGAAGAAGGAAGAGCCAGTAGACCAATTGGAATCCATTTCATGTGGTACCATGGTTAGGGTCTGAGGACAAAAAGGAGCCATTTTTCTTGAAAACCAGTTGGAAAGCTGCTTACATTCACTTTGGATGGGTACAAGTGTAACATGCACACAACACACACGCATACATGCAGATAAGTACACCCCACCTTCAAAAGCACACACACCAAGATATGTACGCACAATCTGCAGAAACTCAGATATGGAGATGTACCCCCAAAGAGAGTCATCACATTTGTATACATACTCATGTACACCCAACCAAAGTCCACCCACTCATAGATGCAAGCCCACACCCCTACACCAAAGCCCAGAGTTTGTAATCCACATGGGCATGCTCCATCTGTTGAGCTGGGAATGAAACCACAAACCCACATGGCTGCAAAAAGCTCCAACCCCAGCGCAGAAGCGGAACCAGGTCAGAGGCCGGCACACTTGGCTGCATCTCTCACCACTCATCTCTCAGTAGTGGTGCTAATGGCACAGAACTGCAGGTCCCGAGTCTGTCGTGGGAAAATCCTTTTAAAGCATGAAGGACAGAGCAGTCTAAATTAAACCCAGCACCAGCCCTGCTTGCTCAAAGGGAATAAGTCACTGGCTAGCCAGCTCTCCACGTTTCATTGTCATCTGTCCCAGGGAAATTCCACAGGCAAGTCCTTTTTTTGGAAGAAAACAGCTGAGAAAGAATGCCTGCCCCATTGCATTGATTATCCATTCATCAGTCAGCTCTTACTGCACACAACCATGCTCTGGGCACCAGGCTAGCTTCTGAGAGATACCAAGAGGTATGAGACATGAGAGTTCCCTTCAAACAGATTCCATTCTAGAAGGTGAGACTTACACACGAGAGAATAACTGCAACATGGCAAGGGCAGAAAGAGGGAAGTGGGCATCAGTGATAGCCAGATTCTGAGGAAGTAGGAATTACTTCCAGATGGGGGTGATCAGGAAAAAACTTCACGAAGATGGGAATTGGATTTGAGTGTTTAGCAAATGATTAAGATGGAGAAAGGCATAAAAAAGGAAAAATGGCATCCCGGATGGTAGGACTGGTATAAGCAAAAGTGTAGAAGCTCCTGATTGTCATCGCTTCTTTAAGCTGCCTTGCCTACCTTGTTTAATATGTCAGGCACATTGGAAGGGGACTTGCTGACATTTATTCATCATTCTGAGCCTCTATCCTAGATGACTTAACTTTATCCATTCATTCCTAGTTACATTCAAACTTACAGATATGATACACACTGGTTTTGGTTCTCCCTTCTCAACTTTGAATCTGGCAAAAGGTAATACCTTCCTACTGAAAGATTTCCTCACTCCCAAGGCTAGATATCCCACCACAGGTTTTCTTGAACACTCTTTCCCTGATTGACCTGCCCCTAGGGCCCTCATCCACTATCATCTCCTCCAAGTGTAGCTTTCTTGCCTGATTTACTGGCTTAAAAGGATGGTGAGGAACCTCCTCTGGAGATGTTCCCAAGGGGGATCTTTCCTGGGCACAGCTTCCGAGATACAGTAGCACACCGGGAAGAACAATAGATCAAGAAATGTTGTTAGATGGGGTGTTTGTCTGGCTCAGTCAGAGGAGTCTGTGGCTCTTGATCTTAAGGTCGTGAGTTCTAGCTCCATGTTGGGTATAGGGATTACTTAAATAAATAAACTTTAAAAGTTTTTAATTTTTAAAAAAGAAATGTTGTTAGACCGATCGTCAGACCTGCTCTTTTAAGGATGACATAGCATGTGATTTCAGGGAGATAGAAAGTTGCCTTCCTCCAAGGAAAAAAAAAAAATTCTTCTTAAAATTCCATCATTATAAACGCATGCTTCTTTTTTTTTTTTTTAATTATTCATGATAGTCACAGAGAGAGAGAGAGAGAGAGAGAGAGAGAGAGGCAGGCAGAGGGAAAAGCAGGCTCCATGCACCAGGAGCCCGACATGGGATTTGATCTCAGGTCTCCAGGATCGTGCCCTGGGCCAAAGGCAGGCGCCAAACTGCGCCACCCAGGGATCCCTATAAATGCATGCTTCTTACTGAAGTTTGTATTAAAATGAAAAGACCTCTGAAAGGGAAAGTCTCTTAGTCACTTATACCTTGGGGTGAATGACTTTACAAAATACTCTTCTGACAAGAGTTTGCCCAAGGGGTAGAAGATGTGAAGACATCTGACATTCTTGGGAAGAATGGGAGAAATTTTCTGCATGGCCCAAGTTTGGGCTGCATGGGCTAAGTCTGGGGGAATTGGGTACTTTGATAAAGGGATGGGATGGTCTTTCCCATTTGAGCAGCTTGTGTAGGGTGATGTCTCATGTGATAAGCATAACCATGGAAGTACAATAGATTGAACCATAATCGTAAATGAAACTTTGTTTTTGTTTTTTTATTTTTTTTGTAAATGAAATTTTGAAACAAGAAACATTCTTGGAGGGACACCTGGTTGCCTCACTCAGCAGAGCATGCCACTCTTGAACTCAGGGTGGTGAGTTCAAGCCTCATGTTGGACGTGGAGACTACTTCATTTTTTTTTTTAAGATTTTATTTATTCATTCATGAGAGACACACACAGAGAGAGAGGGAGGCAGAGACACAGGCAGAGAGAGAAGCAAGCTCCATGCAGGGAGACCGATGTGAGACTTGATCCTGGGACCCAAACAGCACACCCTGGGAGGAAGGCAGACTCTCAACTGCTGAGCCACTCGGGCGTTCCTGGAGCCTACTTTAAAATATATATATATATATATATATAATATATATATATATATATATATATGTGTGTGTGTGTGTGTGTGTGTGTGTGTGTAAAATGAGGGGGAGGAACTAAGGGCTTAGTGTCCTGAACATTAGGCTAACGGGTCATAACTGTGATTACATGTAAAATTAAAATAATAGACCTCTGGAGAGTCAAAGTTGTGAGATGCTTTAACAGGTCGTCTTGTTCAGTGCCCTAGTTTTGCTGATAGAAGCTTAAAGAGGCAAGTGATTTATCTAAGATCTTACAGCATGTTGCTGGTCCCCAGATTCTTCTTTCTTGGATGACTTTCCTTTCTACCGTACTGATTTTCAGAACCAGAAAGCTGGACTTTGAAAATACATTTCATCTTGTTTTGGCATATTTGAACTCAATAAAATGTTCTTCTTTAAAACAGCATTCCCCAATGAAATAATGGATGTAGGCAACAATTGTCAAAAACTGATACAATGGGGATCCCTGGGTGGCTCAGCGGTTTAGTGCCTGCCTTTGGCCCAGGGCGTGATCCTGGAGTCCCAGGATCGAGTCTGCGTCGGGCTTCCGGCATGGAACCTGCTTCTCCCTCTGCCTGTGTCTCTGCCTCTCTCTCTGTGTGTCTATCATAAATAAATAAATCTTAAAAAAAAAAAAACTGATACGATCATTAGGTGAGAACTGAAAGAGAGTTTTATAATGAGCCAATCAGGTTGACAATATGCAATCCTAACTAATAGATTTTAATTACCAAAAGAAAGCCAGATTTTACATTCTTCCCAATGTAATGCAATAAAAGTGCATGGCACCTTGACTAAGGAAAAAAATGTAGAAGATTTATGTTACTAAAATCAGAAATAAAAGAAGGGACATTACTATCAACTTTACAAAAATAAAAAGGGTTATAAACAAATAATATGAACAACTGTATGCCAACAAAATGGACAATCTAGATGAAACACAAATCTCTACAAAAACTGACTCAAGAAGAAATAGAAAATTCAGATAAATCTATAACAAAGAGACTGAAATAGTAATCAAAACTTCCCAACAGGGTGGAGGGATGGGTTAAATAGGCGATGGGGATTAAGGAGGGCACTTGTGACGAACACTGGGTGTTGTATGGAAGCAATTAATCACTAAATTCTACACCCAAAAAGTTCTACACCTGAAACTAATACTACACTGTATATTAACAAACTAGAATTTAAATAAAAACTTAATGAAAGAGGGGATCCCTGGGTGGCTCCGTGGTTTAGCGTCTGCCTTTGGCCCAGGGTGCGATCCTGGGGTCCCAGGATCGAGTCCCACATCAGGCTCCCGGCATGGGCCTGCTTCTCCCTCCTCCTGTGTCTCTGCCTCTCTCTCTATGTCTATCATAAATAAATAAATCTTTAAAAAAACAACTTCATGAAAGAAAAAAACCTCCCCAAGAAAGAAAAAGAATCTTCACTAGTGAATTCTATCAAACATTTAAAGTGGAATTAATCCTAATGCTTCTCAAATTCTTCTAAAAATTTGTAGTGGAGGGAAAACTTCCTAACTCATCTTATGAGGCCAGCACTACCCTGATACCAAAGCCAGACTAAGATACTACAAGAAATGAAATCTGTAGAACAATGTCCCTTATGAATATGGATGCAAAAATCCCTAACAAAATACCAATAAAACCAAATTTAGTAGCATATTAAAAGGATTATACACCATAACCAAGTAAGATTTATCCCAGGAATGCAACATGTGAAATCAATGTAATATGTGATATTAATAGAATGAAGGAAAAAAAAACACATGGTCATCTCAACTGATGCAGAAAAAGTTTGATGTTGGCAAAACCCAACACTTTTTCATAATACAAATACTCAATAAATTAAAGATAGAAGAGAATTTCTTCAACATGATAAAAGATTGAAAGCTTTTCCCCTAAGATCAGAAACAGGATAAGGATACCCACGTTGCCATTTCTATTCAGCATATTCCTAAAAGTTCTAGCTAGATCAATTAGGCAAGAGAAAGAAATAAAAAACATCCAGAGTGAAAAGGTAAACTATCTCTATTCACAAATAGCATGATCTTATATGTAGAAAATACTAAAGAACCCACACCAAAAAAAAATTAGTGCTAATATGTAAATTCAACAAGTTGTAGAAGACTAAATCAGCACACAAAAATTAGTTGTATTTCTATACACAATCACTGAATAATTCAAAAGGAAAATCAAGAAAATAATTCCATTTACAATACCATCAGAAAGAATGAAATATGTAGGAATAAAATTAACCAAGGAAACAAAACACTTGTACACTGAAAACTATAAAACATTGCTGACATTAAGAAAGCCTTAAATAAATGGAAAAAAATCCCATGTTCTTGGATTAGAAGACTTACTATTGCTAAAATGACAATTATATCCAAAGTAATCTAAAGATTCAGTGCATTCCATATCAAAATCCCAATGCAGAGGTGCCTGGCTAGTTCAGTGGAAGAGCATGTAACTCTTGATCTTAGGGCCATGAGTTTGAGCCCCACGTTGGGTGTAGAGATTACTAAATAAATAAACCTAAAAAAAAATCCCAATGATGCTTTTTTCAGAGACCCATCTTAAAATTCATGTGAGGGAAACCAGGGTGGCTTAGTCAGTTGTGTATCTGACTCTTGATTTCAGCTCACGTCATGATCTTGGAGTTGTAAGATGAAGCCCTGTGTCAGGCTCTGCACTGAGCAAGGACCCTGCTTGAGATTCTCTCCCTCTCCCTTTGCCCTCCTCCCCATAAAAATTTAAATAAAAATTTATGGGCAGCCTGGGTGGCTCAGCAGTTTAGCGCTGCCTGAAGCCCAAGGTGTGATTCTGGAGACCTGGGATCGAGTCCTGGGATTGAGTCCTACATCGGGCTCCCTGCATGGAGCCTACTCCTCCCTCTGCCTGTGTCTCTGCCTCTCTCTCGCTCTCTCTGTGTCTCTCGTGAATAAATAAATAAATAATAAAATCTTTTTAAAAATAAATAAAAATAAACATTTTAAATAAAATTCATATGAAATCTCAAGAAACCACAAATAGCCAAAACAAACTTGAAAAAGAAGAACAAAGTGGAGGATTCATACTTCTTGATTTCAAAACTTACTATGAAGCAACAGTAATCAAAACAGTGTGGTACTGGCATAAAGATAAATATGCAGATCAATGGAATAGAATTGAGAGCCCAGAAATGGACCCTTACATGGTCAACTGATGGTTAAGAAGGGAGCACAACCATTCAATAAAGAAAGAACAGTCTCTTCAACAAATATCACATGAATTTGGAACTTTACAACAGTTAGAATCAAATACAAATAAAGGCCAGACTTGAAAATTCCCTGAGCAGACAAAACCAGTTAAGTCATACAAGCAAAGCTTAATTTAGCTTATTTTGCAAGAGAAGAGAGACTAACTTGACCTGGGTCACTTCTTGCTTCTGCCTCTGAAAATCATAAGCAAAACTTAAAGTTCTTCCCCAGAATTGCTAATTCCCTATCACTTAAAAACTTTCTAACATTATAACCAATCACTGCAAAGAATAAGCAGTCACCACCTCGTCACTATATAAACTACTTTATAACAATATACCTCTGAACCTCAAAGCATGTTTGGTTTGGATGCTCCCCATTCACGATCTACCCTTTTAGTGTGTGCACAATAAACTTCTACTAATTACTACTTTGGTGATTCGTTGGTTTTACTTCTACTGTTCCTAAACTTTTGACATGCCACATACAAAAATTAACTAAAAATGAATCAAAGACATAAATTTAAGAAGTAAAACTACAAAACTCTAAAGGAACACTAGGGGCAAATCTTCGTGACTTTAGATTTGACAATAGTTTCTTAAATATAACACCAAGAGCACAAGCATCAACAGGAAAAATAGATAAATCGCACTTCATTAGAATTCGATTCTTTTGTGCATCAAAGAACACTATCAAGAGAGTGAAATAACAATCTTCAGTGTAGGAGAAAATATTTGTAAATCATATATCTCATAAAGGTTTAATATCCAGAATATATAAAGAGCTCCTGCAACTCAACAACAAAAAGACAAACAATCCAGTTTTTTAAAAAAGATTTATTTATTTATTCATGAAGGACACACAGAGAGAGAGGCAGAGACACAGGCAGAGAAAGAAGCAGGTTCCTGGAACACCTGCACCCCAATGTTTATAGCAGCAATGTCCACAATAGCCAAACTGTGGAAGGAGCCTCAGTGTCCATCAAAAGATGACTGGATAAAGAAGCTGTGGTATATGTATACAATGGAATATTACTCAGCCATTAGAAATGACAAATACCCACCATTTGCTTCGATGTGGATGGAACTGGAGGGTACTATGCTGAGTGAAATAAGTCAATCAGAGAAGGACAAACATTATATGGTCTCATTCATTTGGGGGATATAAAAAATAGTGAAAGGGAATAAAGGGGAAAGGAGTGAAAATATCAGTGAGGATGACAGTGAGAGACTCCTAACTCTGGCAATGAATAAGGGGTAGTGGAAAGGGAGGTGGGTGGTGGGTTGGGGTGACTGGATGATGGGCACTGAGGGGGGCACTTGATGGGATGAGCACTGGGCGATATGCTATATGTTGGCAAATTGAACTCCAATAAAAAAATTAAAAAATTTTTAAAAAAGTAGAAGCAGGCTCATGGTAGGAAACCTGATGTGGGACCTGATCCCAGATTCTGGATTCCAGGATCACACCCTGAGCCGAAGGCAGATGCTCAACTGCTGAGCCACCCAGGTGTCCCACAAATAATCCAATTTAAAATGGGCAAAGGACTTGAATAGATAAGACTTCTTTGTCCAAAGAAGACATATAAATAGTCAATAAGCACATGAAAAGATGCTCAATATCATAAGTCATTGGGGAAATGCATATCAAAAACCACAATGAGACAGAATTTTATACCCACTAAAATAGCTGTAATTTTTGAAAATGGAAAATAACAAGTGTTAAAGAGGATGTGGAGAAATTGGAACACTCTGTCTTGCTGGTAGGAATGTAAAATGGTATAGCCACTGTTAAAAACACTGGCCATTTCTCAAAAAGTTAAACACAAAGTTATCACATGACCTAGCAATTCCACTCCTAGGTGTGAACCCAAAAGGATTGAAGGCATGGACTCAAACAAGTACTTGTACACCAATGTTCATAGCAGCATTATTCACAATAGCCAAAAGGTGTATGTAAACAACCCAAGTGTCCATCTACAGATGAATGGATAACAAAATGCAGTATATACATATATACATGCAATAGAATATTATTCAGCCTTAAAAAGGAATACAGTTGGGGATCCCTGGGTGGCCCAGTGGTTTAGCACCTGCCTTCAGCCTGGGGCATGATTCTAGAGTCCTGGGATCGAGTCCTGCATTGGGCTCCCTGCGTGGAGCCTGCTTCTCTCCCTCTGCCTGTCTCTGCCTCTCTCCCTCTCTCTCTCTCTCTCTCTCTGTGTGTGTGTTTTCTCATGAATAAATAAAATCTTTTTAAAAAAAAGGAATAAAGTTCTGACACATACTGAGACACATGGATGAAACTTGAAAACATTGTACTAAGCAAAATAAACCAGACACAAAAGAGCCAGACACAAAAGGATAAACATGCCACGATTGCACTTATATTAAACATCTAGAATAGGTAAAGTCATAGAGACAAAAAGTAGATTAGAAATTACTAGGGGCTCAGGGTACAGGGAGAGGGAAGTTAGTGTGTAATAGGTACAGAATTTGTTTGGGGTTACGAAAAAATTAAAAATAGTGGTAATGATTACACAACACTGTGAATGTAACCCACGCCACTGAGCTGTATATCTAACAGTGGTTAAAATGTCAAATTTTATGTCAAATATGCTTTACTACAATTTTAAACATCTAAAAAATTTTAATAAAAATATGAGAGAATCCAAGAAGTTTGAACCCTGAAAGGGTTGTTTGATGATATTAAGAGTTACTGATTTTTTTAGGTGTGATGATGTTACTGTGGTTATATTTCTTTAATAAAAAGCCCTTCTCTTTTATCAATACTATATAATTATAAATGAAATGATAGGATCACTGAGCTTCCCTTCAAAATGATCCAGTGAGTATACAGATGAAACAAGTCTGACATGTATTGACCATTCTGGAAGCTGGGTGATGGGTATATGGGAGGGGAAATACTATCCTCTGTACTTTTGTGTGTATTTGAAATATTCCATAATAAAAAGTGATAAAACCCCTAGTCATTATGTGGTTACATAAAACAGAAAAGATTTTTATTTATGGCTCAAAAACTTTATATAGGAATGCTAAGATGCAGGTGTTGCAGGAGAAATGCCAAGCTCATCCAGCCTGGGCAGATAGCATAATCCCTGGAGAAACATAAAAAGGGGCAGGACTCAGAAGCATGGGTGGAAATGCCAGCTTCGTGCCAGGGGGTCGCTGTGTGACAGAAAGCACACGCACCTAGCTCCTCTTCCTCTTCCCACACAGATGGATTACACAAGTCTGCTTGTTTTACTCTTTTTCACTTCTAAAGATGTCCTCTGTTTATTGTGACCTACATTCACCTTCCATAAAAACTTTCAAGGTGGGTTTACCCACAGGTGGGGAGCTCAGATAACTTTCAGCTTAGTATGTTTTCAAAGTCTTCTATACGGCAGACGCTTTGCTATATACTTAGGAAAATTAAAAAGTAGTTCAGATGTCCTTGCTGCCCTTCCAAGAGTTTACAGTACAGAACATAAAAAGTGGGTTTCTAAAAAAGATTTTATTTTTAACTGTAGGGCTCAAACTCAGAACCCCCCCCCCAAGATCAAGAGCTGCATGCTATACCGACTAAGCCAACCAGTTGCCCCCAAAAATGTTTTTAATGTCCATTCCTCAGTTAAAAAAAAAAAGTTGTCTATGGATCCTCTGTGTGTGTGTGTGTGTGTGTGTGTGTGTGTGTGTGTGTGTGTAAAAAATGAATTTAGGGATCCCTGGGTGCCGCAGTGGTTTAGCGCCTGCCTTTGGCCCAGGGCGTGATCCTGGAGACCCGGGATCGAATCCCACGTCGGGCTCCCGGTGCATGGAGCCTGCTTCTCCCTCTGCCTGTGTCTCTGCCTCTCTCTTTGTGTGTGTGACTATCATAAATAAATAAAAAAATTTAAAAAAATTTTTTAAAATGAATTTAATGTATGTGTATTTTAAGACTGCTAACTTATTTTTGACAGCATTTATCGACTGCTTATAATATGCTATGCATTGTTCTAAGTGCTCTACATGTATTACTACATTAAACAAAGGCACAAAAACTGATATCTTATAAAAATGAGATAGATAGGGACACCTGAGTAGCTCAGTTGGTTAAACAACTGCCTTTGACTCAGGTTATGATCCTGGGGTTCTGAGATAGAGCCCCCCACATCGCGCTCCCCGCTCAGCAGGGAGTCTGCTTCTCCCTTTCCCCCTGCCTGTCCTCCCTGCTTATTCTCTCTCTCTCTCTCTCAAATAAAATCTTTTTTAAATGAGATAAATATAAATATTTTAAGATTTTATTTATCTGTCAGCAATTCAAAAGTTATTTTTGTATCTGCTAACAAGATGTTATAACTAAAATGTTCCAGAAGCTAAGGTTTCAAACGCCAAACTAACCACTGTGGCCTCAAACTATTTGTACTTACTTTTTTAAGTTCTGCTGTACACCTACAGAGAAGTTCATCATTAAGTTTAAAGGGTGTGAAACCTATTTCAAGTACTCTTCTTAATTATTGTTGCTTTTTTTTTTTTTTTTTTTTTTGGCCCAGATTCAAGTCAGAGTATGGTGGGGTTTTTTACCTTGTAATGTAGCTGATGAAGGGCTTGTGCAGAAATGTGCAAATTCAGATATGTAAAGGAAACAAAGGGGAAGGACATTTAGCTCTGGTGTGAGGGGAGGCAAGAGTAAGGGAAGACTTTCTTTGCGAAGAGATGCTGTTAGCCAGATAAAAGGAAGTAGGGCATTCTAGGCAGAGGGAATAGTCTGGAAGAGCATGAGCTGAGATCCAGAGGCATAAAGCAGTTAGTGGATTCAGAGAGCTATTTGTTCAGTATTGCTGAATATAGAGACGGTGAAGAGAGTCTTAAGAGTTTGGGGTCTTGGGGTGCCTGGGTGGCTCAGCTGGTTGAGCGTCTGCTTTCTGCTCAGGTCATGATTCCAGAGTCCTGGGATCTAGCCCCACATCGGGCTCCCTACTCGGCAGAGAGCCTGCTTCTCCCTCTCCCACTGCTGCTGCTCCCTCTGCTCGTGTGTGTGCGCGCTCTCTCTCTCTCTTTCTGTCAAATAAATAAATAAAATCTTTAAAAAAAAAAGTTTGGGGTCTTTTTTTTTTTTTTTTTAGGTTTTTGTTTGTGGTTTTTTGTTTTGTTTTGTTTGGAGGATGGGTGGCTGTGTTATAGCCCTTCTGGGCTTGCCTGGAAAACTCTTAAGGAAACAAACTGAACTGAGATGTGAAGTTCCTCCCCAGAAGAATACCTGTCCTTCAACATTGAAGAACATCCAAGAGGGTTGCCGGGAGTTCCAGCCCCTGACACTCACCGACTTAATCCCACCTTACTACCAGTGAGGATTCTCTTCATGGGCCCATCAGTAGAGACTTCTACTAATATCCTTAATATGGAGCTGAATCTAGGAATGCAAATCTGCTCAAGGCACTGACCAGTTTAGTTGGTCTATTTTGAGGATTCCAGCCCTCTGAAACCAGGGAGAAATGAAGAGCCATTGGATCATGGTAGAAAAGATAAACAGAGATTTCCATTTCAGATCTGCTTCTCTGATAGCCACACATGCATTGATCTCCTTGAAGAAAAAAGAAAAGGAATCAAGAGACTGAAGTCAGGAAACACGTGTACCAAAAAGGAGCTCAAGGTTCATGGTGCCATGTTGGAAACCACCAGTGTCTGCAGGTGGTAGATGTGATGGGATTGAATATACAAGAGTACTCTTCCAATTCTGTTACTTCCTAAGGCCTGGCAGAGGCATGGAGACCAAGATGCACATCCTCTTTCTGAATGAGGACTCATCTGCCTGCCTCAGTGAGCACCATGACAGATTGAAAAATCTCATTCAGCAAAGTAGGAGGACCTCAACCTTATCCTTGAACACTTCCAAGGCTATGGGTTCCATGGCTCCTGTTTTGGTGCTGCTCTGCCTATAATAAAATTGCTGGTACCCTTATACTGTTTTCTTATACAAAACAAGTGAAACTCCATTGACTCTTTAAATGTGAAACTAAAAAAAATTGAGGTTTATTGACAGAGAGAGAAGAAACAGAAATGATTAGGGATTCTTCTCTAGTGGCCTTCAGGTTCACAAAACACAGATTTTGCTGTCCTAGCTTTTTGGTAACTAATGCTGAAACAGAATCTTCGAAGTTGGCTGCTTTTGCCCATGTTTTCTAGACCAGAGGCTGGCAAACTTCAGCTCATGAACCAATTCTGGCCCACCATCCATTTTTGTATGACCTGAGGGCTAAGGCAGTTTTCAAATTTTTTAAGAGTTGAAAAGGATTCAAAAGATCTATAGTCAAAAAAAAAAAAAAAAAAAAAAAAGACCTATAGTCAACAACAATATATTACACACTCAAAATTTGTTAAAAGGGTAGATTTCATGTTAAGTGTTCTTAACACAATAAAAAAGTCAAAAGTATATTTTTGTGATACATGAAAATTATATGAAATCCAATTTAAGTGTCCCTACATAAAGTCTGGTTGAAACACAACCATACTCGTGCTCTGGGGTTTATGCCACAGCACTGGAGGCCAAGGGAAAGCTTGCCACCAAACAGCCTTCTAAGGCTTGGAGGTTCCCAAGACTGATCTGAGTTACCAGAATAACTTGCTAATTCACGGGTGTCTACAGAATACTGCACCTTTTATAGCTATATTGGTGTTTATAAACCAAACTCATTGTAGACCAGTGGGGCACCTGTTTGGAGTTGACCAGCCCTCCCAGGAAATCTAAGTCAAGTGGAGGTTTCTTGGGAAGTTTCTGGGTTTGTGTAATGAGGCAGTTTGCCCAAGTTCCTTGGGGGCCACTGCAACTAGAGCCTCTGGGAGTCCCAGGTCTGAACAGTCCATCTGTAATCTTTGAAGCAGCCAGCAATGCCCTGCACGTGTCATTTGCTATTGAGAGCAGACTAGAATGAATCTAGCCTTAGGAATCCAGTAAGTCAGATGGATAGTTGCTGGGTTTTGGTTTGCTTCCAAAACCCCTCCTTCCTGTCTGCACCCTACCCCCACATTTCTCCCCATGCCCTAAGTACATTTAAAAAGAAAGTGGCAAGAACCAGAAACTTCCCTCCTGAAGCCCTACTGCCTTTCTCCACTGCTTCCCAAATTTCATGCTGGCAGACAACTGTCTCTAACCTCTGCCCTACTGGGGAGGTCTGCTCCAGGGACCATCCTTCCTCTGTCCCCTCAGCTTCCTTGAAGCTGTGAAGGAGGAGTCCTGAGAGTGGAAAGGGGGTGGCATGGGGTGTGAGCTGGCCCCACCCTTTTCTGGAGCGAGCTAGGAGAAAACTGACAAGTCCAAGGGGAAGGACAGTGGCTTCCAACGCCAACTATTGCTCTGGACATTGATTAGGAGCCTTCTCTGGGTGAAACGGGGAGCAGGAGTCATGAAAAACACAGGCTGAGGGAAGCACCTGATGAGGTGGTGTGCTCAGCCCCGTGTTGCACCTGGTGATAGCAGCACCCAAATCTGCCCAGGTCTTGCTTGACCAATTAAGTATCATTTAGGGCTCATTTCTTACTCGGGCTTCTTTGCTTGGATTGGTTTACCTTATGTTCCACTCACATTCCTGAGCTCACATCTGCCCCAGATTAGAAAGTGATGGCAGTGTTGTAATGCCATTTGGGACTAGAGGCAGCAGCCCCAGGAGAGAGAAAGGCATTCCAGGACAGTGTGGTGGGAGTCCTGAATTCCTGGGCTTGCAGGGAGCAGGAAGGGCACTTAGACACCCTCTGTAATCACCAGGGAAACACAGTGGGGCCCATGGAAGGGGAACCCCATACTCCATGGGCTAGGGAATTATCTTATTAGCCACTTCTATTGTCAGAATCCTCTCTATAGGCTGCAGAAAGGAGGTCCCTCCAGTGCAATCCTGCATGACCTCTTCCACATCCACAATATAAAAATGAAATGCTGCCAGAGACCAAAGGGTCACTGGCCACTGTTCCCATTTCTCCTGGCTCCCACCCAATCTCATCACCCCTTAATGAGCCATTGAGTACCAGAAGAGGAAATTCCAGCAGAATGGGGGGCCTGGTCACCTCACTGGCTCCAAAGTAGAGCTTGGCTGGGGAAAGACAGCTGTCATGATATCATTGTTATACAAGAGGTTCTTTCTGCCCAGTTTTGGCTAATGGGCTCAGCAGCTGGCACAGGGAAGAGATGAAGCCTCTGAGGCCTCAAGCTGAGACCTTGGGTTGCCGGTGCCTTCTGGGGAGAGGATGCTGAACCAAGAGGCCCTGAGAAGAGTAGGGTGAGAGTATTCATCTCAGACTATTCTGTCATTAAATAACCAAATACTCACTGGGTACAGAACACCTTCCTGGGCCTGGTGACATATGCAAATAAGTAGAAGATGCCATAATGCCCTCACCAAGTCCAATGTTATTGTAGATGATTGAATACACATCTAAAAAGTAGGGATACGCACTGACCCTCATATTAACAAAGGCGAAATCATTTGATGCAATTCAAGTAGAGTATAAGCAGGGACAAATTAAGGAGTATAGGAGCTAATGAAGGAGATTTGGGGAGGTAGGTGAGTTTTGAATTTTGAATTGTTTCCTCTTGGATGAGAGGGCAAAGGTGTATATATATATATGAAGTTGATTATTAGAAGTAATATGCTAAAAAAAAGAAGAAATATGCTATATTCCTGCAGAGAGAAAGGGTTTTACCTAGAGAAAGAAGAACACAAGTGAAAAATCTTAAAACCAGAGATACCCTTTTTGCAGCAAGAAACATCAAGGTTGAGGTGATGGAAAACTGACTATAATTTTTTTTGCATATTTTTTATTGGAATTCGATTTGCCAACATATAGTATAACACCCAGTGCTCATTCCGTCAAGTGCCCCCCTCAGTGCCCGTCACCCAGTCACCCCAACCCCCCGCCCACCTCCCTTCCACTACCGTTTGTTCATTTCCCAGAGTTAGGAGTCTCTCATGTTCTGTCACCCTCTCTGATTTTTCCCATTCAGTTCCCCTCCTTCCCTTATAATCCCTTTCACTATTTCTTATATTCCCCGTATGAGTGAAATCATATGATGATTGTCCTTCTCCGATTGACTTACTTCACTCAGCATAATACCCTCCAGTTCCATCCACATCGGAGCAAGTGGTGAGTATTCATCATTCCTAATGGCTGAGGAATATTCCATTGTATACATAGACCACATCTTCTTTATCCATTCATCTGTCGATGGACACCAAGGCTCCTTCCACCGTGTGGCTATTGTGGACATTGCTGCTATAAGCATCGGGGTGCAGGTGTCCTGGCCTTTCACTGCATCTGTACCTTTGGGGTAAGTCCCCAGCAGTGCAATTTCTGGGTCCTAGGGTAGTTCTATTTTTAACTCTTTGAGGAACTTCCGCACTTTCCAGAGTGACTGCACCAGTTCACATTCCCACCAACAGTGCAAGAGGGTTTCCCCTTCTCCACATCCTCTCCACCATTTGTTTCTTGTCTTGTTAATTTTCAGCATTCTCATTGGTGTGAGGTGGTATCTCATCGTGGTTTTGAAAGACTGACCATAATTAATCAGCGTGTTGGTGGAATAGAATGTTCTAGTTAATCAAAAGTCTTTTCTTTTATAACAATGCATGTTTAAAAATTCTTTATTACTCTACTAAGTATAATATGCTTATTAAGAATTCTGAGATGATTTTACATTTACACGAAGATATATTGTGGATGCCCTGGAAGTTATTTTGTTAAATAAATTCCTCAGAAGAGGGGAAGTTCCTATAACATGTAGGAGTGGGTTAAGGAAACAGGTCCCCTGACCCAACAAATATGTAAACAATATAAATGTGCTGGATAAACCATAACACACACACACACACACACAGAAACATGCGCATGTGCACACACCCATGCACACACAATATATATAACCAAGGTCCAAAAAAGGAAAGGAAATCCCCACGTTCCAAAACTCACAGCTAAAGAGAGCTGTCACATGAGCCTGGGGCTGGGCTGGCTGCCGGCTGAAACTGAGACCTTTGTGTAAAGCTGCCCACGGGAATCCCTGGGTGGCTCAGTGGCTTAGCGCCTGCCTTTGGCCCAGGTTATGATCCTGGAGTCCCGGGGTCGAGTCCACATCAGGCTTCCTGCGTGCAGCCTGCTTCTCCCTCTGCTTCTCCCTCTGCCTCTCTCTCTCTGTCTCTCATGAATAAATAAATAAAATCTTAAAAAAAAAAGCTGCCCAATGAGACTTGAAGATTTCTTCACACCACGCCAAAGAAGCAGAAAGCAAGACTGCTGTGTCTTAGAGCTCAAGATAAAGGGGGCTGCGGGGTGGTGGTGGTGGTGGTAGAATGCTCCTAGAAGAAATGAGCAACCCAAATCTATGTCCTGTGGATCTAGATTTGCACTACTTGACTGGTGATGAGAATTCAAGCCCAAGAAATTAACATAAAAGTTCATCCAGGCTGTTTAACTCCAGGGTCCCAGGAAAAGGAAATGCAAAACAGCTCAGTTCTAGAACATTCTCACTGAAAGTAAAATAGTTCTGGCTGAAGAGAGGAGTACATGATAACAACTTAGAAACCACAAGAAGTAAACCACCTGAGGATTAAGTAGACACAGGTAATAAGAGAAGCAGCATCCCAAGAACTAGAAATAATAGAATAATCTAAAAGTCACTATAAAACAAGAGAGTTTAAAGTTATTAAGGAGATAACAGAACATAGCCCATAATGATGAAAATAGGACATTTTAAGAAAAGACAGACAGAGGCACCTGGGTGATTCAGTGGTTGAGTGTCTGCCTTTGGCTCAGGTCGTGATCCCAGGGTCCTGGGATTGAATCCTGCATCAGGCTTCCCACGGGGAGCCTGCTTCTCCCTCTGCCTATGTCTCTGCCTATCTCTCTGAGTCTCTTATGAATAAATAAATGAAATATGAAATAAAAAGAAAGGAAGAAAGAAAGAAAGAGAAAGAAAGAAAGAAAGAAAGAAAGAAAGAAAGAAAGAAAGAAAGAAAGAAAGAAAGAAAGAAGGAAGGAAGGAAGGAAGGAAGAAATAGAGATTTGGAAAATAATCAAACAGAAAACTAGAATTAACAATCACAATCACTGAAACTCCTGATTTCACCTTTGTGTGTGACTTGTTTTAAGTAGCCCCAATTTCCATCCTGTCTCTTAACCTAAATTTTAAATGGACTCTACACCTCTCCTGTTAGAGTTCATCGAAGGCAAAGAGCAAATGATCTATTCAGAATCATGTTTAGCACACAATTATTAACCAGGAACAAAAAGATACCAGTCTACCTTCAGATTATGGGTGTACAGGGGCTCCTGGGTAGCTCACTTTTTGGGTGGCTCCCAGTGTCCTGGGATCGAGTTCTGCATCAGGTTCCCTGCAAGGAGCTTGCTTCCCCCTCTGCCTATGTCTCTGCCTCTGTGTGTGTGTGTGTGTGTGTGTGTGTGTGTGTGTGTGTGTCTTATGAAAAAATAAATAAAATCTTTAAAATATATATATTATGGGTGTACCTGGGGGATAAAGGAGAACATATGATACCCCCATGAGACACCCTCAAGGAACAGCAGCATTCATTCATGAAGGAGCTCCAAAAGGATGCGGATTTTCTCTGGGAAATGGGACTTTCTTTGTCCCCTGAGGCCTCCAGGGCCCCTGTGATCATCGATACCTAGCCTTCAGAGATTCCAATCTCTGCTCTTCCAGGGAAGGGCTGGCCAGGGTTTGATCCTCCTTCCCTTTCATTTCCAGCCTCTACAGTATGTTTTATCTTTCATGGCATAGAGAAGTGCCTCTCTGTTTATTCCTTTTTTTTTTTCAAGGTTGTTTTGGTTATTCTACAGCCTATGCTTTACTATCTAAATGTTAAAACAAGCTTATCTATGTCTACAAAATACCTTGCTAGGATTTTTTTAATTCCAGTATAATTAACATACAATATTATATTAGGTTCATGTGTACAATATAGTGATTCAACAACTCTGTGCATTACTCAGTGCCCATCAGGATAAGTGTCCTCTTAATTCCCTTCACCTATTTCACTCATCCCTCACCTTCCCTCTGGTAACCATCAATGTGTTCTTTATAGTTAAGAGTCTGGGTTGGGAGGGGTCTTTTTTGTCTCTTTTTCTTTAATTGTTTTGTTTCTTAAATTCTACATATGAGTGAAATCATATGGTAATTGTCTTTCTCTGATTGATTTCACTTCCTTGCTAGGATTTTGATAGGAGTTACATTAAACCTATAGATGAATTTGGGGAAAATTGACATCTTTTACTATTTGATTTTTGTATATTGATTATTATCCTGCAAACTTGTAGAATTCATACAGCAGTTACAGGATTTTTTTTTTTTAGCAGATTTTTAGGGATTTTTTTTTTAAGGCAATCATATCATTTGCAAATAGGGGCAGTTTTATTTCTTCCTTTCCACTCTGTATGTCTTTTATTCTTTTTCTTCCTTATTGCAGTGGCTAGTAATACTATGTTGAATAAGAATGATGAGAGTAGACATCCTTGCCTTGTTCTCAGTCTTAGTGGAAAAGCATTTAGTCACTCACCATCAACTGTGATGCTAGCTGTAAGCTTTTCATAGATGTTCTTTATTAAGTTGAGAATATTTACCATGAATGATTGTTGGATTTCGTCAAATGCTTTTCCCACATCAATTGATAAGATTATATGATTTTTGTTCTTTAGCCTTTTCTTTCTTTCTCTTTAGCCTGTTGATATGGTAGACATTTTTTGTTAATCCAGTTTTACTGATCACTTGATGTGATCGACTTTTGAAAATTGAATCAGGCTGTATATGTGGAATAAATCCTACTTGGTCATGGTATGTAATTTTTTGTATTTATAATTGTTTTATAACGGATTCAATTTGCTAATGTTTCATTGATGATTTTGAGAGAGATATTGGTCTGAGTTCTTAAGAGATAGTGGTCCATAGTTTTTTCTAAGTTCATGACAGATATTGGCTAATAGTTTTCTTTTTCCTTTTTTTTTTTTTTTTTTTTTTGCAGTACTATTTTGACCTCATGAAATGAGTTGAGAAGTGTTCTCTCCTTTGTTTTCTGGAAGAGGTTGTGGAAAATTAGTGTTTATTCTTCTTTAGGTATCTGAAAGAATTCTCCACTGAAACCATCTGAGCCTGGAGATTTCTCTTTGAGAAGGGAATCTGTTTTATCTAGATCATAGCATCTTTGTCTACCAGAGTTACAAAGGCTTTGGCCAAGTTTTAGAATATAGAGTTGCAGAAAATCTTGGAAATCATCACCCACATCCCTCACCACTTGCCCAAAGTCACAGAGCTAGTTAGTAGCAGAAATGAGAAGAGCCTGTGGTTCAGGGTATTCAGCCCAACTTTCTTTGCTGCTAAGTAAATGGAAGTAGCTTAAGAGTGAAGACTTTCGGGGCGCCTGGGTGGCTCAGTCAGTTAGGTATCTGCCTTTGCCTCAGGTCATGATCCCAGAGTCCTGGGATCCAGCCCCTGCATTGGTTCCCTGCTCAGTAGGGAGCCTGCTTCTCCCTCTCCTGCTCCCCCTGCTTGTGTTCTCTCTCTCTCTCTCTCTCTCTGTCAAATAAATATATAAAATCTCTTTTAAAATATTTTTAAAAATTAAAATAACAAATTCTTTTTAAAAAAATGAAGATTTTCAACTTTTCAGACACCCGCCCAATCACTGCCCACTCCCAGTCTCATAAGAGGAGTACAATTACTTCCTTGTGTCTAAGCCCTCACTCAAAAAGATCCCCCAACCTCCTTCAGGCCCAAAGTTAGAACCAGAAATGGTAGCAGTCAAGAGCAGAACTGGCTACCCATGACCAAGGGAGCAGGTGGAGAGGCAACCAAATCTCCAAGGAAGAAGAACAACCACAGGGCTGATCAGCCTGGGAACCAGCCCTCTCTGTTAGTCTGAGGTACAGTTGGATGAGAGACTGGGCCAAGGAGGAACAGAGACCATGGGCATCTCTCCTGGCAGGGTCAGTGAACGGTAGGAAGTTAAGTCTTCTGGCTGGCTCACATACCTTCTGTTTTCCTTATGGTACCAGCCAGAGGCCACTTTGCAAACTGTAGGTAAGAAGGTGGAAGAAAGGAGAGGATAAATTATACCTGAACATTAACATAACATGACACTCCCATAGATGGATCCCCATCACTGCTTACAATTTCATCCAGTAGAAACTTCTTCAATAGAAATTCTATATATCTGCCCTGTCGGATGAGATGGCCACTTGCCATATATGGGTAATTAGCACTGGAAATGTGAATAATGCAACTAAAAAAACTAAATTTTTAATCTTACTTAATGAATTTAATCTTTATCATATGTGATTAATGGCTACTGTATTGGACAATACAGACCTAGAGAAACCCCTGGAAATGCACTCATGAACAAACCTGAAAAGCACATGGAAACAAAAGCATAATCTATAATAAGAGAAGGGAGTACTACGATATTTTGGCAAGTCACTTAGAATTGAGCCCATAAAAAAAAAAAAAAAAAAGAATTGAGCCCATAGCCTCACTCCTCAAATTTGCATCAATATTACACGGTGCTCTGGTTTCACCTCATTTAAGCTGTATGTGTGCTAGTTTTTTTTTTTTAAATCACTTTTGGCAAAAAAAAAAAAAAATCACTTTTGGCAATATAAAAGAAGGAGTAAATAATAGGCTTCAGGGATCCAGGGGTGCCTGGGTGACTCAACTGGTTAAGCATCTGCCTTCAGCTCAAGTAACGATTCCAGGGTCCTAGAATGAAGCCCCACTTCTGGCTCCCTGTTCAGCAGGTAGTCTGCTTCTCCTTCTTTCTCTCTGCCCTGCGCCCCCCACTCATGCTCTATCTCTCTCTTTCTCAAATAAATAAATAAAATATTTAAAAAATTTGGCTTCAGGGATCCAAATGGAAGTTACTAAGCCTATATCAAGTTAGTTCAGAGAAAGAATATTGGTTGACTTTGTTCACCGCTATATCCTCAGTGCCTAGACTATCCCTTAGCGAGAAACATTCTCCGTAAAATTTGTTGAGTGAATGAAAGGAGGGGCAGACTGTCAAAGGAACTGGATTAAGAAAAAGAAGAAAAAATTACAAAGCAAAACCTCTAGGCTCAGCAGAATGGCCAGCTGAGGGCGCTCCCAGCCCAGGAGCTCACAGACTGGTGACCAGCGGTGGGGGTAAATCATTCTCCCCCTTGGGAGAATTCTTGGGTTTCCCTAGCACTTCCCACACCCTACCAGTGGCTGTAAAAGAGTAAATCCCAGCCACCAGCCCCACCTTCCCATCACACTCTCATGTCTTTCTTTTTTATTCATCTGTTTATTTTCTCATGTGTACCAAAGAACCCTCTGACGCAGATGTCAGGATCACCGGCTATCTGTGGGCAGTGCAAGGCCTCCAGCATACTGGAACACTTAATAAATGTCACATTTATTTGCGCTTCAAATAGAGGAAATGAGAGGCAGAGGCAGAAGCCTGGAAATCAGGAGGTGGGTTTCTTTTTCTTTCTTTTTTTTTTTTTTTTAAGATTTTGTTTATTCATGAGAGACAGACAGAGGGAGAAACATAGGCAGAGGGAGACACAGGGAGGGGAGCCAGACGTGAGATTTGATCCCAGGACTCAGGGATCACGACCTGAGCCAAAGGTAGAGCCACCCAGGTGTCCCAGGAGGTAGGTTTCTGGACAACTCTATTCACTATAAGTCCAACATGGTCCCAAACATTGTGCTGTCAGTTTTGCATAATAGGTAGTGTTATCTCCATTTTACAAATGAGAACATTGAATTTCAGAGTGATTGGCAAAGGTCACATAGATTATAAGTGGATTTTGAACTGCAGGTGCTTTGCCCATAAAACCCATGGAGTTAACGCCATAGCATCAGTTTCAAGGTCAAACATGGCACTACTGAGGGTATTGCTTTCTATGACATCCAATGAAGCTAGAAGACTAAAATTGGGTTTTCACGTGGAGTGAAGGAAGGGAAAAGAGAAGACAGTACATCAGAGCCCTTCCTTTTTTTTTTTTTTTTTTTTTTTAATCAGAGCCCTTCCTAGGGGTGTTGGGCAAGGGCACTGTCACCACCCAGAAGAGCAGGGTACATCTACCCTAGGCAAAGTTCTTCAAGATTTCTGTTTAAGGACCAAATGTTCACATTGGCCCCCAAATTCACAAGTGATAGTAAGCCCCAATGGGATGGTATCTGGAGGTGGGACCTTTGGAAGGTAATCAGGTTTGGATGAGGTCATGAGGGTAGGGCTCCCTTGATGAGATTGGTGTCCTTATAAGAAGGGAGACACCAGGGATCCCTGGGTGGCGCAGCGGTTTGGCGCCTGCCTTTGGCCCAGGGCGCGATCCTGGAGACCAGGGATCGAATCCCACATCAGGCTCCCAGTGCATGGAGCCTGCTTCTCCCTCTGCCTGTGTCTCTGCCTCTCTCTCTCTCTCTCTGTGACTATCATAAATAAATTAAAAAAAAAAAAAAAAAAAGAAGGGAGACACCAGAGCTCTCTCTCTCCACCTCGGGAGGATATAGCAAGAAGGTGGCCCTGCTGGGACACCTGGATGACTCAGTCAGTTAAGTATCTGTTACCTTGCGCTCTGATCATAATCCCTGGGTCCTGGGATCAAGCCCCACATTGGGTTCCCTGCTCAATGGGGAGTCAGCTTCTCCCTCTCCCTCTGCCTGCTGCTCTGCCTACTTGTATGCTGTCTCTATCAAATAAATAAATATAATGAAGAAGAAGAAAGAAGTAAGAAGAAAGAAGAAGAAGAAAGCAGGCATGCCAAAGCCAGGATGAGAGCCCTCACCAGAACAAAATCTGCCAGCACTTTGACCTTGGACATCCCAGCCCTCAAAACTGCAAGAAATCAGTATCTGTTGTTTAGGCAACCCAAGCAGACTAAGACACCATCATTGCTTCCACTGTACCATTTCCTTTTCTCTGGGGTAGCTTTCTCTTCTCTTCACATTAAATCTTCCTCTCAAATAAAGATCCCACCTATTTCACAAGCTCTGAAGCTAATCTGATGATCTCCAAAGTTTGGGAATCATTGGGGTGGTGGTTAAGTGCATGGGCTTTGGACTAAGCAATTTATAAAAATAACTAAAAGTGGATTTTGAGCATGGGTCGGCTAATCCCTCACCCCGTGGCTCATTTTCCTCATGTATATGTGGATAATACTTGCCTGATGAGGTTGTGGTGTGATTTATTGATTTCATCAATGTCACACCTCTTGCGTTGGGTGTAGGCACAGAGTAGGAAGTCAGGAAACATTCGCTTCCTTTTTTCCTTACTTGCAGTCATGAATGCCAAGGACAGTTTACATTTAGCAGAAACTTTAGTTCAAAGGAAAAAGCTAAAATGGAAGAATTTCAAGCACAAACCCCTGAGTGGAGAAGATATGTGGTGGTAGGGAGGAACATTTGGGGACCAAGGACCTTGGTGTTTCACCTTGTCCACAAGACGATTGTGGACATGGGTCATTGCCATCACCCCAAAACAAGAAGAGTGTGTTGTGAGGCTCAGTACACTTTCCGCACATGCACACACACATCTGCTCAGGATCAGGATTGGCTCTGGATTGCTCCACACAGCACTTGGCTCCTGATTTTTTCTCTATTCCACTGTGCTGGAATCTTCTGTTGTTCCTATAGATCCAATCTCCATTCTTTTCTGTCCTGTTCTATGCCCCAGGAGGTTGGGCTCTCCCTGTCCTTTGTCTTCCAGATGGATTAGGCCAGTAGGGAGTCAGGCAGAAAAGTGGAGGGCTGGAGATCAGAGAGGTGTGAGTTTCTGCTTCCTAGCTCCGTCCTTGTGTCTGGCCAGGACTGAAGGTGACAGCTCTGGTGTGGCCACTCCATACAGTGAGCCTGTGCTTATGCTCGAAAGTGCACACTCTCGAGTGTTCTCTCTTTGTCTCTTGATTTCAGTACCCATATCTTCTGCCCCAAATACTACAGTTTACCTTATGGTTTCCCTACCTCCATCCTACATCTTTGTAAATCATCAAATTTTTACTTTTTTTTAAATTTTTACTTTTATCAAATTCTCTTCAGATTACCCAATTTGAGTGACCCTAATTGATATAGCCAAGGGCTGGTTAGGTCCCAGTAGCTGGTTTCCCACTGATCCATGGAGACCATGGTACTACTGCTCTTCAATTGCCACCAGAGGCTCTCTGCTGTTTTACTCTCCCAGCCAGCACACAAAACCTCAGGTGGACACGCCCAGAGCCACCCACAGGAGAGCAATGTCAAGCAAATTCCAGGTGGTCACCCCCAGCACTTGCCAGCACCAGGGTGTTTTTCCCACATGGAAGAAGATGATTTTAAGCCTGAGAACCTTCTCTTGAGGTTCTTTTAAAGACCGCAGACCTTGCTCTGAGCCACAAGAATTTTTGGTAAACTCTTGAGCCTTGAAACCATATTAAAATGTTAAATTCACCATTGGTAATTGTTAAAAGAGAAACTAGCAGCCCAAAATGAAGTCGTTGTCCCCAACCACAGCCAACCAAGACCTAATTGCAGTTTGAACCTCCCCCAAGAATTGACCTTTTAACAGTCAATCTAAAATTTACCGATCAGCTCTAGTAGGGTAATCCACATGATAAGAAGCCTGCTGTCCCTTCCCCCTCAAAAAGATGTAACAATCTTTTCCTTTGCTAATAATGTCCTTGCCCTACCCTCTTTCCTATAAAAACCCTCCATTTTATATAACTCCTAGGAGCATCCTTCTGCTTGCTAGGTGCTGCCCAATTTGCAAATCACTTAATAAAGTCAATTAGATCTTCAAATTCACTCGGCAGAATTTTGTTTTTAAACAGACTCCTGTTAAAAACGTTTGCTCAGGGCAGCCCCAGTGGCCCAGCGGTTCAGTGCCGCCTTCAGCCGGGTGTGTGATCCTGGAGACCGGGGATCAAGTCCCACGTTGGGCTCCCTGCATGGAGCCTGCTTCTCCCTCTGCCTGTGTCTCTGCCTCTCTCTCTCTCTCTGTCATGAATAAATAAATAAAACATTAAAAAAAAAAAAGTTAGCTCATGTGACCTCCACAGTGTCTTCGCCGCCCCCCCCCCCCCCAAATTCAGCCCCTTGGTGCTCATCGGCCATAACACCATGACTCTCACTTCTGCTTTGCCTCCTATAACAAATGGCAAAGCTATTTATCACAGTAAGATATGTTTCTTTTCAATGGTAATCTGTTTATCCTCTTATCAGTGGAGAATCTGCCTGTTTTCTTTAACAGGGCTTGTTTTTTTGTTTGTTTGTTTGTTTACCTTTTGACCTCCGACACCCATTCCTCCCCATCCCCGCTCTGCTTCTGGCAACCACCAATCTGTTTTCTCTATCTATGAGCGTTTTTTTGGAGGGGGTCGTTTTGAATATGTCTTTTTTAAATGGTTCAATTTTGATCTGGGGCAAAGTATAGGAAGCCCTTATTATACAAGAAAATACCGTAGCCTCCAGAGGCAATTGGGGCCATGGTGACAGGTTGCTCTAGCTAAGGTGAAGGACTTCCAGCAGTGAAGGGGGAACATTTTCAGTATCAAATAACTGTTAGGAATGGATTAACACTAACACACAGGTCACTTTTCTCCCACTGCCAAGCTCCTCCCTAACCTGAGGGGCTTCCTAAAACAGCCTCTATTGTAGTGTGATGTAGAGAATCTGAAGGCACTTCTCACTCTTGTGGTGCCCAATTGGTCCAGCTCAGTAGAGATGTGTTGAGAAAAACACTGGAGAGAAAAACACAGTAACTGCTTCAGGACTACACCTGGTTGGCTACTCAGAGGAATTCCACTTATTTAAAATGATAAAATCAGTCCCTCATCCCTCTCTGCCTATAGGTCAGGTAGAGCAATATGGGTGGGAGCTTCTCCAACCTGTGTGTGCGCAGATCATTGCAAATGTTGATCTAAGCTGGTGCCATCCTTGGAAGCTCAGCTCTAACCAAATATGCACATCCAGTAAGGCATCTGAACAAACCCCCTTTCAAACCAGTTCCTCCTAAAGCAGGAGGATGGACCACTTTGTTTTCTAGTGTGGCAACAAAAGGGCAGGCCTGGAAAGAAGGGGAGACTGGGTCACCTAGCTTTGCCTCAGGTCTTTCATAGCTGTGTGACCCTCTCTAAGACTCTGGGTTTTGCTTTTTAAATAAGACAGTGGTGAATTTAAAAAAAGATGTGGAAAGCTCTGGATATTAGAACTATATGATTTTGCCATATGTTAGTATATTTTAGCTTAATTTGTAAAAACCCCAACTGAAGAAAATACATATGTAGGCTCATATGAAAGATATATTACACTTACTCCAGATAATTTTAGTTTTGAATCTTTGGCCAGGAGACTTTTAAGAAAACTGAGCTTAAAATTATATAAGAAGTATTGAATTATTTTGGAATTTCTTTTTGACCTTAGTGCCAATGAAAAGTTTTCCTTCCTTAATTACTAGTGTTTTCCTCATAAATATTAATTAATTAATTAATTAATTAATTAATTAAATGGTGGTGAATGCTGTTCTGGATGACCTATGGTGTACATGGCCAAAGCCAAAATTTGATGATTGCATAGTTTTCTGGAAGGAAGTTTCCAAGAACTTCAGGATTGCTTTCATTATTGCCTCATTCTAGAGCAGTACTATCCAATAGGAATATATTATGAGCGCGCGCTCTCTCTCTCCCTCTCTCTATATATATACACACACATTATATACATATAATTTCTTATAATTCCACCCAAAAAGGTAAAAAGAAACAGGAATCATTAATCTTAATATTTTACTTAATCCAATATATTCAAAATATCATTTCAACATGTCATTAACAGACACTGAGATATTTTACATTTTTTCATGCCACATCTTTGAAATCTATGTATTTTACACTTGTAATATGGACTAGCTGTATTTCAATTGCTTCAGAGGCACAGGAGGCCAGCGTCAATAGAAGGCAGTGGAGGCCTAGCGATTAGCTCAGGAATGCCCAAACCCAGCCAGTCTTCCTATCTGTGTTTCTGACCCCGTCTGGGGTCCATTCTCAAACTCCAGAGCCTCCAGTTATCTTTCTGGGGAAACAAACAAACAAATACCACCAACAAAACCCTAATCATGTCACTCCCCAACTTAAGAGATCTCTGATATCTCCTACCCTCCTAGGACAAAGTCTGAACACTTTGGCATGATTTAAAAGACCCTTCCCAAAAAACAAAACAAAACAAAAAAAACCTTCACAATCAGACCCCAATTTATCCTTTAAACTGTTCTTCGTGGGGCACCTGGGAGGCTCCATGGTTGAGCCTTTGCCTTAGGCTCAGGTCCTGGGCTGAGTCCCAAATTGGGTTGTTGTAGAGGGAGAGCCTGCTTCTCTCTGTGTGTCTCTCATAAATAAATAAATAAAATCTAAAAATAAATAAATAAATAAACTGTCCTCCTGTCTCCTCTCCCCTTGTATCAAGTAGCTGCAATGACAGACCTGGTCTCTCACCCCACGGGCTTCTCTGACTTCCTGGTATTTTTCAGTCTCCACTTGGAGAGCTCCTTGAAGCCTCATTCATTGGCCGGTTCGATGAGTGCCCTACTAAGTGTCAGGCGGCCTGTTGGCCCCGGTTCCCAGCTCCCAGGGCCGCAAGGAACCTCCCTGGCCCACTCTTCCCCGCCCCCTCCCCCCCCCCCCCCCCCCCCCCGGCGTCCAGCCCCTCCCAGCGCCCCGGTGGGCTGGAGCTGTAGCCTGCAAACGAGCTGGGCGGCCCGTCCGCGCTCCTCCCACTCCCTCCCCCACGCCAAGGAACGCCCCCTCTGCGTTACTTCTGCGCCCCGCGAAGGCTCAAAAAAAAAAAAAACCCTGAGGGGTGAAGGAGCACTCAACCCCCACGTTCTCACGGCAGGAACCGAAGCGCGGAACACGGAGCGCTGAAGGAGACCGTCCTGCCCATACAGGACCCTCCTGTATGCAAGGGTCCCCGCACAGCTCTGACAGCACCCGGCCGCGAGCCGTTAACCCACACAAGCCCCCGGATCCATCGCCGCCGCCAGCCGGACCGGACGGACTCCCGAGCAGGAGCGGCGGGCCGTCGGGGGGCGGCGCCCGCAGCCGCGCGGAGGAGACCGCAGACCGCGAGAGGGTGCCTCAGGGCCGGGGTGCGGAAGAACGCACGAACCGGCAGCCCGGCCGCCGCGGCGCCGCTGGGACTACAAATCCCGGGGGGCGCCGCGCCGCGGGGGCGGAAGGGGCGGGGCGAGGTGGGCGGGGCCGGGGCGGCCGTCGGGCCAGGCTCGGGCTGCGGGCGCGGCGCGCGGGAGACCATGTCCGGAGGCAGCAGCTGCAGCCAGACCCCGAGCCGGGCCATCCCCGCCACTCGCCGGGTGGTCCTCGGCGACGGCGTGCAGCTGCCGCCCGGGGACTACAGCACCACCCCCGGCGGCACGCTCTTCAGCACCACCCCGGGAGGTAGGCGCGGGCTCCGAGAGCGGGCGGTGCGGGGGGCTGACTGAGCGGAGCGGGAGGGGTCGGGAGCCGCCAGTTGGACGGGGCGACCGAGCTAAGGGGCGCGGTGACTGCAATAAGGCGCATCAGGGAGGCAGCGAGGGTCGCGGAGGTGGCCACCAGGAGCGAGCAGATGGTCGCTGCCCATTGCCTACCCTCTGGGTGCGTCCCCCCGAGCCCGGACTGCAAACTGCTCCATGAGTTTCCTCCTCCTGGGAGAGACAACCGAGTACCCCTACGGAAACATCCGCACGCTTGCAGAACGACCACATGCCAGGGTGTGCTGCCCCTTGTGGGTTTGGGGGCGTTCTGAGGCAGAAGAGCGTGGGGTCAGAGTGGCCTGAGAGCAAGGGGAGGCCTGGCCTGGGGCTTTTAGGGGATGGGGACGGGCGTTCTCTGTCGGGGTAAACGACTCTTGAAGAATCCTTTTTCCTTCCCGGGGCACCCCCAGTTTTCCACTGGGCCAGCACCCTCTGACGGGGGATTTGGGCTGACGGCGCCCGTCTGCTCCAGCTGCGCCTCACCTGCACCTGAGCCAGGTTGCCGGCGTACGCGTGTGCTATCTCCGCAGAGGGACCCGGAGCCGCGGGCAGGGCTGTGCAGAAAAACACGTTCTTCGGTCCGGGGGGGAGGGGGAACCGTGTGACCTCCCTAAGAGTGTATGAGGAAGAGGAAGCTGAGCTGGCACGGGTGGGGGCCAGCCTTGGGCTGCCCTCGGGAGCCAGGCATTCCCTCCCAGCCCGGGAGCTCCGGCGCACAGGCGCTGATGAAACCTGCCCGCCCGTTTGCATGATGAAATCCTCGTGGCTCACCACTTCCCTGTGATCCTCGTCCCTCTGCCCTCACCCGCTGTGTCCTTCTCCCCTCCACCCTCCTCCACCGCTCCGGCCCAGACTGCACCAAAACGCCGCCGCAGAGTGGCGCTCCGTTGAGAGACACGGGTGCAAGTGGTCGCAGGCGGGGCGGCAGCCTCGTCCCTTGCCAGCGTCTGGGAGCCACATGCTTATTTTCTCAGGCAGCAGTCCCACCACCAGCAAACACTGACAGATCCGAGGTCTCCCGCCGGTTGATCCAAAACATACAAGGTTAGAACTGTCAGGGATTATGGATGTACTTGTTTCACAGAGGCTCCAAACTTGAAAACACATGTCCCTTATCCAACGTCACATGGTTTATCAGGTTGAACAGGAAATAGTATCCAAGCATAAAGGGGTAAATGCCCTCTCTTTTATTAAAAATGATCAAAGGGAAAGTTCTCAGTGAGCCTTTGCTCCACTCTTGACTCAAATTCTCCATCCCTGCGAAACGTCTTTTGTGACCCCTTTGGTGGGCGTTCTCTGTGTCATGTTGTGCCTACCAGGATCTGTCCTGGATGATTTTGGATTTCTGTTAAGTGAGGGTGTGAATCTCCACTTGATCTGTCCAGAGTGGGCACTGAGGCAGGCCTGAAGGCTCAGGTGCTCTTTTTTGCACTCTTCGTTGCTGCATGGGGACAGGTCAGTTGGAAGCCATGGCCAGTGTTACTGTTTACAGGGAACTCTGATCCACTTCTCATGCTGGACTGGGAAATGGAGGGTTGTTTTGTTTTGTTTGTTTTTGTTTTGGTAAACAACAACAAATCTCCCTTGGAAGGTCTTTAGTTGGAAAGGGTCTCCTGGGTCAGAGCATAACTTTGTTTCTGAGGCCAACTGGAAGGGAGCTAGCAGTGCCAGGAGCCTAAAGGCAGCTTTCTTCTCTGGGGTGTTCAGCAGGACAGGCACAGCTCACAGTCCATAACTTGGAAAAACACACCTTGCTTCTTGCTAATGTCAGTAAGTCTGGTCTGCCTCAGTGAGCCAAGGCTTGCAGTCTTCCTCCAAAGCCCAACTTTACCCTCAAAGAAGCTTAACCTAAGGTCATTTCTGGCACCCTTTTGTTCTGGTCTAGATGTTATTTTCTCATTCCTCAATGGACATATGAATTACCTGGGGACCTCATTTAAATACAGCCTTTGGTTCTGTAGGTTCTGGGTTTGGGCCTGAGATTCTACATTTCTAACCAGCTCCCAGTGATTGATCTAAGTACCACACTGAATACTCAGGACTATGACTTCCCTCACCTTTTCAGACCTCTGGGGTCTGGCAAAAAGTGATGCTTCTAACCAGGTAAACTCTTGAGGTTGGGTTGGCATCAGCCTTCAGACCAGGGTCCAGAAAGAGTCTGTGCAGGTGCCAATAGTAGCTTATTTGCAAGTGCCAGGAGCTATCAGAGTGTCCACAGGTCACTTTTGCTGAGAATGGCACTGTGGTGTTCATCCCCAGAGGAACAGAAACAGCAGTTGATTTGATTCGTAAGACGCCAGTTTACTTCTCTTGGTCATTAATCTTTCACAAGCTAATCCACTGATCTGGTTAGAAGTCTGGAGAACTTTAGATAAATTTGTTAAAAGGAGTGTTGTATATGAATATTTGAGCCTGTGGAGTCTTAAAAATGATCAATGACACAATAGACCAGCAGAATCGTTGTTTTTGTTTTTGTTTTGTTTTATTGGAGTTCAATTTGCCAACATATAGCATAACACCCAGTGCTCATCCCACCAAGTCCAGCAGAATCTTTCAATGGGTCAGAAACCTTCCACTCCCATCAACCTCCATATCCCCCATTCCATGTTGGATGTTTGACCCCAAAGCCTCCAGGGTTGCTTGGCTGGTAATTATACCTAAACCCTGTACCTGGATAAGGTTAATCAGAGGTACAGGTGTTCATGGCACCCTGGTTTAGACAAACAAAGTCTGTGCCCAGGAAGCTTACCTTGGAGCAGCTCCCAAGTCTTTGGCTATAGAACAGATAGTGCTGGGAAGAGGAGGAGGCAGACTGGGCACTGAAGCTAGAGCACAGCCAGTGTCCTGAGGCCTCAGTCATCCAGGGGAAGATTATGTCTCCTGATTGCCCAGGGTCTATAGTAACTCTAATAAGACTAGGGTCTCATTATTAAGGATCCTATTAAGGACTAGGGTCTCATTAAAAGAACTTGGACATTAAGGCAATGAGGGAAATATAATGGGCCCTCTTCTCACACTGATCTAAGCTTTCTTTTAAAGCTTTTTTTTTTTTTTTTTACTTAAATTCAATTAGAAAATAAATAAATAAATAAATAAATTCAATTAGCCAACATAATCTTTAAAGCATTTGGAACATTTCACATTGTGTCCTTCACTAAAGACTTTGACCAGGGGACCCTGGTATAGAGCACCCCTAAGTCCCTCTGATGCCCATCAGCCTGCCTGGTTCTAAGGCTTTCACTGCATCCAGAACCAGAAAACAGTCCTACCCTAGGGGCTTGGCTTGCTGCTTAGGAAGAAGCAGACACACCTGAAATAGAATTAGAAGTATCAGAGTTGTAGCCATAGAATCAAACAATTAGGTAGACACCCCCCACCCTCCATAACCAGTAGAACTTGTATGATTCTCACTTGATCCAAGTTGTCAGCCACTAGGCCTTCTGTGCTAACAACGCACACGTAGCCATGAGATTGTAATTGCCTTCCAAGACTTCCATTTTGTTCTTCTTGTTGTCTTCCAACATCTTCAGAGGCTGCTGGCAGGGCCTGATTTGAAAGAGGAGTTTGATTTTTTAACCTACATAATTTTTTCTGAAAGAACAAAAAGGTCCTTCATTACCAAATTTGGTAAAAGGACAGGCAGGGTGGCATACCGTGTCTTTCTGTTGGTATAAAGCAGTGAGGCATTTTCTTGTATGGGTCTTTATTTGATATCCGTACAGAGGAGGAGTGAGAATGGGACAGCAGTATGGAAAAGAGATTGCTTCCCAGGGGGAAAGTTTTTAACAAAGAATGTTCATTTGTACACGGAGATTTTTCATGTTCAAACAAACAAAAAACCTGTCCCTTTTGGGACTCAGAGCCCCGCGCATGTTCTTCCTCCGTTATGATTCATGATAAATGAGTCACGTGTATTTGTTTACATGTTTGTTCCCTGCGGTAGGAGGGAAGTTCTTTCCCAGCAATGTTACTCATCTTCCTATCCTGGCCTTTGAGTGCTGAGTCGGGTGTTCAGGAGGTGAAGCCTTGAAAAGAATCCTAGAATGACAGTATTCTCAGGGTAACCTAGCTCCTTTGCCACCAGGCCTGGGTCTGAGCTGGCTTAATGATAACATTCAAATTTTTCTTTTCTGCCCTTTGAGTTGCAGGGTATATATAATCTTTATCTTGGAATGTCCCAGGGACAGAACTCCTTTCCTTGAACTTTCTCGTTTATCCCAGTATCACAGATAACAGTATTACTAATCCTCCTTTTCCCAGTTATTAAGCAGAAAGTAGAATGAAGTGGCCTTTATGCTGAACATGTCATTGGTGGGGCCAGGGTCTCAGACACTGGGATTGATGCTCCTTGTTTATTTGTTTGCCTCCTGCATCACTGACTAGGCAGGGATAAGTCACATCTGCTCATGGCATTTGGATGATCAAGGATACAAGCAGCACAAGATGTCTTGTAAGCCAGTGTCCTTGCCCCCAAAAGTTTACTGAGAGAGCTCAGATACTCAGCCCAGAGTTTCACAAAACTTAGTAACTTCAGCAACAACAATTTATTATTTCTCTCCATTCTTTGGGCTGGCTGGGCATTCTTTGATGGTCTTCCTGAGGTCACTCACCTGGTTGCATACAGTTGGTAGCTAGATTGTCTTGGGCTTGAAAGTCCAATCTGGACTTTCCCACATTGCAGGGGCATTTCTGGGGACACCTAGAAGGCTGGGCGTTCTCTGTCGCCTTGGTCCCAGGCCATTCAGCAGTCTAACCTGAGTCATTGACATGACAGTTTTCATGTCTTAAGACCCAGGCTCAGAAGTCACATAACATCACACACACAGTATTTTATCAGTCAGAGCAAGCCACAGGGCTATCTCAGATTCCAAGAGAGGGGAAATGACTGCCTTGGAATGAGAGAAGCCTCCTGTAGGGAAAGAAGGGGAGGAGTTATAGGGCTACTTTCAGCTATTTTCAGGCAGTCTTCCACCAGGACTGAGCCTCAAAGGATGGTCTTTTGAGGGAACTTAACCACCCATCCTACTCTGTGGCCAAGTACACAAGCCAAGGCTGGGTATAGAAGCAGACCAGAATCACAAGCCTGTGAATTAACTCTTAGGTTAAGAACTGGGACACCTTCCTGAAAACACGGAGTCACAGATCCTGCACCCTGTGTTCAAGGCCCTACGTTCAGTTCCACAAAGCAAACTGTACAGGTGGCCATGATGCCACACCCGCAAGCAATACCTTCCACTTTGTGTCATGCTTCCCCTTGCTGACTGCTATCTTGCCTGCCTCCTCTTCACTCCTCAAACAGCCAGGCTTTGGGAGCACCTTTCAGGGGAGCCCGCCCTTGCCTGCCCTTCCTAGTACCCCCATTTGAACACCCTTGATTTTCTGGAATGCCGACAGTAGGATAGAGTCAAGTTCTGAGCCCAGCAGCCTTCTGAAAATGTGTAGGAGTGAGAATGCCAGGAGGTGCAGGTAGGTCCAGAACTCCCTTTGGTTTTCTGGTGACATGAACCACATTCAGGCTAACCAGGTCTGTTGCCTTAAAGAGAGTGCATGTGTATAAATTGATTTCTCTCTCCTGCTTTTTGGAGTAAAAGGGGAGAGCTGGCCTATATTAATTTGCGAGGGCTGCCTTAACAAAATACCACAGACTGGGTGGCTTAAACAACAGAAGTTTATTTTCTCACAGTTCTGGAGGCTAGAAATCCAAGATCAAAGTACTGACAGGGTTGGTTTCTCTCAAGTCCCTTCCCCTTGGCTTGCAGATGGCTGTCCTCTTGCTGTCTCTTTATGTGGCATCTCCCTTTCTCTCTCCTTTTTCTCTCTGTGTCTCTCATGAATAAATCAATAAAATATTTTTAAAAAATAAAGATTTTATATTTTTATTTATGTGAGACTGCACACACAGACTCCCCAGTGATAACGGAGCTGTTGCCGGAGGGGAGGGGTCTATCCCATAACTCCCAGATCATGACCTGAGTGGAGCCTAAACCAAGAATTGTATGCCTAACTGAGCTACCCAGCCACACACCCCGCCCTGCCGCCCCACTTAGGACACCAGTATACTGCATCAGCGCCCCACCCTAACAGCTTCTTTTTAACTTACTGGCCTCTTTATTTTTTTTATTTTTTTTTATTTTTTATTTATTCATGATAGTCACACACAGAGAGAGAGAGAGAGAGAGAGAGGCAGAGACACAGGCAGAGGGAGAAGCAGGCTCCACGCACCGGGAACCCGGCGTGGGACTAGATCCCGGGTCTCCAGGATCGCGCCCTGGGCCAAAGGCAGGCGGTAAACCGCTGCGCCACCCAGGGTTCCCCTTACTGACCTCTTTAAAGACCTTATCTCCAAATACAGTTTCATTGAGGTAGGAGGTTGGAACTTCAGCAAATGAATTTGGATGTGGTGTGGAGGCAGTTCACACAGAAAACAAGGCCCCTTCCTCTTCCAGCCACAGCTTTTGTTGCTGTATAACGAGAGGCATTTCAGATGGGTGCTCCCCGTTGGTGATGAATTTCAGGGGTAACCTTACCCTCTTCTGCACAGGGTCATTTTGAAGTATTTGGAGGGAAGTGAGGGAAGAAGGAACTTGGCCAACTCTTAGAATAATTATTTCAGCTATTTTGTTCGGCATGTTTCGGCAAAAGCCTTGTCCCTGCTTCTTAATTTTCAAATAAAATGGACTATTGCCTCCCATGTCAGGGCCTCAAAGGTGAGAGGGCCCTTTGTCACTCATTGATTGCCTTCATTTGGTATTTGAGGAGCTTCCTAACATTGCCAGCTCCTGAGAAACATTCAGATATTGGTTCTCATTGCAGAGCTGACAGGGCTAATAGTGAAGAAGAGTCTCGGACCGACCACGTCTGGTTCTCTACCCAATATTTCCTCCCTGACAAGGTGGCTCAGCTTGCTAAACAGACTGCCCAGCAAGACAAGCTACCCTGACACATGCAGTTCCTGCTGTGTGGTGGATGGGGTGGGAGACCCCTGGTAAACTCTGTGTTTGCCTCCAGGTTGGCACAGGGCTGCTGGCGAGAGCTGAATGTAAAATTATCCGGAGTATTTAGTTCACAGGCTGCTGGCTTGCATCTGAGCATAGGCATTTGAGCCTCCCGCCGAGCATGTTGTGAAACACTCTCCCTTTCCCTGGAATGGGAACAGCAGTTCTAGGAATTCTGTCCTTGGACTCTTGCTAGGCCTCACGTCCCCCACTCAGGGGAAGAATGTTTCCACCAGGGGAGGTGCAGGGGAAAGCAAGGGACAGGCTGAGCTCAATTTACAGAAGCTGTGGCCAGCCCCATGCTGAACCTGAGTGTGGGTACTGTGGGAAGGTGGAGAAGAAATCAAGGCAGGCCTCTCCCAGGGAACATCCTGTTCTGGCCAGATACTCAGAAGAATAGGGGAAAGTCACAAGACCCCTGGAATGTTCCCAGTTGCCCATGCTGGCTGAGGCATGGCAGCCTGGGTCTGCTTTGCTAGTTTTAAACAGAGGCTGATGTTTAGGATTGGAGGCAATACAGGCTAGGTCTGCCCCCATGGGGAGAGCCTTTCTGAGCCTCAGTTTCCTGTCTGTGAGTGGAGGACACTGTCTCCTTTGTGGGGAGTTGGGAGATGGGGGTACTGAGATCTGGCATATCAGGCCATGAGCACAGTGTTTGGCCCACAGACAGACAGTGCTTTCATCTTCACAGTACGCCTGTGAGGTGTGGAATTTTTTTAAAGATTTTTATTTATTTATTCACGAGAGACACAGAGAGAGAAGCAAAGACATAGGTAGGGGGAGAAGCAGGTTCCTTTCAGGGAGCCCGATGTAGGACTCGATTCCTGGACCGGGATCATGCCCTGAGCCAAAGGCAGATGCTCAACCACTGAGGCACCCAGGTGTCCCAGGTATGGATTTTGTTAGTCCCCGCCTCTTATTGCTGAGGAATTAAGAGTTGAGGGGCTGGCACAGCAAACTCAGATTCGAGCTCAGCACTTATCCCTCCAAGCACTGTGTTGTTTGCACCACACTGAACACTTGCCAACAGCCAAAATAAGTGGTAGTGTATCAGAGCTGGAACAGACCCCAAAGATTATCTATAAAGCCTGGCACATGGTTGGTGCTTTAAAAATAGCTTGAATGAGCCTAGTACACCACCCTTGTTTACAAGTGAGGAAAACAGACCCAAGGGGACTGTCTGCATTCTTTTTATTTTAATATTTTATTTATTTATTTGAGAGAGAGAGAGAGCATGAGGTAGGGAAGAAGCAGAGGGACAAGGACAAGCAGACTCCCTCCAAGCAGGGAGCCCAACACGGGCCTCGATCCCAACACTCCCAGATCACAACCTGGGTTGGAGGCAGACACTTAACAGACTGAGCCATCCAGGTGCCCCGGAATGTCTGCATTCTTTGTACATTCAAGTAAACTGTCATCATCACAAGCATGCCTTAAGAAAAATTACCATTCTTGTATTTGGGGCACATGTAAAGTTTTTATAATCCTGAATGAACACTGGTTGCCAAACATGCCAAAGCTCATGTTAATTCTTAAAGCATGTTTCTGTGGGCCAAAAAAAGGATAGAGGGTCCCCTTACCCTCCCGCATCCTCCACACCCTGGTCTCTTTTCAGAGCAGCTTACCTCCTCTCTGATTTGTTCCAACTCTGACTGGATAATTGGTCCCTAAAATATGTCACCTGAAGCCATGCCAGTCATAATAGCTAGGATTTGTTCACATAGGTCTTACCTTGTGTCAGCTACTGTTCTAATCCACACCATTATTTTATGAAGTTGGGAGTTAAAGTCTAACATGGACAGGTCCTAGCACACAGCTGCCAAGAGAAATGCTGGCAGGGCAGGCTCAAGGCTCCACTTATCCTGGCCAGCCAGCAGAGAGCCCCCTAGGCTTTCTAGGGAGAGTGTATGGGAAGGGTCCACTAGGTCGACCCTAGTCCTAGCCAAGGCCATTTTAACTTGGCTTCCTAGAAAAGGAGATTCTCACCTCTATCCTTATTTGTTTGCTTAATACCCTATGTATTAGAGTTTTGTATTAAAAACAAAATATGGGGATGCCTGGGTGGCTAAGTGATTGAGCGTCTGCCTTTGACTCAGGGCTTGATCCCGGGTCCTGGGATTGAGTCCACATCAGGCTCCCTGCGAAGAACCTGCTTCTCCCTCTGCTTATGTCTCTGCCTCTCTGTCTCTGTGTCTCTCGTGAATAAATAAATAAAATCTTTAAAAAAATAATAACTGGACAGCATCAAATTGTAGATCTGATCAATAATTTAACCTATCCCTTAATATAAAAAATAAGTTTTACATATATGTATATGTGTACAATTATAGTATTCTGTCCTCTTGTATTCCTTGATTTTTTCCATAATAAAAGTATGTCAAACTTACATGTAAGTTTTTTTTTTTTGTAAGTTGTTTTTATGTGTAAATAGTTACATCTCAAAATGATTAAAGGCTCCTAATAAAGCAGTAATCCCTTGCCTCTCCACCCCCCTCACTCTTTAGAAGCAACTAACATTTTCTCTTTTTGGGGATTTACCACCATATTTCTAGCTTTTTCTGGACTTTATCTATTGATAGATGAGGACTTATTATCATTTGTATACCCTCATCTTCTCTTCCTATTCCCCAGTATAATTATATCACAGTTTTTATTACTATGCCTCTTGATCAGCCAAGTAGTTAATTATTATACACCATTTTTTAAAATTTTTATTTATTTATGATAGTCACAGAGAGAGAGAGAGAGAGAGAGAGAGAGAGAGGCAGAGACACAGGCAGAGGGAGAAGCAGGCTCCATGCACCGGGAGCCCGATGTGGGATTCGATCCCGGGTCTCCAGGATCGCGCCCTGGGCCAAAGGCAGGCGCCAAACCACTGCGCCACCCAGGGATCCCTATTATACACCATTTTACAAAAATAGTTAACAATTGCTTCATTTTCAAAATGTGGTTAGTTTTGATGTGCCTGGGTTCAACCACTCATCAGTTGGTTGAACATCTGATTCTTGGTTTCTGCTCAGGTCATAATCTTATGGGGTCCTGAGACTGAGCCAGCCTCCGGCTCTGTGCTCAGCGAGGAGTCTGAAGATTCTCTCCCTCTGCCCCTCCCCTGACTCAAGTGGGCATGCTCTTTCTCTCAAATAAATGAATACATCTTTTTTTTTTTTTTTTTTTTTTTTTTTTAGATTTTACTTATTTGAGAAAGAGAGAAAGAGAACAGGCAGGGGAAAGGAGCTAAGGAAAAGGGAGAAGCAGACTCCCCACCAAGCAGGGAGCCCCCATGTGAGGCTCGATCAGAGGGCCCTGAGATCATGACATGAGCTGAAGGCTTACCAACTGAGGCACCCCAAATCTTTAAAATGCCATTAGTTTTGGTGCACCTGGCAAGCTCAGTCCCTAGACCATGGGATTCTTGATCTTGGTTGTGATTTCCAGCTCCACATTGAGTATAGAGATTATTTTTTTTAAGATTTTATTTATTCATAGAGACACAGAGAGAGAGAGAGAGGCAGAGACACAGGCAAAGGGAGAAGCAGGCTCCATGCAGAGAGCCTGACATGGGACTCAATCCAGGGTCTCCAGGATCACGCCCTGGGCTGCAAGGCAGCGCTAAACCTCTGCGCCACCAGGGCTGCCCTAGAGATTACTTTAAAAAATAATGTGCTTAGTTTTCATTCAAGTATCCCACACCCTCTGGCACTTGTAAAATGCTAAACAAAATACAGTTTGACATGCAAAGTCCAACTTTTGGATTTATCAGCCCATTTTTATCCTTTTATGGGGAACTGACAGGATTTGGAGGCTCTGGACCTGCCATGTAGCTGCTGATAGGAGATCTCTGATGCCCTTCCACTTGGTAGAATTTTGGTAGAATATTCCTGTAGCTTTCTGAAAATGTCTCTATTTTACTTTTACTTGATTGTTTTTTTTTTTAATTTTATTTATTTATTCATGAGAGACACAGAGGCAGAGACACAGGCAGAGGGAGAAGCAGGCTCCTCTCAGGAGGCCCAATTCAGGACTCTATCGAAGGACCCAGGGATCATGATCTGAGCCAAAGGCAGACACTGAACAACTAGCCACCCAGGCATCCCAACTGATTGGTTTTTGGCTGGGTATAAAACTAAACTAAAATGAATTCTCCCTTGGGATTGTGAAGGCATTGGCTCACCATCTCCAGGCTTCCAGCATTGCCATTGAAAACATTCATGCCATTCTTATTCTCAATCCTTGTTTGCACTTGTTGGATTTTTCCCCTTCTGGAAGATTTTAGGGATCTTTTTATCCAAACTATTGTGAAATTTCACAATGAAAGTTGGTATTTTTAATTCATTATACAGGATACCCAAGAGGCATTTCAAGACTAATCTCTTTCAATTCAGGAAATTTTTCTCTTTTTTTTTGTTGTTATCTCTCTTTCTTGACTTCCTGTTATCTGATACTAGATTTCCAGTTTGTTCTCTTTTTGCCTGTTATTTTTTTCTCTTCCTGTCTTTAAAGTCTTCAAAAAGTTGAAAAGTTTAAAAAACAGTGAAGTCCCTTTACTCTTTCCCTCTGTGGGTGTGTTTGGGTCTCTCCTTAGATGCTATAAGCTTTTTTCAGAAATGTGTGGAGACATTGAGCTGGTTATATTTAAGAGTGAGGCACTTCCAGAGCTAACTGGAAGACCTTTCTGAGGTTAGAGGCTGGTGGGTGGCTAGCTGATACTTTTCATCTGGAACCCCCTTTCCAAAATCAGCTTCAGTTGATCCTTATCTTTGCTCTTTATCCTGAAGAAGGGCATGTAAAGGGATTTGAGGTCTCCATTGAGGAGGTCAACTTAAACTTAATTTCCCTGTCTCCTCCCCTTTTGGGGTAAGGGGCAGAGTGGATCTCTTCCTGGTGTTAGTCCCATTCCCATTTTCCATGATGCCTCTAATTCCTGAACCTTCCTGAGGTTTCTGGAACCTCACTTCCTATTGTAACGTCCAACCCCACCTCCCTGCATTTAGATGCCACCCTCATCCTCTCTGTTAGAACAACTCCTCCATTCACTCTCTGTCTTCATATATTGTGATTTGGGGTACCAACCTGAGCCTCACTTGCTTCCAATATGAGTATGTGCTTCTATTTCTTGTTTTATTTCTTGGTGTCTGCTTGATTTTTGAGAGAAGAAGCAGGGAAAAAACATGTCTTGGCTCTGGTATCTTGAAGCCACATAGATCCTCAAAAGCTCTTCATGCTCTTGCTTGTAGAGGCCTACTGGAGTTGGGTCATTTTCCCTAATATATATAGAGAAAGTAGGCCCTGTAGAGTATTATGTGGAGACAGCCAGGTGTAATACCCACATAGCCCAGAGGCCCACATCTGACCAGCACCCTCCAGCTGCTACTGTTTAGCGCCTTGCTGGGACCTTAGTATAGCCCCCCAACCCACCCGGTTTCCATTTCCTGTCCCTGTATGCAGGCCAAGTCCCCAGCTCCAGAAAACTGCATTTCAGCCAAGGGTGCCTATTTTTGACAATATGAGACTGTATGTTTTGTTGTTTGTCTCATCTGTGGAAGACGGAGGGAATTTCCAGAAGATCACTGTTGGCTGAAGCTGTGTGGTGGTGGATCCCATAAAGGGATGGAAGAAGAAAGGATTAAAAAGCTAACGCTTCTTCCATAGGAAACATTTCCACTACCTTGGTCTCCATCTCATACTCCCTCACTGATGCCAGATGAGTCAGTGGTCCCCTCCGAGGCTTGGTGCCTTGTCAGCTGACTTTCTGAACGCTACCATCCCCTGCCTCTGTAGCCTCCTCCCCAACTAAAATACTCTGACGGTGGGTGTCTTGGGTGTCACCTCTGCTGTTATCTAGTTTCTGGGTTTTATTCATTTAAATGAGGATTCTTATTTTTTTTTTAATTTTTATTTATTTATGATAGTCACACAGAGAGAGAGAGAGAGGCAGAGACACAGGCAGAGGGAGAAGCAGGCTCCACGCACCAGGAGCCCGATGTGGGATTCGATCCTGGGTCTCCAGGATCACGCCCTGGGCCAAAGGCAGGCGCCAAACCGCTGCGCCACCCAGGGATCCCAGGATTCTTATTTTTAAACAACTGCCATAGGTGTAGGACAAAGGCACAGAGGCTCTTTCTTTTTCTTTTTTAAGGATAATTAATGATTTAAAAATTGCCTGGTGCCACTTCCTAATATATACCCCCAAAGAACTGAAAGTATTGTCTCGGAGAGACATTTGCACACCCGTGTTCACAGCAGTATTATTCACAATAGCCAAAATGTGGAAGGAACCTACGTGTCTGTGGATAAACAAAATGTGGTATATCTATACAATGGAATATTATTCAGCCTTAAAAAGGAAGGAAATTCTGACACATAGTCAATAGTATAGATGAACCTCAAGGACATTAGCCTAAGTGAAATAAGCTAGTCACAGAAAGACAAATACTGTATGATTCCACTCCTGTGAGGTACGTAGAGCAGTCCAGTTCATAGAGACAGAAAATAGAATAGTGGTTTCCAAGAGTTAGGGGGAAGGGAAATGGGAGTTGCTATTTCATAGGTATAGAGTTTCAGTTTTGCAAGATGAAAGTGTTTTGGAGATTGGTTGCACAACACCATGACTGTACTTAACACTACTGAACTGTACACTTAGGAATGCTTGCGGTGGTAAATTTTATGTTACTTGTATTTGACCACAATGTCAATAAAATCTGTGGAGGGTAATAATCTCTAAAGAGCTTCTCCAGGAGCTGCTGACTCCCTGGTTCTGTTTTTTTTTTTTTTAAGATTTTATTTATTTATTTATGAGAGACCCAGAGAGAAAGGCAGAGACATAGGCAGGATCCATGCAGGGAGCCTGATGCGGGACTCAATCCCAAGTCTCCAGGATCACGCCCTGGGCCGAAGGCAGGCGCTAAACTGCTGAGCCACCCAGGGATCTCCAGTTTTGTTTTGTTTTTTGTTTTTTTAGAAAAGAAGAGAAGTGGAGGAGGTGCAGAGGGAGAGGGAGAGAGAATTTTAAGCAAACTCCACACCCAGGTCAGACCCCGATATGGGGCTTGATCTCACAACCCTGAGATCATGACCTGAACCGAAATCAAGAATCAGATGCTCAGGGATCCCTGGGTGGCGCAGCGGTTTGGCGCCTGCCTTTGGCCCAGGGCGCGGTCCTGGATATCTGGGATCGAATCCCACGTCAGGCTCCCGGTGCATGGAGCCTGCTTCTCCCTCTGCCTGTGTCTCTGCCTCTCTCTCTCTCTCTCTCACTGTGTGCCTATCATAAATAAATAAAAGTTAAAAAAAAAAAAGAAAACAAACAAACAAACAAAAAAAGAATCAGATGCTCAGGGGTACCTGTGTGGCTCAATCAGTTGAGCATCTGACTCTTGGTTCCAGCTCAGGTCATTATCTTGGGTAGTGGAATCAAGTCCCAAGTCAGGCTCTGCGCTCAGCTGGGAATCTGCTTGAGATTCTTTCCCTCTGCCCTTCCCCTTGGCTCATGCATGCACGTGTTTTCTCTCTTTCTCTCTCTCTCTCTCTCCCCCCTCCTCAAATAAATACATAAAATCTTAAAAAAAAAAAAAAAAAACCCAAAGGGTCAGACACTTAACCAGCTGAACCACCCAGGCACTCCCCTCTACCCTGATTCTTTTTGAGATCCTTGAATCTCCAAGTCTTAGGTTCCACTCTGATGTGGTCAGTTCCCCATTCTGTGGTGAACAAAGCAACAAAATAGCAAGGCTGGAGGGAGGCAAGGACAGGGGAGAATCTTGCCAAGCCTTGAGGATTAAGAAACAAAGAAGAGTGGTCTGTCTCTGAAGCCAGGGCATTTACCTTCAAGAAGGCACTGCTCCATTTAAGTCTTCATTTAGAGCCCCTTGGGCTCATAGGCACTCCTCTCAGCCCTTCATGTTACAGATGAGGAAACTGAGGCCCAGATGGAGGAGGAGCGGAGGGTGGTGGGCAGTAGGGTCACTCGGCTGGTTGGTAGCAGAGCCTACAGCACAGCCTGGGTTCTGTGTTCTTTGCTTTTCACCCTCCCCCTAAGAAATGTGAGTGTGAACCGTAGTTCACATGGTGTTGGTGGACAAGGCTTGGGCATTACTGCCTCTCAGGCAGGGAGATCAAGACTGGGTAACTGCCCAGGCAGGGCTGCAGTCAGATGGGGACATGCAAGTAGGCCAAGTGCACCTTCTGGTATCTCTTAACCATTTCTGTGCTTCTCAGCATTCCAGCCCTCAGCAGAATGACCTCCACCCCATGCACTCCTGCTCAGATCTCTGGGGTGCAAACAGGTTCCTCTCCTGGGTGCTGCTCACAGAGCCCCTGCTCAACATCGTGACATGGATCCCCACTTTCGGAATGTCACTCATCTTAGCCCTCAAGTAGGGAAAATTCTTCAGGTCTATTGATAAGGAAGGGCACTCCTGAAGTCTTTGATCCTTGCTTCTAAACTCCAGCACTCGCATTCCATCTGCAGTTTATATTGTACCTTGCCTTCTATTTGTATGTATATTTTAGTATTTGTCTTTGTATCCTTTACCTTTTTAACTTAGTTTTTGTTATTTTATCTTATGTGCATTATTTATAACATATATACTGTTATAATATTCAATTATATTGTATATGAAAAGGAAACTTGATATCACAACTATATATGGAAAACCAGATTCACTTGCCATAAATAGAAGGTAACTATAAAAAGAAATATAATGACACCAAGGCAGTTTTAAATTCTAGCTGGATTCCATTGCCTGCTGAAGGATTTGAGCCTGAGGCCTGCCCTTTGTTGAAAAGGCTGAATCAGGAGTGTGAGGGAGGTGTTTAAGGTATGTTACTAATTACTACCTTCCTTGTGTTTAGAGGTAATTCTGAGTAAACAAGGAACCAACATGAATCACCTCTCCCTAGTCATTGTTCTTTGATGAAACCAATTGAGTCTTGGACTTTAGAAAATGTTCCTTTTTAAGATATCACTCAGGCAACCACCCTCACAGGCTAGGTCCTGGGTGTGGTTTAAGGATAGTGAGTAACTCCATGAGACTTGGTCCTCACCCTAGGGTGATGCTCAGGAAAGGAGAATGAAGAGGGAGTGGATAGAACATAGATCATGGGCAAGCCCTGAAGTGCGGTAACACATCAGAGCAGCTGTCACAAGGGAGACGGGCTTAGCAGGAGAGCCTTTAGTGGGAATGTAGAGCCCATGCATCACTTCTGTCCACGAAGCTCAGGCAGGAGTTCTCATTTTTACTGATTTGGGGGAATCACTTAATTTTCTGTTTGCTTGGGACACCTGGGTGGCTCAGTAGTTGAGCATCTGCCTTTGGCTCAGGTCATGATCCCAGGGTCCTGGGATCGAGTCCCACATCGAGGAGCCTGCTTCTCCCCCTGCCCATATCTCTGCCTCTGTGTGTGTGTGTGTTTACCATGAATAAATAAATAAAACCTTTTTTTAAAAAAAATTGTTCTTTTTACTCATCTGTAAAATGGAGTTACATATTCTGGATATCCCATGAAGGTCCTATAAGGACTGAATTGAAAAATAAATAAAAATGTACCCTCTCAGGGTGCCCAGGTGGTTTAGTTGGTTAAGTGTTTGCCCTCAGTTCAAGTCATGGGGTCCTGGGATCGAACCTCGCATGGGGCTCCCTGCTCAGAGGGGAGCCTGCTTCTCCCTCTCGCCCATCCCCTCCTCTCCGCTCATGCTTTCTCCCTCTTTCAAATAAATAAATAAAATCTTTGGGCAGCCTGGGTGGCTCAGCGGCTTAGCGCTGCCTTCGGCCCAGGAAGTGACCCTGGAGACCCAGGATCGAGTCCCATGTCGGGCTTCCTGCATGGAGCCTGCTTCTCCCTCTGCCTGTATCTCTGCCTCTGTGTGTGTGTGTGTGTGTGTGTGTGTGTGTGTGTGTGTGATTGATAAATAAGTAAATAAATAAATAAATAAATAAATAAATAAATAAAATCTTAAAAAAAAACATGTATCTTCTCTAGTATTGGATATGATTGTCCTGAGTAATAACACTGAACACTAATTAGTGAGTTGGACAACTTTAAGGGGAGAGTCCAGGATGCACTGATCTGAGAGGAGAAGGTGCAGTGTGGCGGGCTGCCAGGCTTCTTTTTCCATCAGAGTGTGCACATGATGAGATTGGTGGTTCGGAGGCAACAGAGCAGGACTGCAACCAGACCCCTGAATCTGCCTCACTCCTCCTTTTTTTTTTTTTTTTTTGGCATTTATTTTCAGTAAACTCTACCCCTGTGGTGGGGTTCAAATCCACAACCCCCAAATCACTGGCAGACAACTTGAGTCCCATGCTCTGTCAGCTGAACCAGCAGGCACCCCAGCCTCACTCCTCCTTGATCCAGCTTTTGCAGATAAACCTGCTGCCTCTAATAATCATGCCTCAAAGAAGTGGAAAACAAGCAGGCAGGAGGTTTGAGATGGCTTTTTCAACATCCCTGCCCCCCTCTAGGTACCAGGATCATCTATGACCGGAAGTTCTTGATGGAGTGTCGGAACTCACCTGTGACCAAAACACCCCCGCGGGACCTGCCCACCATTCCCGGGGTTACCAGCCCTGCCAGTGAGGAGCCCCCGACAGAGCCCAGCCAGAACCACCTGCGCAACAGCCCGGAAGATAAGCCGGCCGGTGGTGAGTGACAGGGCTTGGTCAGGCCCTTCCTTAGGGAGGGAACATAGGCAGCTGATAGATCCCTTTCAAAGAGGAAATTTCAGGGAAGGGAATGATGGCCACTGCCCTACCCTCTGTGGAACAACTTAGAGACCAGATGTGGATTGGGGGGTAGAACTTTCAGTGGTACCAACTTTCCACATGAAAAGAGTCTGAGAACTCCAAGAGAGGGGATTTGGCCCCATCAGGTAATTTAATTGGTGGGGAGTTTGTTTGAAATGGAGGGGAGGGCTCCACACAGCCACTTTCATAAGCATGACTCTTGGTATAATTGTCCCTGAAGCATTTTCCCATGTCTGCCATGCTTGGGACATATCCCAAGCATGGGATATGTGCATGGGCAGGAGATGACTTCTCAAAGATATGATATATGTACCCTCTAGGAAATTACAGGTCTATAGGATCAGAAAGACATCCAGGATGCCTCCTGTATTGGTCTGCTAGTAGATTCTTGAAGATGAGTACTCAATTGTTATTTTTGCAGGTTTGACATGGGGCGGCTAGGTCCTTCTTGGTATCTCACCCTGCCTTCCCCCTAAATAAACAGAGCAACCACCCGGGGAAAGGTGTGTGTGATGCATTCTTGTGGCATCATGACTAGCTCACCAGAGCATCTCAGTGTCCTACTGTGGGAGAGTGAAGTGTGAGCACTGGCAGACAACTTGAGTCAGATTGGAACCCGCTAACCCTTCACCCGGAAGGCGGTGGACCAAGGCCAGACAGGACGCAGCTGAGACCTCAGGCTGGGCTGGCCCTGCTGACAGGCGCAGAGTCCATCTATCCAGGGCCTGCAGGATGTGATTCATACTTACCCTGGGAACTCCATGACAGGCAGCGCTTGCCTGGCCTTTTATACTTGGAGAACAGTGGGAAGGAGGGAGAGAGGTGTGCTTGAGCACACACAGAAAAGGATGGATGGATTCATGTGGTCAGTTACCCCCTTTTGCCTCAAACCAAAGACTGGAAGTTGAGGATGAAGGTAGTCATACCTGACAATGTGGAATCGTCACTACTTGACAGCTATGCCAAACCCTTCACAGTTTCTGGAGCTGCACTCAGCCATAGCAAATGCAGGGCTGGCTCAGAGGTGCCCCAGGCTGACAACCCTTAACCCACAATAATGGCCTAAGATTTCCACTGTGATGGTGAGGGATGGACCTAATTTTTCATTTTGCGTTAACAGGACATTAGCCAAAGTTCCTAGCCTGGGACCATATATTTGTGTAAATAAAACCAGAAGAAGTGGCCAGTTTCCCTGTGGGGGCCAGGGCATCTTGGTATATAGAATCTCAAAGCAGCCTTACCCCAGAAGATCATGAACAAGGCAGCTCCATTTAAGAAAACAACCTCCTGCAGCTTGAGTTACTTGGATATTTTTGTGTAAAGAGTTAGGATGAGGGTAATGAGTAGCTGAATTACCAAAATAACTCCTTTATTGCAGAGTCAGGCTATTCTGTGGGCAGTTGGACATGGGCCTAGTAGGTTGTGTTACCATCTTCTAAACTACGGTTGGGACACACACTCAGAAAAGTTTCATGTTTAAGGAATGTTCTTCTGTGAGGCTGTATTTATATCAAAGCTAAGTAACCATTCACTCTTTTTAAAAATAATAAAAATTGTACAAAATTCAGGATTGTCATTTCTCCTGTGGGGAAACTCAGTTTCTGCTCTTCCTTTAAGATTGGGGAAAAGAACACAGCTGGACAGGGAAACTTCAGGCCTGTTTCCAGGAATTCCTAGTGGAGTCCTACTCTCCCTCCATTCTCTTTGGCCCCTACTCTTGTAGGAACAACAAAATGAAAAATAATGCCTCTCCCTGGCCTCTAAAAGGTGAGCCCTACTTTACCGATTGTTTACCTGGCCATCTATCCCTTCTCTCCCCAGGTGAAGAGTCACAGTTTGAGATGGACATTTAAAGGACCAGCCATTGAATAATGCCTCTGGGCCCCCTGACCCTTCTCGGGAGAAGAGTCGTACCAGCCAGGCCTTTTGCAAGTCATAATCCTGTGCAGGCATTGAGTATAGGGTCGGCCATCCTGGCCCTCTGCTCCCTCACTCAGGGCACCTGCTCCCCCTTCCTCTTCATGAACGGATACCAGCGGATACCTCCATGTGCCTCCATTCATGCAGGTGCTTCCACCTTAAAGGGAGTGACTATGATGAGCACACCCTGCAGCCCAGGGCCAGGATTGGACTCGGAGGAGCTCTTCTGAATGATTATCTGGCTCTTCTAGCCCCATCCTCTGGGGGCACACCCACCCCTTCCTTAGGTTGGTGTGCATGGGAAAACTCTCCTCCCCCTTCTTCCCCAAGAGAGGAAATAAAAGCCACCTTCGCCCTAGGGCCAAGAGTTGGCCCCTGTCTGAGCTCTTTTCAACTCCATATGGGTAGCTAACACCAGCTATTATTTGTATGTGGGGTGCTTCTAAGCACTTTCCCATACATTATCTCATTTGATTCTCACATAAACTTATAAGGTAAGTAGACTAAGTGTTATCCTCATTGTACAGCTCAGAAGACTGGCTCAGAGAAGTTAAAACACAACCAGTAAATGACACATGGGACTGGCTTTGATCTGTGTGTTGCTCTCCATCTCTTGTTCAGCAGTGGGTGCAATTTCTTTTCTGGGCTTTGTCCGCCAAGCCTGTTAATTGACCCCATCACCTTCGTTCTGTGACCCAGTCCCTGCAAGAGTCAAAGGGAAGAACCCAAGACTTGGATGATACGGAGCGTCTTTGATCCACACACCCCTCATATTGGTCCATGATCCCTTTGTATGAGCTGTCATGGGAGACACCAACAGGAAACAAGTACTCTGCCTTGAGGATTTCATTGAAACGTAAGATTTGCCATAAGGAAAGGTAGTCTAAGAGAGATTGTATAGGATTGGTTACCAGAGAATGGTCAATGCAAGTAGAGGCTTCATGGAGCTGATGCTCCAGCTGGGGTCCTGAGAAGGAGTGGGCTGGGCAGCGGCAGGGGCCCAATATTGCCAAGGTCAAGAGGCCTTGAGGAACCAGGGCATACAAGGACAAGACATCAATAACCAGAGCCAGCAATTTGTGTGGGTGGGGACAATTTTTATAAATGAGTATAAAAGGGTCAGATTTCTAAATCCTTGAATGTCAGGCAGAGAGATTGTTGAGAAACAGCAGGTGTTTCTCATTATAGGATATGCTGGGGGTGGATGGCATTTGGCCAAGTGGCAATGGCTGACCTGGACCTTACAGTTCTGGACTCCTAGCACTTGTCAATCTGCCATTTGGGGAGCTGCTAGCAGGCCTTGGGTGGTAAAGTCCTCTGCCTGGCCTTTTCTACAGCTGTATTGGAGTCCCCCTCACAGGGGCTATGAAGGCAGCTGGAATCCATGTGCCTGCTAAGGGCACGTGGAAGGGCCCATCCATAGTGGCGTGTTTCCAGGGAGCACAAGTGGAGGAGTGGCCTGAACCGCCAGTGATTTTCCAACCTCCATCCTACTGTTGGCACAGCTGTGGGCATCCCTCCGACTCCCAGGAAGCCAGACGAGGTCATCTGTCTACTAGCACCCCATCATGAGACATTTACCATGGAAACGACCCAAGGAAGAGCCCAAGGACACTGAGGGATTCCTTGGTCTGAAAACCAGTACTTCAGGAAGGGGCAGGGTTCATTAATAGACCAGCAAGTGGTCTTTTTCAGCTAAACCCAACCTCCTTCTGATTTAATAAGACTTTGCTAAGCCTCTAATCCATACCCAGCAGAGTGCTAGACCTTGAGGCAATGCAGGAGAATTTCAAGACCACCACTCAAGGACAAAGTTGGAGGAGGCATGATGAAGAGCAAATAAGAGGAGTGAGAGTGGGACAGGTGCAGCTGAAGACTGTGAAGGATTGGTGGGCTGCGGCGAATCTGCATGTGCAGAGATCTGGTGTCTGGAATGGATACAGTGTGCATAGGAGTATCATGTGAGGCTCCAATGTGTTGGGTAGCACACGGTAAATTTAGATAGCATAAGATTACATTATTGGGGGGAAAAGGCCATTGGTTGAATGCTTTTTGTATACCTGGAGCTTTACTACAATCTTATTCGTGGTCCCAGTAACATAAGGTAGATTTTTTTTTTAAAGATTTTATTTATTTATTCATGAGAGACAGGGAGAGAGAGGCAGAGACACAGGCAGAAGGAGAAGCAGGCTCCATGCAGGAAGCCCAATGTGGGGCTCAATCCTGGACTTCGGGGATCATGCCCTGAGCCAAAGGCAGACATCCAACCGCTGAGCCACTCAGGCGTCCCTAGATTTTTTTTTAAGGTAGATGTTTTTATTCCCATTTTACTTACGTCTGTGGTGGCTGTGTGTCAGAATTAGGATTCCAGCTTCTATCTGTCCAGCTCCAAAACCCATGCATGTCCTTTATACCACACTAGTTGGAACTGAGGTCCGGGCTCTATAGATTCTGAGCCATAGGCAACTAGGATGTCGGTTGGAGGTATTAGAATAAGGCAGTGACAGGCTAGTGTTGAGGTGAATCAGGTGAAGATAACTAGAGCCAGATAGATGTTCAGTGATTGCTTAGAATTAGAGGGATTGGGGGTGAAAACCAAGGAGTGAAATTAGATTGGTAGCCTTTCTCATTTACGCAAGGGCTATTTATCGAGTGCCTACTGTGTGCCTGTGTGCAGGCACTCTCAGGCACTGGAAACAGAGCAGTGAGCATGACAAACCTTGCTTTCCAGGAACTGGCGTTCTTGGAGAGGTAACATACACTTAAGGATTGAGACTGCATGTGATTCTTGTCTTGCATATTCATTGCTGAAATCATAATCCTGGCCTCCTTGAGATAAGTCTCAGAATTTTTTTAAAGTTTTTTTATTTATTTATTCATGATAGAGAGACAGAGGGAGAAGCAGGCTCCATGCAGGGAGCCCAATGCAGGACTCGATCCTGAGACTCCAGGATCATGCCCTGGGCCGAAGGCAGGCGCTAAACCGCTGAGCCACCCAGGGATCCCCAAGTCTCAGAATTTTTTTTAAAAAGTTTTATTTTTTCATGAGAGAGACACACAGAGAGAGGCAGAGACATAGGCAAAGGGAAAAGCAGGCTCCCTGCGGGGAGCCTGATGTGGGACTTGATCCCAGGGCCCCAGGATCAGGACCTGAGCCAAAGTCAGATGCTCAACCACTGAGTCACTCAGGTAACCCCTAAGGTTCAGAATTTAGCATAGCCACCCCTCCCTGCCATCCTAAGCAGAGGACACACTCCCCTTGCTGTGGGACGATGAATCTTGCAAAGAAGAGCCAGCTTCCCAGTGCCAGGCAGTAGACCCCTCAGTTTCTGGAAATAACTAGAAGAAAGCCTCCCTCCTCATCTGCAGCAGGTTAAATCAAGAGAAGGTGAGGAAATGACAGATTAATTAGGGGAAAGTACAACCCATGAAGATTAGGTTTCCTTGAATGTATATTTTCCAAAGGATACGAGTTGAGTGTTCTGCAGAGGGAGAGGGGACCCCCCTGGCCAGAGTGAAAGTGAACTCCTCCTTCCCCCAGCTGTTCAGAGGCTATAGCACAGGACACTGGTTTTTAAAGGCAGACTTTTGAGTGCCATTTGTTCCTTATTCTCAGATTCTCTATAGGAAAGGTTTTGTTTTTTGTTTTTTTTTTTTTAGTTTCCAGCTGTAATACTCAAGTTCGTGCTGCCTCCTGCTGGAAGAGTCTGTTAAAACAAGGAAGGAAGCTTACTGTTCATTTCAGTTAGATGAGGAAGTGAGGGGCAACACAGGTATTGTAGACCTGAGCACATTTCTTCACATTATCTCAAGGTTATGATATTGGCCACTCATTCTCTGAAAAGAATACCGAGTGACAAATTTTCCAGTGTGACCAGAAGTGTATTGTGTATTGAGGGCAGAACCAGGGGTAGCGTAAAACACTTCTGCACTGCTCAGACCTGGTTTGGGACAAGCTAGTGACAACCCTGACATCCACCCTCCAGCCAAACAGCCAAGCATGTGGCCAGTCGTGGTGCCTTCTGACGTCAACTCACCACTCTGTCCACCTAGGCTCCATCCACTTAGGCTCTACCCACCTAGGAACAAAGTTTACTCCTTGCATGGCTCCTCAACCTGAGCTTTTGCCATTAGGTTGCTTTTAAACCTTTTCCCAGTCACTCCACCCTAACACGGGAGAAACAAGACTGCCTTCCAAAAGGACAAGACTCTGAACTGTTAAAAATGCTTTCCATGGGACACCTGGGTGGCTCAGTGGTTGAGCATCTGCCTTCAGCTCAGGTCGTGATCCTGGGGTCCCAGGATCAAGTCCCATATCGGGCTCCCCTCGGGGAGCCTCTTCTCCCTCTGCCTATATCTCTGCCTCTCTCTGTGTGTCTCTCATGAATAAATAAAATCTTTTAAAAAAGAACGCTTTCCTTAGACTCTACCAGGATAGCTTCAGATTTGCACTAGCATTGTGGATATATAAAGATAGTTGTCACTCAGGTAATCCCCCAACTCCTGGGACACTTTCAGCCCCTGAGCCCTTCAAGGACCACCAAGAAGCCCATCCAGAGCTGTGTTTCCTGGCTCCTGAGCTGAGCTTCTTAACAAGAGGTGTCCTAAACAGTGGCACTGAACTCAGTCTGTAAGCCTGGTGAACCTTGCCACCCCTTTACTCAGTTCACTGACAAATTATGCTAGGGGTACTGATCTGGGGGGAAAGTAACATGACTTCCTCTATGGATGGCATCTAAACCAGATCAGCTTTTTTCAGTGCAAGGGGCCCAGAGGCAAAAGAGAATGTTCATGTGGGCACCTTGTAGTATGTGTGCAATGTGGTTCATCAACTCCACCCATTCAGCCCTGGGTTTGGGAGATCTCAAACCACAAAGGAAGAAGATGGCACCTTATTTGTTTGTTTGTTTGTGCTATACTCAAGATGTAATTGGAAATGCTACTCAGCCATCAGTGGATAGTCCCTCTATTGACAGGATTTGGCACCTCCAACCAGAACGAATTTTCAACCACTGATTCTTTTTTCCCTCCTGGAGACTCCAATTCTTTCTTATCTCAGACTTGACAGCTCCCTTCATGTTCCTCTAGGGTTGAAGACAAGCCATCACCAAGAGGAAGACATTATGATCCTGACCTGTCAAAGAGCTGGTCTGCTATCTATTCTCATATATGCTACACAAAGTATACATGTACTTAGATCCAGTGAGGGGTGGGTAGCAGAGAGCCCCAACTCTTGGGCCTGCATCATGAAAACTTAAATCCCTGAATGAGTAACTGCATTAAAGTTTACAGTTCAGTCAGAACCTTTCTTGTGTCAAGGAAAGGAGAGAAAGGAGGTCAGAATTTTGTCTCTCCTCCAGAGACTTCATGGACTCCTGAATGAGGCAAGCTCATTTTCACTGCCCCTACTTTAGTTCTCCTCTGATAACTGCTGTCCTCTTGATCTTTCCAGATAATCTGTATAGTACTTTATGTACTATACAGCTTCATTTATGTTCTGAGCTCCTGACTATGCCTTATCCTCTGCAATTCCAACAGAACAACCATTTACCACATCTTGATCAGAACTTACTATGTCTAGAAGAAGTGGAAATTTTAACTTTATATTCTTTCTCTGCCTACCTTTTTTGGCCTCCAATATCCCACAGGGACTCTCATCAGAGAAACTCATCTACCGTGTGTGTGTGTGTGTGTGTGTGTGTGTGTGTGTGTGTTAAGATTTCATTTATTTGACAGAGAGAGTGCAAGAGAGAGAGCACAAGCACAGAGAGCTGCAGACAAAGGAAGAGGGAGAAGGCGGTTCCCCACGGAGCAGAGAGCCTGGTGTAGGGCCTGATCCCACATGGGATCATGACCTGAGCTGAAGGCAGATGCCTAAGTGGCTGAGCCACCCAGACTCCCCTACCCTGTGCATTCTAAACAGTCTTCATCACTAGCTCCCTGAGGAACTGCAGGACAGGAAGCATCTTTTTGCTTGAATGCACACACCACCACCCCCAGGACTCAAAATAGGCTCTGAATTTTCAGCACTTGTTCCTCCTCTTGCTCATCCTTCTGCCCTTTATCCCACTACATCAGTGATGCTCAAACTTTAGAGAGAGAAAAAAAAAACTTTAGAGAGCATTGGAATGACTTGGAGAGCTTGTTACGACACATTGCTAGGCTGGATCCCCAGGGTTTCTGATTCAGTGGGTCTGGAGCAGAACTTGAAAATTCACACTTCTACTAAATTCCCAGCTGATTCTCACACTGCTAGTCCTGGGACTACACTTTGAGAACCACTGAGCTACATAATCTGAGGATGTCCTTGACTAGACAAAGGCAACTTGTTTCCAAACTCCTCAGACTCCAGAGGACCCCTTTGCTGAACGCTCTGGGACACTTTCCCCAGTGGGGCTGCTGGTACCTTTGGCCTCACAGTGGGACCAGCCTTCACAGGAGAGAGATGCAGTTCTATATATTTAACAAATATTTCCTGAGTATCTTCTTTGTGGGGAGCACTGTTCTAGGTGTGTGGGATACATCAGTGAGCAAAACACGAAAATCCTCCACCCACATGGAACTTACCTTTTTCTAATGAAAGGAAGAATAAAACCCTTTTTACTGTTTCTAGGACTCCGATACCTGGTTGCTGGAAGTAATCAAGAGTGTTTAGTTAACTCTGTGTACATACACTAGAGATTAAGGTCCAAGGGCTCAGGCAGAGACCAAATAAGAGCTCCATTGAGATAAACCACTATAATAATTATTTTCATCTTTTGATAATTATAACAAACATGTTTTTTGGTTTTGGTTTTGGTCTTTTTGGCTTTAGAGACGATAAAAAAAATATGCAGGTATGGGGGGAGCGGGGAGCAGAGCACTGGACATCTGACCCGCTGCTCTTTTTTTTCCAAAAGGGCCCAGAAACTTCTGGCAAAGGCTGCTACAGGGATGGGACTGCTTTTTCCCCATTAAGTTCTCTCCCTTGGGGACTGGAGGCCCTCTGGTGGTCAAGAACAAATACGGTGCTTCTGAAGGGCCAACACTAGAATCTTTGCTAGTGTTACAGATGTGAATCTTGGTCTACAACTCAATTAGCAAGGAATGGGACTGTATAATCCAACATGATTTTTCTTTATATTCTCTTTATATATATATATATTTTTTGTGATCCAGCAAAGTTCAGGAGAACTCTGTTCTATTGGGGGTAGGCTTCTGTTCTAAGCCTAACCCCCACGGCATCCACTGAGCCTTCCTTTGCCCCATCTGCTGTTCAGGTATGGGCCAGGTGAGAGGATGTGGGAGGCATCTTGTCTCCCCTGTGCCGCACAAGGGCACCGAAATCTCTGCAAGGCTCAGTCCCAGTCTATCTAGACTTACCCACAGTCATGACACGTCCCTTTCTCATCTTCTAAGAAATCTACGTGGGGGTAGAAGTATGTACCTCAAGTATCTTAGTTATGAGTCCTTTCTGTACCTCTAAGGGACGTAGATGACCAACTATTTGTTTCATCTTGCCCTATCTCTCCTTTAGTCAGTGAAGCACAGGGCCCTGTCTCAGTGGGGAGTCTGCTTCTCCCTCTCCCTCTGCCCTTCCCTCCTCCTCTCCCTCCTGCTGAAGTCCTCTCTCTCAAATAAATAAAATCTGAAAAAAAAAAAACCACATAGGAAGTTTTTTTTTAAGTAAAGATTTTATTTATTTGTGAGAGTACGAGCAAGAGTAAGAATGTGTGTGCATGAGTGAGGGAAGCAACAGAGGGAGAGGGAGAAGCAGATTCCCTGCTGAGCAGGGAGCCCCATGGGGGGCTTGATCCCAGGACTCTAAGATCATGACCAGAGCCAAAGGCAGACACTCAACCAACTGACCAACTGAGCCACCCAGGTGCCCCAGAAAGCTTTTTTTTTTTTTTTAAGCTATCATTGCCTGGATCCCGCCTTTATAGGGTCAAATTATATTGGCCAAGGAGCACTGCCTGTTTTTTGTAAAGCTCCTCAGGTGCAATCCATTACTGTTTGGAATTATTATTCTACGTTAGCTAGTAGCTAAGCAGGATTAGTTATTACCAGCTGTACACCAAGCTCTGTTGCAAGGGATCATATGAGAGAAGCTAGTGGGGAGGTGAAATAGAGTTAGAAATACTCTACTCCCAGCCACTCAAAGTGTGATCCTCAGACTAGCATCCTTGCCACCAGCAGGGAGCTTGTTAGAAATGCAAGCATCTCAGCCGCGCCCACACGCCCCCGCCCCCCCCCCCCCCCCCTTCAGCATCTGCAAAGTACTGCTTGACACTGCTCTTTTGTTAAAGCATACTCTTGGGAGGAGGAAGGTCTGGAACAGGTTTTTAAGTTGTAAAGCTTTCTGGAAAGCTTCATTCTCAGAACAGCAAGAAAATAGTCATGCAAGAAGTCAGTGTGGCTGCTTGGTGGAGAGACAAAATGGACACAGCTTGGGGAAGTTTCTGGAGGGAGAAGTAATCTAGCAACAATTAGAATCCAGCTCATATTATGTCTTGGTTTTGTTTTTAAGTGAGAAGAAAATTCTCAGTTCCTTAAGGGTCTGGAATATCTTTTTTCAGTTTAAAAGATGATAGAAAAAAAAGATGATAGAAGTAGGTTAGTTCACTTTAACATTTATACTAGGGGAAATTACTTGGTTTAGTTCATATATGTGTAAAATTTTTAAAAAATGTGTTCACCTTTTCTGATTACAAATCCAATTGATAGAAAAATCTAAGATATTACAGAAATATATTACAGAAAGTCTCTGTATTCACCTCTATTCCCCTAGAGATAACCACTGATATAGCTACAATCCAGATTTCTTTTTTTGTGTATACTAACAAATATACAAAAGTAGGAACACAACATAATAGGTTTAAGGTTCATTTATTTATTTAAGTAATCTCTACACCCAACGTGGTACTTGAACTCACAACCCTGAGATCAAGAGTCTCACACTCTGGGATGCCTGTGTGGCTCAGCGGTTGAGCATCTGCCTTTAGTTCAGGGCATGATCCCGGAGTGCTGGGATCAAGTCCCACAACAGGCTCCTTGCAGGGAGCCTGCTCCTCCCTCTGCCTGGGTCTCTGCCTCTCTCTCTGTGTGTCTCTCACGAACATATAAATAAAAGCTTAAAAAATAAAAAAGAGTCTCACGTTCTTCTGAGCCAGCCAGGAGCCCCAAAATTGTTTTTTCCTTTACACTCTTTTTATTCTTGAATCCAGATGATCCATCAATCAAAACAATTGCTTCTTATATTTATTTTTTTAAGATTCTATCTTTAAGTAATTTCTCTACCCAACATGGGACTCAAACTTACGACCCCGAGATCAAGAGTTTCATGTTCTACCAGCTGAGCCAGCCAGGCACCTAATTAACTTTATCCAAAATCATTAAATCCTACGGAAAGAAACAATATTGTTTTGAAACTTGGCTTTTAACATTTGCCATTCAAGCCAGAGGGAACAGCTCAAGCAAGGAAAAGGAAACAAAAGTGAACTGAGTGCAGAGTGGGATACTGATTGCTTTTGAACATTTTATTTTTTTTAAATATTTTATTTATTCATGATAGAGAGAGAGAGAGAGAGAGAGAGACAGGCAGAGGGAGAAGCAGGCTCCATGCCCAGAGCCCAACGCGGGACTCGATCCCGGGACTCCAGGATCACGCCCTGGGCCAAAGGCAGGCGCCGAACTGCTGAGCCACCCAGGGATCCCCGAACATTTTATTTTTTAAAAAAGATTTTATTTGAAACAGAGTGAAAGAAAGCACACAAGCAGGGGGGAGGGGCAAAGGGAGAGGGAGAAGAAGACTCTTGGCCGCTGAGCAGGGAGCCCTATTTGTGGAACTCGATCCCAGGACTCTAAGGTCACGACCTGAGCCGAAGGCAGATACTTAACTAAGCCACCCAGGCGCTGGCTTTTGAACATGTTAGAGAAGTCAATTATTCATAAGACATCGTAGTTTGTTACAAATGAAATGATCGCCTGTGTTTCACCTCATTCGGGTGAGCCAAACAGGATTATGGACACTGGGACTACAATAAAATGTTCTAATTTGCAACTGAGGACTATTGAATCATATACACTTACATAGAGACTGCATGAAGCAAGTTTTCCAAGGGGGAAATAACTTTAGATAAGGGTCTTGATGTAATACACATGGATGCTAGAAGGGGGTGGGGGGCAATCCAGACGGAAGGAAGGAGGACCAAACCTAGAGATCTGAGGATGGGGTGGGGTATCCTGAGAATGGTGGGTTCCAACAGGACTGGGGCTTATTTGCTGAACACTCTTGAACATGGAACTGGGTCTGTTTTCTCTGAAAGGCAGTAAGTAGCTTGCTAAGGAAAGATGCAGAGCTGCAGAGATGTCAAATGACTGGCGGGGCTGAATCAGAGTAGGAAAGCCTGAACCAGGAAGCTTCAGGTGTGGTCATCCTAGTGAGGTTAAAAAAAAAAAACAAAAACAAAAACAAAATAGGCTGGAGGTTCAAATCCCCAGACTAATCTGGAGAGAAGTGAGGAAGGAGACAAGTCTTTCTTTTTTTTTTTTTAAAGCCTTTATTTACTTCTGATTTGAGCAACACTTGCACACAGTCAAGCACTTGGAAAACAGAAGAGGCAGTCTTTATCAACCCACTGCTGAAGAATTACAATTGTGAGCATCCTGAATACTGTGTCTGAGGATGAGAGAATGGGCTCCCTATTTTCACCAGGCGAACAATAGACCTTCCAGCAGGCAGTTGCAGACAGTCAGCTTCCTGGCAAGCTGGAGGAGTTCCCTACGGCAGATGGGGAGAGCTTCTAAAACATGTGAAGTTTCTCCCATTGTATCCATCCTCAACTTCTAACCCGATGCCATTAGTGATTTTGGTTAACCTTTTTCTTGAGCAGCTGCCCTGGGTGGGGGATGCCTTGCTTTCTACTCCTAGAAATTAGATTTAGTTTCATCTTAGCCTCACACATTTTTTTACTCACACATGAGCCAGCTGTTCAGGAATTCTACTAAAATCTTGAAACTCAAATATTCTGACTTCAGCCTCTCCCCATTCCAGTTCCTGCCTTCTCATCCAGACTTCTGGATGCTGAATTCCCCCATTTTCCCCTGTCTTCCTGCTTTCTCCAGTGTCATGGTTCAATCATCTGAACTGCTTTCTTGCTATCATCTTTGATTGCCTTTTCTCCTAGCCCTTTTACCTGCCTGGCAAAACTGAAAACTCACACAGTTGCCATTCATTTTTGCTGTCATATAGCCTAGTGCTGTTGCGGGAATTGGAAGATATAAACTGGGGCCACCAAAGCTGCGCAGGCTCGGAGCTCAGTGAAGCCCTGTCAGCCAGCTACTGACTCAAGGTCTCCTGTTTGTATTAGAAACCACGTCTTTATTCCATCCTCCCGATTTCTTCCTGTCTCAGACGAATGGATTCTCTCCTTGCCATCAAGCCAAACTTCTCCACCGGCCAGTTGCCTCACCTCCTTGACCCCATCAGTTTCTTTACAAAGCTACCCCATCAACCACCACTTCTCTTGTATTTTCAACCTTTGGCTCCCTACTGATGAATGAGTGTCATTAGCCAGCTCCCCAACCCTGCATTTCCTTCTAGCTATCATTCAATTGTCCTCTGACCTTCAGAGCCAGACATATGCTTAGGGACTACTTCAAACACACTGAAACAGTGCAGAGAAGCATGTAACAAACAAGGATTTAACAAATGTCAACATTTTTTACCACATGGACTCAAGTTTTTTCTTGGAGGAAATAAAATGCCTCAAGAAAAACCTGGAAAGACCTGTCTTCCTCTCCCTTTTCAATCCACTATAATGTGGGTTCTGCCCCTTACCACTCTACTGGAATCATTCATGGTCTTCATTTAAAATGTAGTCGCTGGCAAGATGGCAGAAGAGTTGGGGCCTTAACTCACCAGGCCCCACAAACTTACCTAGATAACTTTCAAAACATCCTGAACACCTACAAATTCGACCTGAGATTTAAAGAGAAAATAGCTGGAATGCTACAGAGAGAAAAGTTTTCGCTTCTAACAAGGTAGGAAGACAAAAAAACAAAAAAGAATTAAGTAAGGGAGAGGAACTGCAACCAGCAGGGCTAAAGTGGAGCAGTGAAAGCCTCCTGGGGCAGGAAAGCTCAGCCCTGGAAAAGTGGGAACTTTAAAAATCTGCACCAGAGTTTTCCCTGACAGAAAAGTGCTTAGCCAGGAAATCGCAGGAGGGGCAGGGAAGCCTCAAGATTCCCAGAGTCACTATAAGAGGAGGGGCACCTGGGGGAAAGTGCACCACAAACCACGGTCCACTATCGGTAAAGGGGTGGAGCGCCACAATCCTCTGGTGCATTTGGGAAAAGCCAGTTGGTTAGGTGAGCTGGCTCTGGGCGGAGGTGGCTGTACCCCATTTCCTTCGGGACAGGCAGTCCCCAGGAGCACGAGTCCAGAGGCACAGGGCCCCGAATCCCAGGGCGCCAAAGCAAAGCGGGTGTTCCTTCTGGGACAGGCAGAAGCGGGGAGGGCACAGGACAGTGAGAACTCAACTGCTACTAGGTACCCAGCAAGCTGTGCAGATCAGTGCACCGGCGCCTGCCCCCAGGAGCATCTAGGCCAGTGTGTACTGGGAGCTGTGGTTAGTTACTCACAGGGAGCTAGACTCCAGAGCTGGAAATCTGGCCGCTACCATTTTTGTTTTTCCTCTGTTTCACCTTGTGCCTAGGAGAGGCGGGGCCTCTAGGAAACAAAGACCTCACGGGATCATCAACTCACTCTGAGCCTGGCACCTGGTGAGGGATGGGGTATCTCCACCCAGGCCCAGACACCTGAGAATCAGGACAGCAGACCCTTACCCCAGAAGAGACCAGCTGGAAGAACAAGGGAAGAGCAAGTTTATTGACCAAGCAGCACTGGAAAGCTGCCTATGCTGATTCTCTAGGACTGAGGGAAAATAGTACATAGAACAAGAAGGTCTTTTTTTTTTTTTTCCATTACTACTCGTTTTTATATCAGACTAAAAATTTCCAATATTTTTTCTTTTCCCACCTTAACTACAATATTTTACCAGCTCTTCATTTTTAAGTTTTTTCCTTTTTGACTTTCATATTTCTAAAATTACATGTCTTAGACATATTTTTCACTTCTGGATTCCCTTCAACATATTCAATTTAATTTTGGTAGATATACAAGATATGGGTTTTTGTTTTGTGTTGTTTTTTCTGCCTCATTTTGTTTTACGATGGTGGGTGTTAGTACCTTCTAAAACACGACCAACATATACCCAGAACCAAGTAGAATACCATGTTCGTTCATTCTGTGAGATTCTATTCCCTCTTCCTCCTCATTCCGCCCCCCTCTTTTATCTTGTTTGTGTTTTTGTGGTCAATGTTGGGGCTTTATATAACTTTTGCTGGTTTATATAAATTTAGGATTGAGCACCTTCTAACACAGAGAACAAAAAATACTCAGAACCAAGATGATCACCCTCTAGGACCCCTCAGATAGACATTCTCTCTCCACTACCACTTCCTCACCACCACCATCCCCTCCTTTTTTTCTTTTTCCTCTTTACTTTTTTCTTTTTCTTTGTTCTTCTTCATTGTTTTTGGTTTTGGCTTTTTATTTTTACTGCTTTAAGAATGTGTTTTTCACTTTAGTGGTCCTTTTATTTTGTTTTTTTTTGTTTTGTTTTGTTTTTTTAATTTTCTGGTCTCTGACGTCTTCAGAATCATCTAGGGTGTATTTTACTTGGTCATGGTTGATATTTTTGACTCAGCCCACTCATACAGCCACTCTGCACTGGACAAAATGACTAGAAGGGAGAATTCACCATAAAACAAAGAACCAGAAACAATACTCTGCCACAGTTACAGAATTTAGATTTAAATATGATGTCAGAAATTCAATTCAGAAGTACAATTATAAAGTTACTGGAAAAAAGCATAAAGGACTCTAGATACTTCATTACTACAGAATTGAGATCTAATCAGGCCGAAATTAAAAACAGATGAAATGAGATGCAATCCAATCTGGATGTTCTAACTTCTAGGGTTAATGAAGTAGAAGAGAGAGTGAGTCACATAGAAGACAAGTTGATGGCAAGGAAGCTGGGAAAAAAAGAGAAAAACAATTAAGAAACCATGAGGAAAAGCTTAGGGAAATAAATGATAGCTTGAGAAGGAAGAATATGCATCTAATTGGGATTCCAGAAGAGGCTGAGAGAGAGGGGTGACCACAAAGTATATTTGAACAAATCATTAACTGAGAACTTCTCAAATCTGGGGAAGGAAATAGGCATTCAGGTAGAGACGCCCCCTCCCCAAATCAATAAAAACCATTCAACACCTCGACATTTAATAGTGAAACTTGCAAATTTCAAAAATAAAGAGAAAATTCTTAAAGCAGTGTGAGACAAGAGATTCTTAACGTATATGGGGAGGAATATCAGATTAACAGCAGAGCTCTCCACAGAGACCTGGCAGGCCAGAAAGGGCTGGTATGATATATACAGGGTACTAAATGAGAATAACATGCAGCCAAGAATACTTTATCCAGCAAGGCTGTCATTCAGAATAGGAGAGATAAAGAACTTCCAAGGTAGGCAGAAACTGAAAAAATATGTGACCACCAAACTACCTCTGCAAGAAATTTATTTACTGTAAATTGAAAGAGTAAAAAGAAAGAGGAAGCCCAAAGAAATAATCCACAAAACAGGGACTGAATAGGTATTACAATGACACTACATTCATATCTTTCAATAGTTACTCTGAACAGGAATGGGCTAAATAATCCTATCAGAAGACGCAAGGTATCGGACTGGATAAAAAAGCAAGACCCATCTATATGTGTCTACAAGAGACTCATCTTAGACCTAAGAACACCTCCAGCCTGAAAATGAAGGGATGGAGAATCATTTACCATTCAAATGGTCCTCAAAAGAAAGCTAGGGTAGCAATCCTCATATCAGATAAATTAAAGTTTATACCAAAGACTGTAGTAAAAGACGAAGAGGGATGCTGTATCATACTTAAAGGGTCTATCCAACAAGAAGACTTAACAATCATGAATATTTATGCCCCTAATGTGGGAGCTGCCAAGTATATTAAGCAATTAATAACCAAAGTAAAGAAATACTTAGATAATAATACACTAATAGCAGGAGAGTTCAACACCCCACTTTCAGCAAATGACAGAAGTAAGCAGAACATCACCAAAGAAACCAGGGCCTTAAATAATACACTGGACCAAATAGATTTCACAGATATATACAGAACTTTCCATCTGAATGCAACTGAATACACATTCTTTTCAAGTACACATGGAACTTTCTCCAGAATAGACTACATACTGGGTCACAAATCACATCTCAACTGATTCCAAAAGATTGGGGAAATCCCCTGCATATTTTCAGACCACAATGCTTTGAAACTAGAACTCAATCACAAGAAGAAATTGGGGAGAAACTCAAACACATGGAGGTTAAAGAGCATCCTACTAAAAGATAAATGGGTCAACCAAAAATTAGAGAAGAATTAAAAAGATTCATGGAAACTAATGAAAATGAAGATACAATCATTCAAAATCTTTGGGATACAGCAAAAGCAGTCCTAAAAGGGAAATACATCGCAATACAAGCCTCCCTCAAAAAATTGGGAAAAAAATACACAAGCTAACCTCACACCTAAAGGAACTGGAGAAAGAATAGCAAGTAAAGCCTACACCAAGCAGAAGAAAAGAAATAAAGACTAGAGCAGAACTCAATGAAATCGAGACCAGAAGAACTGTAGAACAGATCAACAAAACCAGGAGTTGGTTCTTTGAAAGAATTAATAAGATACATAAACCATTAGCCAGCCTTATTAAAAACAAAAGAGAAAAGACTCAAATTAATAAAATCATGAATGAAAGAGGAGAGACCACAACCAATACCAAGGAAATATAAACGATTTTTAAAACATATTCTGAGCAGCTATACACCAATAAATTAGGCAATCTAGAAGAAATGGACGCATTTCTGGAAAACCACAAACTACCAAAACTGGAACAGGAAGAAATAGAAAACCTGAACAGGCCAATAACCAGCAAGGAAATTGAAGCACTCATCAAAAACCTCCCAAGACACAAAAGTCCAGTGCCAGATGGCTTCCCAGGGGAATTCTATCAAATGCTTAAAGAAGTAATACCTATTCTACTAAAGCTGTTTTGAAAGATAGAAAGGGATGGAATATACCCAAACTTGTTTTATGAGGCCAGAATCACCATGATTCCAAAACCAGTAAAGACCCCAACAAAAAGGAGGATTATAGATCAATATCCCTGATGAACATGGATGTAAAAATTCTCACCAAGATACTAGCCAATAGGATCCAACAATACATTAAGAGGATTATTCACCACGACCAACTGGGGTTTATCCCTGAGATGCAAGGTTGGTTCAACACTCATAAAACAATCAACATGATAGATCACATCAACAAGAGAAAAACCATACATCAAAGTGTATGAAAAAAACAAACAAACAAACAAAAAAAAAGTGTATGGATAGAGAGAATATTCCTCAATATCTTAAAAGCTATTTATGAAAAGCCCACAGCAAATATCATTCTCAATGGGGAAAAACTGAAAGCCTTTCCCCTAAGATCAGGAACACGACAGGGATGTCCACTCTCACCACTGTTATTCAACATAGTACTAGAAGTCTTAGCTTCAGCAATCAGACAACAAAAATAAATAAAAGGCATTCAAATTGGTAAAGAAAAAGTCAAAATCTCCCTCTTCAGAGATGACATGATATGTACACGGAAAACCCAAGAGACTCCACCCCAAGATTGCCAGAACTCATACAGCAATTTGGCAGTGTGGCAGGATGCAAAATCAATGCCCAGAAATCAGTGGCATTTCTATACACTAACAATAAGACTGAAGAAAGAGAGATCAAGGCATCAATCCCATTTACAATTGCACCCAAAAGCATAAGATACCTAGGAAGAAACCTAACCAAAGAGGTAAAGGATCTATACCCTAAAAACTACAGAACACTACTGAACGAAATTGAGGAAGATGCAAAGAGACGGAAAAACATCCCATGCTCATGGATTGGAAGAATAAATATTGCAAAAATGTCAATGCTAGGGCAATTTACACATTCAATGCAATCCCTATCAAAATACCATGGACTTTATCCACAGAGTTGGAACAAATAATCTTAAGATTTTTATGGAATCAGAAAAGACCCCAAATAGCCAGAGGAATATTGAAAAAGAAAACCAATGCCGCGGGCATCACAAGGCTGGATTTCAAGCTATATTACAAAGCTGTGATCATCAAGACAATATGGTACTAGCACAAAAACAGACACATAGAAAAATGGAACAGAATAGAGAACCCAGAAATGGGCAATCAACTCTATGGTCAACTAATATTCGACAAGTAGGAAAGAATATCTACTAGAAAAAGGACAGTCTCTCCAATAAGTGGTGTTGGGAAGATTGGACAGCCACATGCATAAGAATGAAACCAGACCGTTCTCTTATATCATACACAAAGATAAACTCAAAATGGTTGAAAGATCTAAATATGAGACAGGAATCTATCAAAATCCTAGAGGAGAACACAGGCAACAACCCTTTTGAACTTGGCCACAGTAACTTCTTGCAAGATACATCTATGAAGGCAAGGGAAACAAAAGCAAAAATGAACTATTGGGACTTAATCAGGATAAAAAGCTTCTGCACAGCAAAAGAAACAGTCAACAAAACTAAAAGACAACCTACAGAATGGGAGAAGCTATTTGCAAATGACATATCAAATAAAGGGCTAGTATCCAAGATCTATAAAGAACTTATTAAACTCAACACCCAAGAAACAAATCCAATCCAAATGAGAAGATATGAACAGATATTTCACCAAAGACGACACAGACATGGCCAACAAGCACATGAGAAAATGCTCCACATCACTTGCCATCAGGGAAATACAAATCAAAACCACAGTGAGATACCACCCCTCACACCAGTGAAAATAGTGAAAATTAACAAGACAGGAAACAACAGAAGTTGGAGAGGATGTGGAGAAGGGGGAACCCTCTTGCACTGCTAGTGGGAATGTAAACTGGTACAGCCACTCTGGAAAACAGTGTGGAGATTCCTCAAGAAGTTAAAAATAGGGACGCCTGGGTGGCTGAGTGGTTGAGCATCTGCCTTTGGCTTAGGGCATGATCCTGGAATCCCGGGATTAAGTCCCACATCAGGCTTCCTACATGGAGCCTGCTTCTCTCTCCACCTAGGTCTCTGCCTCTCTCTCTCTCTCTCTCATGAATAAATAAATAAAATCTTAAAAAAAAAAGTTAAAAATAGATCTACCCTACGACCCAGCAATTGTATTACTGGGTATTTACCCCAAAGATACAGATGTAGTGAAACGCCAGGACACCTGCACCCCAACGTTCATAGCAGCAATGTCCACAATAGCCAAACTGTGGAAGGAGCCACAATGTCCCTCGACACATGAATGGATAAAGAAGTTGTGGTGTGTGTGTGTGTGTGTGTGTGTATATATATATTTTTTTTTAGAATATTACTCAGCCATCAGAAAGGATGAATACCCACGATTTGCTTCGACATGGATAGAACTGGAGGGTATTATGCTGAGTGAAGTAAGTCAATCGGAGAAGGACAATCATCATATAATTTCACTCATACAGGTAATGTAAGAAATAAGTGAAAGGGATTTTAAAGGAAAGGAGGGGAACTGAGAAAAATTAGAGGGAGACAAACCATGAGAGACTCCTAACTCTGGGAAACAAAGGGTTGTGGAAAGGGAGGTGGGCAGGGGGTTGGGGTAACTGAGTTACGGGCTTTGAGGAGGGCACTTGATGGGATGAGCACTGGGTGCTATATGTTGCAAAATCAAACTTAAATAAAAACAAATGAAAAAATAAAATAAAATGCAGTTGCTGCCCAGATCACAACCCCCAGGCACAGCACTTTGAAAACAATGCTGTATCAGTGTTTTCCAAATTGCTGAGGTTGTCAAATCAATCTAATGTGTCACTACTGACATTAAAAAAAAAAAAAGAAAAGGGATTCCTGGGTGGCTCAGTGGTTTAGTGCCTGCCTTCAGCCCAGGGCGTGATCCTGGAGACCCAGGATCGAGTCCCACGTCAGACTCCCTGCATGGAGCCTGCTTCTCCCTCTGCCTGTGTCTCTGCCTCTCTCTCTCTCTCTCTGTGTCTCATGAATAAATAATTTTTTTTTAAAAAAAAAGGATATATAGAGTACAGAATGTTTCATGAATCTTTTAATTGTAAATAATATAACATGTATAGTGGGTCACATTGCAAAATGTATTATGTGAGATGTGGTCAAACGTTGAAAGACATTGTTCTAAATTAGCGGTCTTCAAAATTTTGTTTGCCTGAATATATCACTGTAAATTTAATTACCTGTAGAGAATTTCAGGTGAATTGCAAACATCAGCATTGTTAAATAAAACTAAAAAGAAAGTTCCACTGTACTGATTGGATATCTGCCATTATCCATACAAAAAATACATGAACGACTTTTAATATTACACTAAAAAATAGAAATTTTACATTATCTCATTTTCTCTTTAAAGTCAGAATTGGGGATCCCTGGGTGGCGCAGCGGTTTGGCGCCTGCCTTTGGCCCAGGGCACGATCCTGGAGACCGGGGATCGAATCCCACATCAGGCTCCCGGTGCATGCAGCCTGCTTCTCCCTCTGCCTGTGTCTCTGCCTCTCTCTCTCTCTCTCTCTGTGACTATCATAAATAAATTTAAAACAATTAAAAATAAAAATTAAAAAAAAAAATAAAATAAAGTCAGAATTGTGGGCAGCCCCGGTGGCGTGATCCTGGAGACCCAGGATTGAGTCCCACGTTGGGCTCCCTGCATGGAGCCTGCTTCTCCCTCTGCCTGTGTCTCTGCCTCTCTCTGTGTGTCTCTTGTGAATAAATAAATAAAATCTTAAAAAAAAAAAAGTCAGAATTGTTCTTCTTCCCTCATAAAACACAATACACATATAGATACGCAATACACAGATAATACATTTGTGCAAACATTTATTTTTATACTAGAAAGTCTATAATACTTCTCTGAAATAAATATAAAAATTGATGAGGTGGGGCACCTGGGTGGCTCCATGGCTGAGCATCTGCCTTTGGCTCAGGGCAGGATCCTGGGGTCCTGGGATCCAGTCCCGCATCACGTTCCCCACAGGGAGCCTGATTCTCCCTCTGCCTCAGTCTCTGCCTCTCTCTGTGTGTCTCATGAATAAATAAGTAAATTCTTAAAAAAAAAAAAAAAAAAGTTAATGGGGCACCTAGCTGGCTCAGTTGGTAGAGCATACAACTCTTGGTCTTGCGGTTGTGAATTTGAGCCCCATGTTGAGTGTGGAGATTACTTAAAAATAAAGTATTTTAAGGGGTACCTGGGTGGCTCAGTTGGTTAAGCCTCCAGACTCTTGATTTCAGCTCAGGGTCATGAAATCCAGCCCCTGCATCAGCTCTGGCTCAGTGGGAGTCTGCTTCTCTCCTTTTCCCTTTCCCTCTCCCCTCCCCCTGTTCTCTCTCTCTCAAATCTTTAAAAAAATAAAATAAAGTCTTAAAAAATATATATATGAAAGTTGAAATTACAATTTTAAAAACTTCCTGTAACCTTAAGGCTCTACTGTCAAAATCTTTCTCCTTGATTGCATAAAATTCAATTAATCAAATAAGTGTACAAGTTTTGATAAACATAAATTAAAATTTTATTGGCGATATAAGTTTTTTTTAAAGATTTTATTTATTCACGAGAGACACAGAGAGAGGCAGAGACACAGGCAGAAGGAGAAGCAGGCTCCATGCAGGGAGCCTGATGTGGGACTCGATCCCAGGTCTCCAGGATCAGGTCCTGGGCCAAAGGCAGTGCTAAACTGCTCAGCCACCCAGGGATCCCTGGAGATAAAACTCTTAATGAGACTGATTATTTATTTCTTTGATTTACATCCATAGATGAGTATCACCACTGCTAGAATAAGACAGTTTAGCATCAATACTATTCTATTTTTCAATTTTTTATATATGCAAGAGCTGACAATCTTTGTTTACATAAACAAGCAGATTCCCATCTAGGATTTATTGAATCTGCTACAGATTTATTGAATCTGTTCAATTCTTTGAACTCCTTCAAAGTTCTATGCCAAATCACATTGTGACCTAACATCAGTTTTTTAAATTTATATCTTCAATTACTTTTAGATTTACACAAGAATCACAAAGATAGTTCAAAGAGTTCCTTCATATAGCCTTGATCCAGCTTCCCCTAATGTTAACATCTTAAAGCATAGTACATTGATCAGAAATAAAAAAAATCAACATCACTGTGGGACGCCTGGGTGGCTCAGTGGTTGAGCATCTGTCTTTGGCTCAGGGCATGATCCTGGAGTCTGGGGATCAAGTACCGCATTGGGCTCCCTGTGAGGAGCCTGCTTCTCCCTCTGCCTGTGTCTCTGCCTCTCTCTGTGTCTCTCGTGAATAAATAAATAAAACCTTTTTAAAAAATTAACATTGCTGTAATATTATTAACCACAGACATTATTGATTTCACCAGTTTTCCACTAATGTCCCTTTTCTCTTTCAGAACCTCATCCAGGATACTATACTGCATTTAGTAGTCATCTCCTTGTCTCCTCCAGAGTTTCTCAGTCTTTCCTTCTCTTTCATGATGTTGACAGTTTTGAAGCATACTGATCAGGTATTTTCTAGAATGTCTCAATTTCGATTTGGCTGTTTTCTCTTGATTAGACCAGAGTTAGGGATTTTGGGGAAGAATCCCAGAGATGAAGTCCGTCCTTCACACTGCATCATATCAAGGAGCAAATGAAATTAATCTGATTTATTACTGATGGTGTTAAACTTGAGCACTTGGTTAAGGTCGTGCCTGCCAGTTTCTCCATGGTAAAAATTACTATTTTCCTTTTCCACATTCTACTGTTCGTTAGCAAGTAAGTCCAGCCCACACACTCAAGAGGAGGGATTCAAGCTCTATCTCCTAGAGGAAGCAGTACCAAAGTTTTTTGGCCCTGTGTTAAAACTACCACTATAGGTAATAAATATTTGGGGGGAGGGGCACCTGGGTGACTCAGTGGTTGAGCATCTGCATTGGGCTCAGGTCATGATCCCGGGGTCCTGGGATCCAGTCCTGCATCAGGCTTCCCGCATGGAGCCTGTCTCTCCCTCTGCCTGTGTCTCTGCCTCTCTCTCTCTCTCTCTGTCTCTCATGAATAAATAAATAAAATCTTTTCTAAAAAATAAATAAATATTTTTGGGGGCATACTTTGAGTCTGTGAAAGTACTGTTTTTTTTTAAAGACTTTATTTATTCATGAGAGACTACTCCAGTGATTTCACCTATCAATACTGCCATTGATTCAAGTTCCTTTCTTTTTTAAAATATTTATTTATTCATGAAAGACACAGAGACAGAAGCAGAGACATAGGCAGAGGGAGAAGCAGGCTCCTCGCAGGGAGCCCGATGCAGGAGTCCATCCCAGGACCCCCAAAAGGAGACGCTCAACCACTGAGCCACCCAGGCGCCCCATTCCTGGGGTTCTTACCGTTGCTGGACACCTGTTCCCTTCTCCAAGGCCAATCTTCTTTCAACCGCTGCGTCCTCTAGCATCTGACTTCCTAACTCGGGCTTCAGCTTCCCCAACACGCACTGCCGCGCACCTCTTCCGTCTGGATGCTCCATCCACATCCCCTCTCCGGTCCGCGCCCGTGCAGCTGGGGCTCTAGATTCACACGGTCGAGGCTAGGCGTGCACAAGGTGGCAGACCTCGAGGGCAGGGCGGCGAACAGCTTCTGCGGCGGGGCAGCGAGTCCTGGTCGGTGTTTGTAGAAGACATTTCCACATTTCACGGGGAGGAACGTTTGGAGTGCACACCACAACCTTCGCAGTCCTTGGGCACCTCGAGCTCTCAAGGCGCCTCATCTGCGCGGTGACTTCCAGCGCTGGCCACGAAAAGGTACAGTATCTGGCCAAGAAAGTCCTAGAATAAAGTCAACTAGTATTCTTGCTTCCGACGCCTTCACCCTGCTGGGTCCGTAGCAGGCCACACCCCGAAACCCCGCCCACCTCGGCCCGCCCGCCCGCCCTTAAAGTGGTCCGGGAGCGCCTATTCCTCAGGCAAGCGGTGGACCCACCAAGAACCTTTACTGTTTGAAGATTACAAAGCCAGTCGGCAACTCACGCGAGACCGAGATAGGATTCTCGCGAGAACCCTGGGAGGCGGCAGTGATGGCGGCGGCGGGAACCGGACCCGGACCCGGAGTAGATGCAGGACCCGGCCCAGCAGCGGCCGCAAATGCAACAACGGCGGAAGAAGGGGAGATAAAACCGGTGGTAGCAGTGGCAACTGCCCCGGCTGGAGAGGGGGCATCTGTTGCTCCAACTGCGGAACCTAGTTCTGGAGAGGCAGAAAGCGGGTGAGACGTCCTGTGGCCCGAGGAGGATGGAGGGAGGGAGGCCCACCCCTCTTAGAATTCCGCGGCTCCCGGGAACCCTCTTGCCCGCCCCCTCCGAACCTAGGTCTTGCAGCTAACGGCTCGCCCTGCCCCCTCGAGGAGTGTAGTCCCGCCCGCCGCTTGGCCCGTCCCCTTGGCCCTCCCCTCTGAACTGTGTCTGAAACTACGCCCCTTCTCACATCTTTCTCTGTGAGAGTCCAGGTTCTTGTTCTCTCCCCTGCTCTGGCACCCTAGCACGGGGCTCGTAGCTTACTCTTAGAGCAGGAACCCCTCAGATATCCCAGAGAAGAAACCACTTTGGATTGCCGGACTGGAAGAAGTAACGGTTCCTCTGTAAGCAGAGTGGGAGAGCTGCATCTCTGCGAACCTCCCCGAGGACCAATTCCATCCAGTGTAGATTTGTTGGTAAGGGCAGATTAGGCTTCCCTGTGCCCTATGGGGCTGCGTCTGTCTAGGCCATATTCTTCCTAACCCTGGGCATCCAGGCTGAGAACAGGCTTAGTTGGAAAAAGCTGTAGGAGCGTGAAGTTCAGCTGTACTTTGATCGTTATCTTTGGAAATAGGCACTTTGAGGTTTGTTTCTCTTGAAAATTCTTACTTGAGTGCTTTCATTATCTTGTAGGGATGCAAATTCAGTTGATGTAGGTGGTGGTTTGGAGACCGAATCCTCTAATGGAAAAGATACACTAGTAAGTACTTCTTTTTGGATGTATGCAAGGCGAAATAGGTTTTGTTTTTTAAGTTTTTAAGTGACTCAGAAATACAGTTGGGTCAACTACCTTGATTTTCTAATTGCTCTGTGGACACAGGAAGGTGCTGGGGATACTTCAGAGGTGATGGATACTCAGGCTGGCTCGGTGGATGAAGAGAATGGCCGGCAGTTGGGAGAGGTAGAGCTGCAATGTGGGATATGTACGAAATGGTTCACAGCAGACACCTTTGGCATAGATACCTCGTGAGTATTTTTTGTGGCCTCTGAGAATCGCTTTATGAAAAAAATGTCAACATGTTCAACAGCTGAATGATAGTTTGTAGGCAAACATAAAAGCATATTTCCTATGTCTTCTAACCCCTGTTCAGTGAATAGTAGGATTTGAATCAGGAATTGTTTTAATAACCTGGGCTTGTTTCCTACCTATTGAGGGCCCAGACCAAATAGGTGCAACGTTAAGTATTATCCTTGCTTTGAGCTTACTTGGTTGGGAGACAAAGCTGTGCAGTTGTGAAGCAGTATATAAACAAATATGGGACAGTATCATTTAAATGTTGTTTTAGTGTTAATGGATTTGGGGGAAAGGGTTGGTGCGTATGACAGACAAAGCCTGTTGTCAAAAATCTGAGATGACCTGTGCCTATTCATGCTTGAGCCATTTTTTCTTTCCTTTAACTCACTCCCTTTAAGTATCCTGTGTTTACTCCTCAACATATTTCCAATCTTTTACCTCTTCTAATGAATTAAAATCATTTTATGATTGAGAATAAAAGGCTGTTGCTTTATTGTAGGGATTCAGTAAACAGCTAGCAAGTGCTTGATGTTGATCCACTGTCTATGGAAATAATTCTGCTAGCTCTCCGTGGTGTTCCTTATGGTCCATATTATGCAAGTAAATTTAGATTGTCTCAAAATAAGACTATTATGAAATTCTTCCTCATTGGGTGGATTTGTGAAGAAATATCTTCCTTTATAGTTTATTGTATGCTTTCTAGTTAAAAAGTTATAATGGGTTTTAGAAATGCTAATGTTCTTTTTTTTGTTTTTTAAGATTTTATTTATTCATGAGAGACAGAGAGGCAGAGACATAGGCAGAGGGAGAAGCAGGCTCCGGGCAGGGAGCCCAATGTGACTTATTTCCAGGACCCCGGATAATGATCTGAGCCAAAGGCAGACACCCAACCACTGAGAAATGCTAATGTTCTAATTCACATGTGATTGATGACCTTAAGATAGAATGTTAAAAAAAAAAATACTGAAGGATCTGGAAGAAAGAATTGATCTTGTTAGAAGGCTCTGTAGGGAGAATATACAAGATAAGCAAAGCTGGTCACCTAGACAGACAAGACCTAAAATTGGGCCGCTTTGGCCAAGGAGAGTTTATTTGGATAAGTAGAGCCTAGGAAAGGAAATTTACCAGAGGGATAATTTAGGTAGATCTAGGGAAGAATCAAAGCACAGTTTGGAGTTTTGGTAAAAACCAGTTTGTACCTGAATTTGAGAAGTTACACCTAAAGCCCACCTAGGTGGGACAGATTACCCTTCACAGCTGAGATGGAGGAAGTGAGCCAGCAGGGTAGGAAAAAGGCTGCTGTAAACATGTTATATTTCAATTAAATAACAACTATCTACATATCTGTAGTTTGAGGCTTCGCTTTATCTTTTTTTATTAAGATTTTATTTATTAAAAAAAAAAGATTTTATTTATTTATCCACAAGAGACACAAAGAGAGGCAGAGGGAGGAGAAGCAGACTCCATGCAGGGAGCCCGATGTGGGACTCTGATCTTAGGACCCCTGGGTCACACCCTGAGCCAAAGGCAGACCCTCAACTGCAGAGCCACCCAGGCATCCCTCTTTCTTTCTTTCTTTCTTTCTTTCTTTCTTTCTTTTCTTTCTTTTCTTTCTTTTCTTTCTTTTCTTTCTTTTCTTTCTTCAACTTTATTTATTGATTCATGAAACCGAGAGGGGCAGAGACATAGGCAAAGGGAGAAGCAGGGTCCTTGTGGGGACCCCAATGTGGGACTCGATCCCAGGACCCCTGGATCACAACCCTAAGCCAACGGCAGATTCTCAACTGAACCACCCAGGCACCCTGAGGCTTTACTTTCTGAGATGATTTTGTCACAGTGGCTGTTGAACAGAAAGGATTTGAGAGCAATGTAAAGGCAAGTGAACTCAATCTAAACATTCACAGAAATGTTTATTTCTTGAATGGTGACAGTAGACACACACTCAGGAAGCTGCTCTTTGAGGATATCTCAAGCAAGTTTCAGCTGAATCCAAGATTATCCTGCTTTTATTTTGATTTCTTCTCTTACAACTTAAACCAGTCTCCTATTTTTCTGTTACCCTTCTCCTTTTTTTTTTTTTTTTTTTTATTATTTATTTATGAGAGACAGAGAGAGAGGCAGAGATACAGGCAGAGGGAGAAGCAGACTCCATGCAGGGAGCCCGATGCAGGACTCAATCCTGGGTCTCCAGGATCAGGCCCTGGGCTGAAGGCAGCACTAAACTGAGCTACCTGGGCTGCCCTACTTTTCTCCTTTTTAAGACTAAGGTCTCCCTGTACTCTACTTTTCCAGTCATTGGGTGCAGTCCCTACCACACCTCTTTCTCTAATGCATTGGTTTCCTCAGTTATATCCTCAGTATCCATCATTTTTTTAAATCTCTCCCTTTCTCTGGCATCTTTCTGTCTGCCTTTAAACAGACAAGTCTTCTCTTGCCCCAAACTTCCCTCTTAGGAGGTTTCATCTTCGTGATATAAGCACCCTTAGTAGGTAGAATTTTCACCTCCTGCACCCCTCCATTAGTCACCAAGCTTTACCAACTTTTTTCTCTTCTTATGTAGGGGCTTGTCCTTTCTGTTTTTATTAATTTCACCCTAAGTGAGGCCTTCTTTACCTTCTGTTGGAGCTTCCAAAAAAGCATCTTACATACATTTGCTTTTTGTAATCTCTTTCTTCAGACCCATCCTGTCATGCAACTTGGAATTTTAACCATGTCACTTCGCCTTCAAGGAGTTCCTATTACCCACAGAAAATATCCAACTATACCTGGTTCCTTGCACTTCCTACCTATCAAGCCTTACTTTTTACTTTTCTTTTTTTTAACCATATCCCTGACAAATCCCCTCTCTGAGACAAATTTATTTAACAGCAGTTTGCCTCTCTGCCCCCTAGTTGGCCCTTTCTCATCTCTATACATAGTTCACACCTAGAGAAATGAAAACCAAATCATCTTCCCAAATCCAGTTCATAACTTATGTCCTCCAGAAATCTTTTCTCTTAAATCTGAAGTTACTACTTGGATGCTTAAAACTCTAATAGACTAATTACCATCTGTAGGATTCCTTTGATAATGAGATAAGTAATATTTTGTGACTATGTGTTGTTTTCTTGAATAATTACATTTTTAAAAAAGATTTTATTTATTTTAGAGAGAGAGCAGGGGGAGGAACAGAGGGAGACAGAGAGAGAGAGAGAATCTCAAGCCAACTCCACGCTCTGCACAGAGTCCAATGCAGGGCTCAGTCTCCCAACCCTGCCATCACAACCTGAGCCAAAATCAAGAGTCAAATGCCCAATCTTCTGAGCCACCCAGGCACCACAATTATTTACATTTTTAATTAATCTTGTCATAGTTTCTCTCTGCCCTTTCCAACAGTGTTACTAGCACTTTAAATAAATATTTAAGTATTTAAATAAAATTTATATACATTTATATAGCTGTTTATATTTACATATCATTTACATACAAATATTTATATATAAAGGTATTTAAAGAGCCTGCTTTGTCTTCCACAACTGGCCTAGGATAATCTTTTTAGGTGCTCAAATACTATAACAAACTAGCTTGGACAAGATCCCAGTGAGAACCTTCCTGGTGATGAATTATCCACTATGGTAGATAATGTCTTATTAAATTTTTGTAACACAAAAATCCATCTATTTGTAAAAATACAAGCCTTATTTTGGTTTTGATGACCTTTTTAAGTTGTAATTGTATATTAATATATTTATATTATTCCCTTAATTTCATTGTGAGAAAGGGATTCTTGTTGATTCTGTTGATTTACTTCTCATAAAGAAATGTGCTAATCTGTTTAATCTGGCTGTTCTGCAGATCCTGTCTACCTTTCATGACCAACTATAGTTTTCACTGCAATGTGTGCCATCATAGTGGGAATACCTATTTCCTCCGGAAGCAAGCAAGTAAGAACAAACTATGGAGTGCTGCAAAATTGTTCTCTGGTTAGCTGCAAAACAAAAGGGATTTGGACGTAGCAGAATCAGAAACCCCTGCCTGGTAGCTGGTAGAAGTTCAGGTTTAGCTCTGAGTAATGGCTGTTGTCCATTTCAGATTAATGATGACTCTATTTTTAGCTGCTGTAATTGCTAATTTGTGGACCACCTAGGTTAATATTCTTTTGGTAATAGATAATACTATAGATAACTTTTTCTTCCATTTTGTTTTTGATAGACTTGAAGGAAATGTGCCTTAGTGCTCTGGCCAACCTAACATGGCAGTCCCGAACACAGGATGAACATCCGAAAACCATGTTCTCCAAAGATAAGGTAGAGAAGAAATTAATGTAATTGCACAGTTATGCCAAAGAATTAGGTGGAACTTCTAAATATACTTTTTAACAATAAGTACTTTCCCCCCAATTTTTGTGAATATACGACTGTAGATTCAGTAGTTACATGTTACTTATTTCATGTGATTTACTAACTTCTTAGTATGTGCAAATTATGTCATTTGGCTTAGTTATTAGTTGGGTGAATTGTTAAATAGTTTTGGTTGGCATTATAGAAGTAACAACTGTCTATCCTGCAAGTAATAATCAGATCTTGAGGGGAACCTTCTCAGCTCAGTTTAGCTATTTGTATAGATTGTTATTACAGATTTTGTCAGAAGGAAGAGGATGAGTTTATTTAAATGAGTTATCCTATTATTAAACTGCAGCACCACACAATGAAAGTCAGGAGTCAAAATTAGATGATTAACCCATCCATGAGTCTTTCCTATACTGTGATTCATGGTAACAAAATAAAATTAAATAAATTTTAGAATGTGGAGTTTACATTGTACCTAGTATACTTTTATACCTTCCTACTTTTCATTTAAAACTGAAACAAAAGGGCAGCCCCGGTGGCGCAGCGGTTTAGTGCCGCCTGCAGCCCAGGGCGTGATCCTGGAGACCCTGGATCGAGTCCCACATCAGGGTCTCCCTCTGTATGATGCCTGCTTCTCCCTCTGCCTGTGTCTCTGCCTCTCTCTCTCTGTCTCTATGAATAAATAAATAAAAAATCTTAAAAAAAAAAAAAAAAGAAAACAAAAATTTCACCAAACAGTGCTTATCCTCTGATCTTTTCCCTCTGTACTCTGTTATTTCCTGTTCTAGGCAGGGCTAGATTTGATCTGCAAAATTGATTTTATAACTTACTAATTGATGCGATCTACAGTTTGAAAGACACTTGTATAGGGTGTCTGGTGAGACCAGTGTAGTTGGGATCAGGGATTTTCTACTGAATAGAAATTAGGATCTAGTCCTATAGACAGCCTGCTCACCTTCTTTTAATTCCTGCATTAAAGATGTGTTGTGATTAGATTTGTTTTTTTTTTTTTCTTATTTTTTCCTCCCAAATTATTTTGAATTTTTCAAATGTATAGAAAAATTCAGGTAGTACAGTGAACATCTGTTTATTCTTCACCTAGATTTACCAGTTGTTAATATTTTATTGCATTTACTTTATCATCCTGTCTATATTTTTCTCTAAGCTACGTGAGACTAAATTGAACATTATATCCGGTATTCTCTCATAATGATAATACAGTGATCATACTCAGAAAATTTAGTGTTAATGTAATATTATTGTCTACTTATATAAAGTTTTTATTTTTTATATAAAATATATAGTTATATTTTCTTACTGTTATTATTGTCTTAATATCTTTCATAGCTTTTTCCTCCATCCAGGATCCGGGCAAGGATCACACATTACATTTAGTTGTAATGTCTCTCTCTTTCTCTCCTTTTCTCTCTCTCTCTCTCTTTTAAAGTAGGCTCCACACCCAACATAGGGCTAGAACTCATAACCCTGAGATCAAGAATCACATGCTCTACTCATTGAGCCAGCTAGGCATCCCTATAATGTCTTTTTTGTCTTTAAAATAGTTCCTGAATTTATTTTACTTTGTTTTTTCAGTCTGCTATGACATACATTTATTTATTTATTTATTTGCAAAGTTTATTTAAGTAATATCTAATCCCACTGTGGGGCTCCATCTCACAACCCCGAGATTAAGTGTCTCATGCTCCTCCAACTGAGCCAACCAGGCACCCAAGTCTGCTGTGACAAAAATTTTGAGGATCTTAATTGTTTGGCATGATGTTCCTCAATTTGCATTTATATCTGATTGTTTTCTCATGAGTGAATTCAGGTTAAACTTTTTTTTTTTTTTTTTAGAGAGGGAAGTGGGGCAGAGGAACAAAGAAAGGGAGAGGGAGAGAGAGAATCTCAAACAGGCTCCACGCCCAGTACGGAACTTGATACAGGGCTCGATCTCACAACCCTGAAATCATGACCTGAGCCAAAATCAAGAGTCAAATGCTTAACCGACTGATCCTCTCAGGTTAAACATTTTTGGCAAGAATATTATGTACATAGTGTACATTTTTCCTTGTGTCACATCAAGAGACATAAAATATTGGTTTGTTTTATCATTAGTGGTTCTAAATTTGATTACTTTGGTAAAGAGGAGGTCTCTGCCAGATTTCTCCATTGTAAAGGGACCTTTTCTCTTTGTAATTATTAAGCAATCTGTGTGGTGATGCCTTGGGATTGTGTGAATGTATTGTTTGAACCCTTTCGAGCAGTGATTTTAGCAACCACTGATTATCCTAGCCTGAATCAGTTAATAGAATGGTCGCTGTGAAAAAGAATATATTTATTGCTTGCAATTCTTCTGTAAAGAAGAATTTTCCTTTCTGTCCATCCTTTTTTTTTTCTTTTTGAGTATGACTGCGGATTTGTGTTTTTTTTTTTTTTTTAAGATTTTACTTATTTCAGATGGGGTGGGAGAGGGGCAGAGGAAGACACAAACTCCCCACTGAGCAGGGAGCCAACAACCTGGGGCTCAATCCCAGGACCCTGGGACCATGACCTGAAGATGGACACTTAACCGACTGAGCTACCCAGGTGCCCCAGATTTATAGTCCATTATTGGATTTCTGATTCTGGTGCTTGGATTTGACCAGTGTCAGACTGCTGACTCCTTACACTTTTTGATATGTCTCTATCAGTTTTTGAACTCTTCTTTCTGTAACAGCAGAATATTCCAGACTTCCTTTCTACTTTCCCTGGTTCAACCTTGGTTCCTTTTATTTTATTGTTTATTTATTTATTTTAAAGATACTATTTTTAAGTAATCTTTACACCCAACATGGGGCTCGAATTTACAATCCCGAGATCAAGAGCCACATGCTCCACCAACTGAGCCAGCCAGGTGCCCCAACCCTGGTTCCTTTTGGTAAAAATTTGGTTTTCATGGAACTAATTGGTAGAAGGTATTAGTGGTTGACTCTGACTCTGGTGGACTTTGGAAGAATGGTGAGAATGGGGGAAGGCCAATGTCAGATCAAGCTCAGATATTATTTTAGTCACGCCAGCAAGAACTGGTGAGGACTACAATCAAAGCAGTGGGGATAGAAAGGAGGCTAAATTGGTGAGAATTTCTGAAGTCTTAAGAATTAATTTGGTGTTAGTTTAGATGTAAAAGTTGTACACAAGAGAAGAATCAAAGATGACCCATGGTTTCTAGCTTGTGATTCTAGGTAATAGGTGATTCTGAGCATTAAGAACAAGAATAAAAATCAGCAGAGCAGATTTGTGAAGTAGGATACAAAGTTTAGTTTTCTCTTTCTTTCTTTTTTTAGAGGGTGGGGGCGAAGTGCAGAGGAGGAGGGAGAGAGAGAATCTTAAGCAGGCTCCATGCACGGGAGCTGGACTTGGGGCTCCATCTCATGACTCAGATCATGACCTGAACCAAAACCAAGAATCCTACGCTTAACCAACTGAGCTCCCCAGGCACCCTCCAAAGTTTATAGCTTTCTTATAAGAAGTTTGAGGTGCCTGGGGGGTATCCATATAGAGATGTCAGAAGCAGAAACAAGAACTCAGGAGAGAATGATTTGGGAGTTGTCCAAATGGCACCTAAGAGAATGGGGTAGAGGAAGATCTTTCCCTCCCAACTAGATTGTAAGCCCTATGTAGCTAAGATATGTATATACTTATTTGAAATTCCTCACAATCTATATGTTGTTTGCATGCAATTGTGTGTTTGTTTAATCATGAAAAGACTAAATGTGGATTTTTCTCTCAGTTCTGACAAGGTCTTTGAAAATGCTGCAGTTTTCTTTCCTTTTTTGTGAGTATAACTGAAAGCAACTGTAGAAATCTTAATATATTTTGTTTTAAAAATTAGGATATCATACCATTTATTGATAAATACTGGGAGTGCATGACGACCAGACAGAGACCTGGGAAAATGACTTGGCCAAATAACATTGTTAAAACAATGGTGAGTAGACTAAAATGATTAGACTCGACATTTTGGATGTCAGTGTTCTTTGTAAGAATTAAATTTGTTTAAGTCTCACTGAAATAATGTGATGACTAAGAAAATGAGAAAACTTAGTTCTAATTCTTGGAGAGTGAGGTATCGCTAATTGTAAATTTTAATAGGTTTCACACAGTCACAAAGTTGTGTCTAAAGTGAATATCACCCTGGTTGTTTTATACACGACACTGAAACCTTTTCTACTGTACTTTTGCAAGTATAATTTTATATTGACATTGCAGACTATTTTTCCTTTGCTTTAAAAACAAAAACAAATAACACTGTTTTAAACATTATTGTCCTTAGAATTAAAGAGAGCACCTGGGGAGAAGCCAACAGCAAGCTGTTAACAGTGCTTATCTCTGTGAGGTGGAGGGATAGGTGAGGATTCTGAAGGACTTTGGCTCTCATTTTTTCAAGTTTCTCTGTTTGAATTTTTGGATGGTCTTGTGTTAATTTTCTAATCAGAGGGGAAAGCAGTAGTATCATTTTGGGAGATTACACTTAGGAATTGGAGTTGCTGGTTGATCATCCATTCAGCACCACTTTGAAGTATAAAATCTCCAATAATGCTAAAATACTGCTTCCTTTTAGAGTAAAGAAAGAGATGTATTCTTAGTAAAGGAACATCCTGATCCCGGGAGTAAGGACCCAGAAGAAGATTACCCCAAATTTGGACTTTTGGATCAGGTACTGTGTACTCCTCTTGATTTGGAGACTGAGATTTCGGCTTTATTAACATTTTACTGTTTGCCACTGCCACTAGAGGCCTCTCACATTGTGGGCTCCAAGGGAGGGTTTCTGCTATATGTGGGAAGAGGGAGCCCTTGCCTTAAACCAGGAGACTAGCATTTTAGTTCTGGCTCTTCCCCTTAATGTTATGGCTTTATGCATATCCTTTTTATCTTTTTTAACTTTCCTCACTTGTATCACAAATAAGCTGTGCTGAGTTACTTCTAATTTTCTTTCCGTCTCAAAGTTTACTCTTAAAAACTTTTATATTAGCAAGAAAAATTTGTCGTGAATTAGAATTTGTGTTGTGGGGCAGCCCCTGTGGCGCAGCGGTTTAGCGCCACCTGCAGCCCAGGGCGTGATCTGGAGACCCTGGATCGGGTCCCACATCGGGCTCTCTGCATGGAGCTTCTCCTTCTGCCTGTGTCTCTGCCTCTGCCTCTCTCTCTCTACATCTCTATGAATAAATAAATAAAATCTTAAAAAAAAAAGAATTTGTGTTGTGTATCTAGCATAATGAAGAAAAAGAAAATTTCCACTCTGTACAATGGCAGAGGTCACATTTGGTGTGGCAGAAAGCCACATCTTTCAGCTGTGCCTTAAAATGTTTGATCAGGGATCCCTGGGTGGCTCAGCGGTTTGGCGCCTACCTTCCGCCCAGCGTGTGATCCTGGAGTCCCGGGATCGAGTCCCATGTCGGGCTCCTTACATGGAGCCTGCTTCTCCCTCTGCCTGTGTCTCTGCCTCTCTCTCTCTCTCCCTCTCTCTGTCTCTCATGAATAAATAAATAAAATCTTTATTAAAAAAAAATGTTTGATCAGTCAGCATTGAAAATTCAAGGTTTCTTTCTTTTTTTTTTATTATTCATGAGAGACACACAGAGAGAGGCAGAGACATAGGCAGAGAGAGAAGCAGGCTCCATGCAGGGAGCCCAATGTGGGACTCAATTCCGGGACTCCAGGATCACACCCTGGGCCAAAGGCAGGTGTTCAACCACTGAGCCACCCAGGCGTCCCGAAAATTCAGGGTTTCACACAGAAATGTTACTGTATACAGGTCCATTGCCCGATGATGTACAGTAAGCCAAAACCTGACACCAGTTTTGTAGCAGAGAAAAGAGGTTTTATTGCAGGGTTTCAAGCAAGGAGATGGGAGAAAATTTCTCAGATCTGCTTTCTCGAAGGATAGGGGTTGGGTGTATTTAACCATAAGGAGTCAGGATGTCAGGGAGTGGTGTGTAGGTTGAATGGAATATGCTAACTGATATAGGGACAAAAGGAGGTGTCCTCCTTTCTGGGCATGTGCATTCAGGAATCAAGCCTGTTTATGGGTCATTTGCTCCAAAAATAGCAGCGCAGGATGATGAGGTAGAGGGCACCTGGGGGTATGTCCTCCTAGAGGTTACTTTTGTTTGCTCTTTGTCCTTTCTGTGCATTTGGAGGAATTCCCTGTTTGCTCCAGTCTTAGCTAGCCTTATCCTTGATCAGTCAGCTTCTGCAAAACAGGCTCATAAATCAGTCAGTTTTCTTAGAGTAGATGAGTCCAGCATTTGTTAATGTGCCAATTTTAGAAATTCAGATTTCTGTCTTTTTTTTCTAAAAGATCTGATTACAATGGGCCTGAATTCCCACAGGGAGCTGAGAAAATGAGGCTTAGGCACTGCTGTTTGCCACTGCCCCCCTCCACCATTCCACCCCCAATACATTCTTAACCACTGTGATCCTTACATTTGGCCCACTTCACACTCGTTACTTGTTGATCTCTGAAGCATCCAGGTTTGGGACCCTGCAAATTTCAGGTTTGTCAGTTTTGATTCACATTCTTAGTGTTGTCAGTTTTGATTCACATTCTATTAGAATTTCCTGGTTTTTTGAGCATTGCCACAGTGGTTTGATTATATAGCCTTTATAATTGAATATGTTTTTCCCTCTAGGATCTTAGTAACATTGGTCCTGCTTATGACAACCAAAAGCAAAGCAGTGCTGTGTCTACAAGTGGGAATCTAAATGGTAAGTGTTTAAATGTCTCCTTGATGAAATACTTGTAAGCTGTTGAATCCAAATATGCCTAGCATTGGGCATCCTTTGGGTTGACTCTTAACTGGATATTTACAGAGGCTTTACAGTCCCGAACTCAGTTTTTGGAAGCTAGCTAAAGATTAGATGGTAGTGGAGATCTTTTTGTCCCTTTACACCATAGTTTGGTCTTAAGTGAAACAGATTTAGCATAAGACAACATACAGGTTTAAGGTTAGATTTACTGTGTTTATTTTAGACTCCCTATCTGTATGTCTGTATCCTCATCACTAACATCTAATGTAGATTCAGTTGCTGTCTGCTCTTACTCCTAATTCAGCTTCTATTTAACAGAACTCCTTTGCCCATCTTCTCATTTTTCTTGCCCTGAAACTTTAGTTTATTCCCATGACAGCATTTCTGTACTGATCACTCACTATAGATGCTTTTCTATCAGTAATCCACCTAATGACAGGAATGGCCTTCAGGATTAATGGTAATCTAATGAAAGTTGGGGTAGCTGGGAGGTAGCTAGCTATTCAGCTAACACATGGTGTCATTAACTTGTCCTTTGGAGCAATAGCATCTTAAATCTGTAATCATTTCCACTGTTACTAATATTCTAAGATGGGTTGGAAATAGCTAAGCATATTGTTTATCTTTTTACACCATTTTTCCCCTTTTAATTGTTTAAAATCTGACAAATACATGGTGCCACTTCTGTTCTTACAGGTGGAGCCTCTTTTGGAGGTGAATTCCTCCTCTGTCTTCTTTCAGCCTCTCAGACTTAAGTATTATGTGGTTTGGAAAATGCTTTTTGCTGAGTTGTGGTAGAAGCTAAAACTAAGTTGAAATTTTAAAGCATCGTGAAAATGGTGGCAATAGCACTTGATATGAAACCATAGTTCCAGTTGAATGTTAGTAATTAAAAGCTTATACATTGTCATATTCTGCCTAACATGGCCAGCAGTCCCCTTAGTAGTTTTATTTCAGGTAGATATAAAACTTCTCTCTTAAATTAATCAAAATACAAGTAACAGTTAAAAATTAATAGTTTTTTAAGGTAACTCAAACTAGAGATAATGGATGTTGCAACAGTTTAACATTAAACCTTGTTATGAAAAATAGGAATAATACCTGATATGTTCATAAAAGGAAGTTCTGTGTGAATCTGGTCCTGTATGTGCAGAATATGACTTGCTCTCAATGTCTTGATCTTTTTCATTGCAGCAGAACTGCTGATAATTTCCAAGCTTGCCCCAAATTAAGATACAGTACTCTATGTAGTTGTTTCCATAAAGGTGTTTTCCTGCAGTTCAGGGACATTTTCTGGCAGATGGAAAAACAAACTGAGAGGAAAGACAGAACTGGACAAGGATTTCAAAGTACCTATTTCAGAAATCACTAGGTAGGAGTCCTTGTGGCCTGAGTATGTAGCTAAATTATTTTTTGTATGACATATGTAAATTGTCTACTGATATTTGCTCTTAATTCCACAAGCTAGGTTAATCTAACTTGAATTTTATACATTGGCACAGTAATTGTAAAAGTTGCCTGCTAAATTTAAAGCCTTTCTACTTGTGTCATGCGCAACTGGAGTGGATACCTAGTAGCACTGGAGAGAAACACCTTTTTAGTATTTCCGTTTCTGTTTTCTATGTTTTATGTACCTTTGTCTTGTTGGATATTCTAGTTAAGTGCTTTAGCAGATATTGTGCCTTTATTACGTTTATGGAATATATCATGCACAGTTCAAGCGAGTGAACATCTCCTTATACTGAGGATATTCTTTGTGAATGTTTGTATTGATTTGGGTGGGAAAAAAATATTACTCTTGCAATTGTTTTTAGATGTGGGTATTTGGAATCTGGATGAATGAAAATGCATTTGTGTCACATCCTCAGAAAGTGTACTTGTAGTTATAGTTTATTAAGAAAGGAAGGTTGAAAATGTAATACCGGTGTTATCAGTGCTACGTTCCTTTGAGCTTACCACCAGAGCCCAGTGTTCTGAGCTGTGAGAAGCTCAGCAGACTCTTTCAGAACCAAGGTGAAACCCACTATGCTTTCAGGAAGGAAATCCTCCTGTGTGTGGTGTTACACAAATGCACGTCGGGAGTGTTAGTCTCCATGGAATTTCCATATCCTGGGAAGCTTCTGTCACAACTCATTGAAAGTGATCTGCCTTCTCTTCAAAGGGGGAATTGCAGCAGGAAGCAGTGGAAAAGGAAGAGGAGCTAAGCGCAAGCAGCAGGATGGAGGGACCACAGGGACCACCAAGAAGGCCCGGAGGTGGGCAGAACACCCGCTCCCACTGTTACACCATTCTTTGGTGCTGGCACAGTCCATCAGAGGGAAAAGAACTGTACTCTTCACTAGCTCAGGTGTCTGAGATTAAAAAGCCTGTCCATTTTTCTCAAATCTTGAGCACTTTGAGGGGTAAAATAATCCCAGGCTAGGAATCCTGATTTACAGATTTGTTAAAATCAGCCCTGGGGCAGCATCCTGTGGAGTTAAGTTCTGTAGGACATCTCGAGAAAGGGTAGGTTGGGGAGAGGGAGAGCAGACCCAATATTGAACTTGAGCTCTTTTACTTCATCTTTGCTGTGCCTCTTCCCTTTGCTTTGTACAATAAATCCTGGTCTTATTTAGGTTGGCAAGGTAGTAAGTGCTCATATCTCTGAGTTTCATGTCATTAGTTAATAGTAATTAATATACTAAAGGAAATTGTCATTGTTTCCTTCTCCCTTTCTCTCCCTTATGAAGTACTGGCTCTGTTTCAAAGATATTCCTACAGACTAGAGAGTAATTTGACCAAAACCACTTCATTAAATTTAAAAGCAAATCTTTTCCTGGTTTGCCTGCAGAGGGCAGGATCATCTATTTGAGCAATGGAAAACATTTGTGACCTTGCATGTGTTCCTCTTGAAATCTAACAAATCAGATGTCCTTCTTACAGATTTGAAGGCATTTGAGCTAGAGGGAGTTTTAGTTTCTTGATTTTATTTTTTCCTTTCTGCAGTGACCCTTTGTTTTCTGCTCAGCGCCTTCCCCCTCATGGCTACCCCTTGGAACACCCGTTTAACAAAGACGGCTATCGGTATATTCTAGCTGAGCCCGATCCCCATGCCCCTGACCCTGAGAAGCTTGAACTTGACTGCTGGGCAGGAAAGCCTATTCCTGGAGACCTCTACAGAGCGTGCTTGTATGAACGGGTTTTATTAGCCCTACACGATCGAGGTATGTAAGGTATTAATGTTCATGTTGGATGCAGATGGTACTTTGAAAACTGTCCTCAGCTTTGTTCAGTCTAGAATGAGAGAAAAATGTCAGTCTATTACCCCCACCTGTAGTTCTAGCTGGACTCAGCTAGAACATGCAAGAAAGAATCTCCTTCCTTTAAAAAAAAAAAAAGAATCTCCTTGTTTGTCTCTTCCTATAAACTCTAGCCATTTATATAAATGCATACGTGTGTGTGTGTGTGTTTTTAAAACTTCCTATTTTGAACTAATTTTATTTTTAAGTAATCTCCATACCCAGCGTGGGGCTCAAACTTACAACCCTAAGATCAGAAGTTGCATGCTCTGCCAACTGAGCCAGCCAGGCACTCCTATTTTGAACTAATTTTAAACTTAGAATAAAGTTATAAAAATAGTTTTAATATATCCCTCCCCAAGCTTCTAATGGTAACATCTTACACGAACTTTTTTTTAGAAGATTTTTTATTATTTTTTTATTATGAGAGACACAAAAGGCAGTAACATAGGCAGAGGGAGAAGCAGGCTCCCTGTGGGACGCCCAATGCAGGACTTGATCCCAGGATCCCAGGATCATGACCTGAGCCAAAGACAGGTGCTCAACCACTAAGCCACCCAGGTGCCCTTTTTTTTTTTGTAAGATTTTTTATTTATTTATCATCTTACACGATTGATAATCCAGTTATCAAAAGCAGGAAGTTAACATTGGAATATGCAATTAACGAAACAAGATTTCATGTACATTTCACCAGTTTCCTCACTAATGCCTATTCTTTTTTTTTTTTTTTTTACTAATGCCTATTCTTGAGGATCTTACATTGCATTTCATTATTTCTCCATAGTCTCTTGAAGCCTTTAACAGTTTCTCAGTCCTTGTATATCTTTCATGATCATATTAATCAGGGATTCTGTCGAATATTGCTCAGTAAGTGTCTAACTTTACCTCATGATTAGACCAAGGTTATGCATACTTTGGAAGAATACCACAGAAATGAGTCCTCATTGCATCATCTCATGGTGTTCATGATGTGGATATGTCTAATTATTGATCATGTTGACTTGGTCATCTGGTTAAGGTGGTTTCTGTGGCTTTCTTTGTCTTTCCCTTTGTAGTTAATAAATACCTTGAGGAAAGATGCTTTAAGGCTTTGCAGATATCCTGTTTATAAAGTTTTGCTCAATTTTACCCTTCAGTGGATCTTCTCTGCAACATTTTTTTTAAGATTCTATTTATTTGGGAGAGAGAACATGAGCAGGGGGAGGGGCAGAGGGAGAGGGAGAAGCAGACTTCCTCCTGAGCAGGGAGCCCACAGGGCTCAATCCCAGGACCCAGAGATCATGACCCGAACCAGAGGCAGATGCCCAGCTGACTGAGCCACTCGGGCGCCCCTGCAGCAGTTATTAATGTAATGTTTGCCTGATGGTTTTTGATGTCTTTCTTCCTGTCTCCACTTATTATTTAATTGATTATATCAGTGTGAACTCTAGTTGCTCAAATTATTCTTGTTTTGGCCATGGGGAGGGGTTTTTGTGAGTTTTTTTTAAAGATTTTATTTATTCATTCATGAGAGACACTGAGAGGCAAGACATAAGCAGAGGGAGAAGCAGGTTCCTCGTAGGGAGCCTGATGTGGAACTTCATCCCAGGACCCTGGGATCACAACCTGAGCCAAAGGCAGACACTCAACCAACTGAGCCACTCTAGTGCCCCCATAATGAACTTAGTTCCATTATTGTTTTTGATAAGCCTCATCTTTTTTTTCTTTTTAAGTACTTCTTTACTTTCTGGCATCACAAAATATTTCTGGCTTATCTAGTAATTTCTACATCCCAGGCCAAGTATCAGCTACTTCTCTGAAGAGCCCTGGTTCCTTTGATTGGAGAATGAGATTTAGAAATAAAGACTTAAGTGTTATGCTCCCCAGATGTCGCTTCTAGACTCTTTCAATGGACAGAAATAGGAGTTGTATGTATATCAGCTAACACGTATATATACAGGGCTATACTGCATTTGCACTGATAGCTTGGATTCCAGTGAAACATGACAGGGTAGTTCCAGCCCTCCGCCTTTCCTTATTTGTCATTTCTTTCTCCAACAGTGAGAAACCTGGCTAATTTGTCTACAGTGTAGTCCTTTATTGTTTATTTGTAATATGCACATAACGTAGTTTCAGAATTGCTAACCTCTGTGAGAAACACTCAATAGCTAGCTTACAGTAGTTCTGTCCAGCTCTTTGTCTTTTAATCTTGCAGTATTCCATCAGGTTACTGTTAACTTAGCTTCGTTCTCTTTCTCCCTACCTCATTCAGGGTGATTGTATGTCTCATTTATAATAGTTAGGTTTATTTGTTAGTGTCTGTATGCTATATTTTTTAGGTTCTCCCACCTCCTGGGGGGCTGGCGGGGGAGAGAGACAGAGAGAGAGAAAAGTGTGTGTGTGTGTGTGTGTGTGTGTGTGTGTGTATGTGTGTGTGTGTGTGTTATTCAGGAGAGTCGGTGAAGGGTATGTGAAACATGACTGTGGTTCCAGGAGTTAAAGTTGTATAAAAAGGTTAACTCAAAGTATCACTCACTCGTCATCCCTGCCACCCCATTCTCATTCTTTTCTCCCCTCACTTACCCTTTATAGGTAACCAATCTTGTTAGTTTTCTAATTTATCCTTGCTATGTTTCTTCTGCACAAATAAACAGATATGTGTACTTCCTTTTATCTCCTTTTTTCATACATGAAGGGCAGCACACTACAGATACTCTTTTGCATTTTCCTTCATGCATTTACTCCTCAGCACTTCAAAGAGATCATCTTCGTTTTTTCCTATTTTTTTAGCTTCTTAATACTCTATTTGGAGATATATAGCTTATTCAACCACTCTTTGGGCACTTTGTGTCTAGTATTCTGCAATTACAAAAAGATACTGAATAACCATGACCATGTGTGTTTTGTATTGTTGTTGGTATACTTTCAGGGTAGAATTCTAGAAGTAGAATTTGCTGGAGGAAAAGATAAGCAGATATATATGTAGTTTTGTTAGCATTGCCAAATTGCCCATAGGAAAGTTGTGCCAATTTGCATTCCCACCAGCAGTGTAGAGTGTTTATTTTCCCCATAGCCTCACAAACAGAATGTGCAATTGTCCTATATTTTAACTGGGCAGTCTCATTGGTGAGAAATGATACCTTAGAGCTGTTTTGTGTTTGAGTTTGAACACTTTTTCATGTTTAAGAGTCATTATGGGGGCACCTGGGGTGGTTTAGTGGTTGAGCATCTGTCTGCCTTTGGCTCAGGTTGTGATTCTGAGGTCCTGGGACTGAGTTCCGCACTGGGCTCCCCACAAGGAGCCTGCTTCTCCCTCTGCCAAATGTCTCTGCCTCTCTCTCTGTATCTCTCATGAATAAATTAATAAAATCTTTAAAAAAAAAAGTCGTTTTGAATTATCTGTCCCTTTATATACTGGAATATTGGCCTCTTGTTTGTGGGATGTGTTGTGAATATTTTCTCCCAGTTTGTCAGTTGTCTTTTGACTTTATAACTTTTTTTTGTCCTAAAAAACTCTTTAATGTATAATAGCTCTTTTAATAACATAATTTACTCAAAATAGCCTTCATTATCCCTTAAGTCACTTACATCCCTTAGAATGTAAAAATGAATTTAAATAAAATCACATTTTTTAATATATATTTTTTATTTATTTATTCATGAGAGACACGGAGAGAGAGAGGCAGAGGGAGAAGCAGGCTCCATGCAAGGAGCCCGACGTGGGACTCGATCCCAGGTCTCCAAATTCACATCCCAGAATGAAGGCAGCGCCAAACCGCCGAGCCACTGGGGCTGCCCTAAACTCACTACTTTTAGACGAGTGTACCTTATGAATTTTTGTTGTTTTCTAGAGTATTAATGAAAATTCCAAATAGCATATTATTTCACTCTGTATGTATGTCAAACAAGGTTTCTTTAAAATATAACTATTATACCATTATTATCCCTAACCAAAATGAATAATAATTCCTTAATGATCTAATAATCACATATTCACATATGTGAATTCACATATTCACATTTCCATGGTTTAAAATATGCCTTTCAGTTGTTTCTTTGAATTAGTTCTAAACAGGTCACATACATACTTATTGCATTTGAAAACCCATTATTTCTTGATTTAATGCTAAAAACTAAGACTTGTAGGAGTGCCTGCCTGGCTCAGTCAGTGGAGTGTGTGACTCTTGATCTTGGAGTTGTGAGTAGGAGTCCCATGCTGGGTGTAGAGATTACTTTTAAAAAATAAAATTAAAATTAAATTTATAAAAAAAACTAACACATTGATGCTGGTCATTTGGAAGGGCAGGAATCCTATGGTGTCATGTCCATTATATATGGATTGTTTGACTTCTGGTAGTGGCAAGCATACTTTGATAGTAGGGAAGAGCCATATAAGTGACTTCAGGGTGTAAGAAGTGAGACTTATTTCATTATACATAATAGCTATAATCCTGGAAGAAGGAAAAAAAAAGAACACTGGCCCTTAATAGTTAATTATTTATTTATTTTTTATTTTTTATTTTTTATTTTTTATTTTGTTTTATTTATGATAGTCACACAGAGAGAGAGAGAGAGGCAGAGACACAGGCAGAGGGAGAAGCAGGCTCCATGCACCGGGAGCCCAACGTGGGATTCGATCCCGGGTCTCCAGGATCGCGCCCTGGGCCAAAGGCAGGCGCCAAACTGCTGTGCCACCCAGGGATCCTATTTTTTTAAAACTTAATATAGGATAGCAGTGGCTGCTTGCTGTTTATGCTATTTATGCTGAGCCTTTGAAAAATTAATGATAAATTTGTATGGTATCTTTTAAAGTTTTTATTTTGAAATAATCTCAGATGTATAAAAAAGTTGTAAGAACAGTACTGAACTTTTTTTTCTGAACCATTCGAGAGTAAGTTGCCATGACCCCCTCTCATTTTTTGAACTTGATGATGTAATTCTTACAAGTAAGGATGTTCCCCTTGTGTTATTTAATGCTGCTTAACAAAGTACCATAAAACTTAGCAGTCTAAAACTATAAATGTTCATTATCTCCCACAGTTTTTAAGGTTGGGAATCTGGGAGCAGCTTAGCTGTGTGGCATGTTTCAGTAGCATTCATGTGGTTGCAGTCAAGCTCTTAGCGGGGCCTATCGTCTCTGAGGACTCGACAGGCTGGAAGACTTATTTCCAAGATGGCTCACTCATGTCACTTTGACAGGATTCTCTCAGAGCCTCACCATGTGGGCCTCTCCATAGACTAATTATCCTTATCCATGGATGTTAACTCCTCCCAGTGCAAGTGATCCAGGAGAGCAGTAGAGTTTGAGTGTCTTCTGTGACCTGTCTTTGAAGCTGGTTAGTTGCTTCAACTTTGTTTTGTTAGAAGTGAGTCCCTATGTTCAGCCCACACTCAGGTGGAGGGAAATTAGGCTCTACCTCTTCAAATGAAGAGTATCAAAGAGTTAGTGGATATTTTTTTTAACTGTCACATTCTTACAGAACCAGTATATAACCATCAAAGACAGGAAATTAACACTGATTGCTACCATCTGATGACCCTCAGATCCTACTCAAGTTTCTTCAGTTGACACAGTAATGTCATTATAGCAAAGGATCCCATTGAGAATCATTTGCTGCTTTTAGATGTCATGTCTTTTTTTTTAAGATTTTATTTATTCATGAGAGATAGGAGCAGAGACACAGGCAGAGGGAGAAGCAGGCTCCCCACAGGGAGCCCAATGTGGGACTTGATCCCAGGACCCCGGGACCATGCCCTGAGTGGAAGGCAGATGCTCAACCACTGAGCCACCCAAGTGTCCATAGATGTCATGTCTTTTAAGTCTTCTTCAATCTGGAACAGTTTTTCTATTTCCTAGATTTTGAGGACCTTGAAGCTTTTGAAAATGAGAGTGCACTTGTTTTATAGAATATCTTGCAATTTGAGTTTGTCTGGTTGACTCCTTAGGATTTGATTCAGTTCTGCATCTTTGACAGAAATAGCATTAAATCAATGCTATCTATGTTCTTCATGTTGTATCCTGTCATGTGGTACATGATTTTAATTTGTCCCATTACTGATGATGTCCACTTTGATCATTTGGCTAAGGTGGTATCTGCCAGGTTATCCCCTGAAAAGTTACTTTTTTCCCCTATGTAATTAGTACTTTAGGAGGAGGTACACCCTTTAGTGTCCTATTCCATCCTGGACACTTGCCTTGCTCACCCCCCACCTAGTGGCTTTAGGGGTGAATTGCCCAGGAAGGGGTAAGGGAAGAAATATTTGTATTTGAGAAGTTAGAATTTGCGAAATGCCTAAGAAAGTTGTGCTAAGCAACATGCATTTAATTTAAGGAAGTTATCATTGTATCTGCCTAGTACATGAGCCATTGTGGCTCTGTGTAACAGAGCGCAGGGGCAGGGCTTTTTAGTCAGCCATGCCACACTGACCTGCAGTGCGCTCTTGAACAGCCACATCATCTGCTGCTCCATCTGCACTGTAGAAATGGTAGTTGAGAGAGTCAGGGTCTGTCTACCTACCTATCTACCTGTGAAAGTACTTTGTAAGTCGTAAAGGCCTTTATAAAAGCTATAGCTGGGGATCCCTGGGTGGCTCAGCGATTTAGCGCCTGCCTTTGGCCCAGGGTGCAATCCTGGAGTCCCGGGATCTAGAACCACATTGGGCTCCTGGCATGGAGCATGCTTCTCCCTCCTCCTGGGTCTCTGCCCCCCTCTCTCTCTCTCTATGTCTATCATAAATAAATAAATCTTAAAAAAATAAAATAAAAAATAAAAGCTATAGCTAATCTCAATTTTTTGCTTCCTCCTGTAGAAGTCAGACAACTTTGAGTGTTACAAACAATATTTCAACTTCTTTTTCTCACTGGCCTTAACTGGATTTGTGGTTGTTTCTATGTTGATAAAAATCACCTGGAAATGCTCTCCTATCTTGTCATTGCTTTTCTTCACTTCCAAGTCGCAATATCCCCTCCAGTTTGTTTAGATTGTCCCCTTATCTTGCATAATTTCCTCATAGTAAAGTTTCAAACATACACAAAGGTAGAAAGATGAATACAGTGAACCTTCATATACTTTTCACCTAGATTTAACAATTGTCAAGTTTTTGCCATATTTATTTTATCTGGGTTTTTTGCCTCTCTTTTTTTTCCTGAATTTAAAAATTTTTTTTTTTTTTTATTTAGGATAGTCACAGAGAGAGAGAGAGGCAGAGACACAGGCAGAGGGAGAAGCAGGCTCCATGCACCGGGAGCCCGATGTGGGATTCGATCCCGGTTCTCCAGGATCGCGCCTTGGGCCAAAGGCAGGCGCTAAACCGCTGCGCCACCCAGGGATCCCTTTTTCCTGAATTTTTAAGACAAATCTCACCCTACATACCTCTAAAAAATATGCATTTCTAAAAGATGGGGTTGTTTTCTCTTAATAACCACAATGCTCACTCTTAACAAAATAGATCATTCCTTGCTATCATCTAACTTCAGTCCATAATCAGATTTCCTTGATTGTGTCAAATATCTTTTTATCTCCCCCACAAAATTCTTACCAATTACAAAGGGAAAATAGTAACTTTATTTTTTTAATTTTTTAAATTTTATTTCAGTTAATTGACATATAATGTATTAATTAGTTTCAGAGGTAGAGGTCAGTGACTCATCAGTCTTATGTAATACCCAGTGCTCATTCCATCACATGTCCTCCTTAATGCCCATCACTCAGTTACCACATCCCCTACTACCCTCCATCAACCCTCAGTTTGTTTCCTATGATTAAGAGTCTCTTGGGCAGCCCGGGTGGCTCAGCGGTTTAGCGCCTCCTTCAGCCCAGGGCGTGATCCTGGAGACCGGGAATCGAGTCCCACGTCAGGCTCCATGCATGGAGCCTGCTTCTCACTCTGCCTGTGTCTCTGCCTCTCTCGCTCTGTGTGTGTCTCTCATGAACAAATAAATAAAATCTTAAAAATAATAATAATAATCTTTTAAAAAAAAAAAGAGTCTCTTATGGTTTTTCTCCCTCTCTGATTTTGTCTTGTTTTAGAAAATAGTAGCTTTATAGTGGAGAAACCTGTAAGGCACCGTGATAGTCAAGTGCTCAAAGTATAACATGGACATTTTGATATCATGTGTTTCCTCATAAGATATACTGAGCAGGGATCCCTGGGTGGCGCAGCGGTTTAGCGCCTGCCTCTGGCCCAGGGCACGATCCTGGAGACCCGGGATCGAATCCCACGTCGGGCTCCCGGTGCATGGAGCCTGCTTCTCCCTCTGCCTGTGTCTCTGCCTCTCTCTCTCTCTCTGTGTGACTATCATAAATAAATAAAAAATTTAAAAAAAAAAAAAAAAGATATACTGAGCAGCACAGCATTATTTACTTCAGTGATGTTCCAGTCACAAAAAGCATTACCTGTACTTAAATTGGAGAAAACATCAGAAAAACCTAATTGAGGGACATTCTATAAATGAAAGTGACCAGTACTCTTCAAAATGTCATGGTCATGAAAGACTTAAACTGTCTCAGATTGGAAGAAACTAAGGACACATGACAACTAAGTGAAATGTGGGATGTTGGATTAGATCCTGGAACAGAAGAAGGATATTATTTGGCCAATTGGCTTGATTTGAAGATGATCTATAGATTAGTTAATAGCATTGTATTATTAATACTAATTTTCTGGTTTTGATAATTGTGTTGTGGCCACAGATGGTGTTAACATTTGGGGAAGCCAGGTGAGGGACATATGGGGAATGTGTACTATTTTTGAAAGTCTAAAATTATTTCAAAATAAAATATTGGGTCTATTAAAGGATGGTTTATACAGGGGCACCTGGCTGGCTCAGTAGGTAGAGCATGCAACTTGATTCCAGGGTTGTGAGTTCAAACCCCACATTCAGTATAAAACTTACTTAAAAAAAAAAGGAGGGGGGGAATGGTTTATACAAATCAAGACCCAAGCACAGGGGCAGCCCGGGTGGCTCAGCAGTTTAGCGCCGCCTTCAGCCCAGGGCCTGATCCTGGAGACCCAGGATCGAGTCCCACGTCGGGCTCCCTGCATGGAGCCTGCTTCTCCCTCTGCCTGCGTCTCTCTCTCTCATGAATAAATAAATAAAATATTAAAAAAAAAAAGACCCAAGCACATTATAATTAGTTTGTTACATTTTAGGGACTAGCATCATTAATTTTAACCTGTTAATTTAATATCACTTTTAGTAGAAACTAGATTACCTGACTACTTTATTCCTTTTTTTTTCCTCTCACCTTCAGCCATGTCTTCTGTTGAGATTTTGAAACTCCTGAACTAATACTGCAGATTCCTGACCTAATATTCTGATTTCTTACTCCATTTTCCTGGAGACTCTGGCTTGGGGGGCAGTTGTCTCCAAGTGCCTCCAGTAAGTTGCGGGCCATTGTTTTCATCTTCACACTGCAGCTCCCCAGCTAAAGATCTCCGATGACCGGCTCACTGTAGTTGGAGAGAAGGGCTATTCCATGGTCCGGGCTTCTCATGGAGTACGGAAAGGCTCCTGGTACTTTGAAATCACAGTGGATGAGATGCCGCCAGACACCGCTGCCAGACTGGGTTGGTCCCAGCCGTTAGGTGAGTGGAAGCTGTTGTGCGGCCATCGCAGCTGGCGGAGAGGTATAGACCATCTGGCTGAGCTTCATGACTTTTCAGCTTATTGGGCAGAAAATTCACTTCCTGAAGGATTGGGTGGTTTGCAATTTTGTAAAACTGACCAAAAAATATAATGAAAGGAGAATTTTTTTGTCAGCAAACCAGATTTGATTTGCAGTCTTTTGACTTCCTGTAAATTTCTTAATCGGAACAGGTAACCTTCAAGCTCCCTTAGGTTATGATAAATTTAGCTATTCATGGCGAAGCAAAAAAGGAACCAAGTTCCACCAGTCGATTGGCAAACACTACTCTTCTGGCTATGGACAGGGAGACGTGCTGGGATTCTATATCAATCTTCCTGAAGACACAGAGACAGCCAAGTCACTGCCCGATACTTACAAAGATAAGGTGAGTTTGTCCTCCTCAGAGATTTCTCAGGGTTTGAAGATCTGTGGCAGCTAACAAATGCCTGCAATTGCGGCCTGGGTGTTCTCTTGTAATGCTGACCTACCATTCACGTTTTTCTGACATTTCGCTATGAAAGTTTTTAGATACAACAAAGTTGAAAGAATTTTAAAGTCATTGTCCGAATACCCATCACCTAGATTCTACCATGAGCCTATTATTTGCTCATTCCTCCACCTACCCACCCATCTGTCCGTCCATCTTGTTTTAATATACTTCAGAGAGGTATAGCCATCAATATACCTCACTCCTGCCCACGTACTTCAGGATACATGTCAATAGCTAGAGTGCAACCTTGATTTAGCTTTTTCTTTTGATATAAAACTTACCTAAAATGAAATGTACAGATTTTAAGTATAAATTCACTGAGTTTTGAGTTTGGCCCAAATCCCTAAGAAGACATTAGAATCTTATCACCCCAAGAAGTTCCCTCATGCTCTTTCCCAGTCAGTCCTAACTCCCATCCCTTAGAGAGCCAACCACCATCTAGAAATTTTTTTCCCCTATCATAATCCTATACGTTTTAATTGTTCTTAAACTTAAGTGAATTGAGCCATGTACTATGTAGGCTTTGTATCTGGCTTTTATTGTTTGACATAATGCTTTGGAGATTCATTTATGTTTTTGCATGTATCTGTCGCTTGTTTCCTTCTGTTGTGGAGTAGTGTTGCATTGTATGAATACACGCAGTGGATTTATCCATTTTCCTATTTTTTCCAGCTTTATTGAGATATAACTGATATACAACTATCCATTTTCCTATTTTTAAAAAATTTTAAGATTCCAATATAAATAACATACAGTATTTGTTTCAAGTGCACGATGTAGTGATTCAACAATTCTGTGTATTAGTGCTTATCATGATAAGTGTACTTTTAATCCCCTTCACTTATTTCACGCATCCCCCCCACCTACCTCCCTCTAGTAACCACCAATTTGTTCTGTCTTGTTGAGTCTGGGTTTTTTTGTTTGTTGTGTTTCTTAAATTCCACATATGAATGAAATCATATGATATTTGTCTTTCTCTGACTGACTAATTTCACTTAGCATTATACTGTCTAGCTCCATCTATGTTGTTACAAATAGTAGCAAGATTTTGTTCTTTTTTTATGGCTGAGTAATATCCTATTTTGTATACACCACATCTTTATCCATTCCTCTATAGGTAAGTAATTGGATTGCTCCCATAATTTGGCTGTTGTAAATAATGCTCAATAAAGATAGAGATGCATATATCTTTTTGAATTAGTATTTTTTGTTCTTTGGGTAAATACCCAGTAATGGAATTACTAGATAAGATAACTCCATTTTCCTGTGGATAGACACTTGGGCTATTTCAGGTTTGCGGGTGTTAGGAATAAAAGTGACTAGAACTTTCTTATACAGATGTTTTTGTAAACATGTTTTTGTTTCTTTTGGGTCAGCAGCTAGAAATGCAATTACTGGGCCGTAAGGTAGTTATGTATTTAGTTGTTTTTTTTTTAATTTTTTTTTCTTTATTTATGATAGTCACACAGAGAGAGAGAGAGAGAGAGAGAGAGGGGCAGAGACACAGGCAGAGGGAGAAGCAGGCTCCATGCCGGGAGCCCGACGTGGGATTCGATCCCGGGTCTCCAGGATCGCGCCCTGGGCCAAAGGCAGGCGCCAAACCGCTGCGCCACCCAGGGATCCCTATTTAGTTTTAGAAGCAGTTACCAGACTCTTTCCACTCCCAGCTACAATGTGTGGTAATTGTAGTTGCTTCATATCGTTCTCAGCATTTGTTGTCTATCAACTTAATTTTAGCCATTTTGGTGGCTCCTAGTCTGTGACTTATTTATGTCTTAATGGTGTCTTCTGATGAAATGGAAGTTTTTAATTTAAGAAATCTATCGGGATCCCTGGGTGCGCAGCGGTTTGGCGCCTGCCTTTGGCCCAGGGCACGATCCTGGAGACTCAGGATCGAATCCCACATCAGGCTCCCGGTGCATGGAGCCTGCTTCTCCTTCTGCCTGTGTCTCTGCCTCTCTCTCTCTCTCTCTGTGTGACTATCATAAATAAAATTTAAAAAAGAAAAAAGAAAAAAAAAGAAATCTATCAAATTTTTCTTTTACATTTAAATTGCTTTCTATGAGTTAATAATTCTTTGCCTACTTTCCACTCATGAAGGTATTCTTCCATGTTTTCCTTTGAAAACATGGTTTTAGCTTTTACATTTAGGTCTCTGATCCACCTTGAATTACTCTTTGTGTATGGTATGAAGTGTAGGGATCAAAGTTAATTTTTTCTTCCATATGCATGGATATCCAATTATCCTAACCCCATTTTTTGAAAACTTTTATGCTTATTTCTTTGTTGCCCTTTGTGAAAATCAGATGATTTTACAAGTGGAAAGTAGAGTTTGTTCTTGAGCTCTCTATCCCATTGATCTATTTGTTGACCTTTATGCCAGTACCACACTGTCTTGATTATTGTAGTTTTAGAGTAAGTCTTCAAATTATGTAGTATCGGTCCTTTTTGCTTCCTTATTTTTGTCTGGTGTGGGTTTGTGTGTGTGTATGTATTTTAATTTTGAAATACTAATATATGCCTAGACTTTCTAGAAGGATACAAGAACACTGGAAAAGAGGTTGTTTTTGGGAAAGCAAAACTTGCGTGTTGAGTGACATGGTGAGAGGGAGAGAGACTCTTCTTTTTTTTTTTTATTTATGATAGTCACAGAGAGAGAGAAAGAGAGACAGAGACATAGGCAGAGGGAGAAGCAGGCTCCATGCACCGGGAGCCCGATGTGGGATTCGATCCCGGATCTCCAGTATTGCGCCCTGGGCCAAAGGCAGGCGCCAAACCGCTGCACCACCCAGAGATCCCGAGACTCTTCATTTTATGTTCTTGTAAAATCTCTTGATTTTTTTTTTTATTGTGTTTATGTGCTAAGAAATTCAAAATAAAAAATAATAATAATTTCATACATTTTCCTGGGAATAAGTATTAATTAGGCTCTTGGGAACCAGCAAGGAAGGGGTGAACTGGAAACCTATAGGAGAATCAGAACTAGGATTAAAGGAAGTGGCTCTCAAAAATGTTTTTATAGAATAGGAGATTGTAGGCTCAGTAAACTTGTTATTTCACTGAGATTATCGAGGGAAAAAAGAACTATGAATTAATTTTAGTTTAATGGGTATTTTTGTTGTGGTGAAAGTATATATGTGTATGTATGTGTTTTTTCACAAATCTTAGTAAATAAAGGTCTTTTTTGAAAATGTTTAACAAGTATGTGCCATCCAGTAGTTTTTAAGATGCATGTAGTTGTTTAAAATCTAGCAAAGCTAAACCCCACATAGATTTTTAATTTTTGTTGCAAAGCCCAAGGGATGCATGCTATTTGTGTGAATCTGGCTTTTTCTTTTTTTCTTTTCTTTTTTTTTTTTTTTTTTAATTTCATGATGATGTAGCTCATGCTTCAATGTTCCTTTTTTCTTTTCTTTCTTGATTTTCAAGGCTTTGATAAAGTTCAAGAGTTATTTGTATTTTGAGGAAAAAGACTTTGTGGATAAAGCAGAGAAGAGCCTAAAGCAGACTCCCCATAGTGAGGTGAGTCATGGTCATAAAAATGTCAGAACTAGAAGACTTTGAAGATTGGGACCAATCTCCTAATTATAAAAGTGAGGAAAATGAAGCCTGAAGGGGCATCAGAGCAAGCTCCCACTCCTGCCTACTGTGTTTGTGCTCTTCCTGTGGTACCATGCTGTTACTATAAAAGGGATCATCAGGGCTCTTTAGGGCCAGTCTATAGAGAAAAAGGTAAAAACAGCAGCCTACTGGGGAAATCTGCAAGAGATTGAGGAAGCAAGTCAGAGATATTTCTTCTTCTCAGAGGAAGGGTCAGGTTCAAAGGAAGGAACACTGGAATAGGAGAGGATCTTGCTGTGACCCAAAGGCAGCAGGAGCTGTCATGGTTCATTCAGTGTCCTCTAGAACTTTCCCTACTTCCTGTTCCAAGGTTGATGGAAACACATCTGCCCAAAGTCCTAGCATAAATAAAGGCTGGCACGACTGGACCCAGCCGCAAGGGCTGAAATTAGAAGGAGAAGGGGTGGAAGAAAATTTTAAGCTGGAAACATTTTTCCATAAAAATGTTGTGAAGCTGCCTGGGACAGTAATAGAAGCAAATGTAGGAGAAAATAAAGTAGGGTTCCAGTAGTTTTTTTTTGTTTTGTTTTGTTTTGTTTTTCCAGTTGTTTCTAGGGAGAAAATAATAAAGGAAAACAACTAATAGATCTAAGGATAATCCAGCCTGGGAGAAGATCACTCATGCTGGGAGGAACAGGCAGAGAAGGTTGCTTCAGAAAGAAGAGCCTTTTCTGAAGTCCATAGATAGTGGATGAGAGAAAATATTCGGAATAATTTCAAAAGGGAAAGGACAAAAAATGAGGATTCAGAGATTTAGAAGATCTGAAGAGATTTTCAAAGGAGAAATACAGAAGTGAGAATCTGATGTAAGGGAAGGGGACAAATAAGCTTAAAAGGGTATGGTTCCAGGGAATTGGTGGAAGACCAAATTATTTTTTTTTTAAGATTGTATTTATTCATGAGAGACACAGAGAAAGAGAGGCAGAGACACAGGCAGAGGAGAGGGAGAAGCAGGCTCCATGCAGGGAGCCTGGTGTGGGACTCGATCCCAGGACTCAAGGATCACGCCCTGGGCCGAAGGCAGGGCGCTAAACCACTGAGCCACCTGGGGATCCCCTCGAAGACCAAATTACTCTCTAGAAATATGTGATGAATAATAGGAAAACAGATTGATATAAGTAACATAAGAATTCAGAAAGCAAAAAAACCTGAGGACTGACTAGAATAGTGCATGTGAATATGCTCTGAAAAATCTAAAGTCCTGTATAAAGATGTTGTTGGTGCACAAGCTATATGCTGGTCTTGGAAGACCTTACTACCAGCATGGTGAGCACTTCTAAAGGGTTCTCCAAGTGAGTTGTTTTTCAGTTCTGTGGTTAAATTCTGAAGTAAAACCATGGTTTTTGTTTCAGATAATATTTTATAAAAACGGTGTCAATCAAGGTGTGGCCTACAAAGATATTTTTGAGGGGGTTTATTTTCCAGCCATCTCACTGTATAAGAGTTGCACGGTATGTATCATCTGTTCATCCTGTGAACAGGACTTGAGGGAAATAGATGAATGGTTGTGTTGGAAGAGCTATTGATGTGAGTTCTAGAATAGCCTAAGAGTGAAAGGAGAATGTGTTCCTACTGTTACTCTTTGTTCCAAAAATAGTTGGGTGTTTTAGGAAGTATTTGCTTGGATAGATAAAAGATTGTGCGGTTAGTGTGTCCCATACTTTTCCTTTGAATGTACTATGTGGTAAATATTATTGTTCCATGTAAAACAGAGGAGGTACATAGGTACAGAAGTCAACTTGGTGTTATAAGTCATGATAATCCACTACCGTTGGTTAGTAACTGTTGCTTATACTGTGTTGTGTTTTTTGTTTTTTTAATATGATCCAGTATGAAAGGGACTCTCATCAGATCCTGTTAGGTTTTTGTTGTTGTTTTAAATGGTTTAAAAGGGTAATGTCTGGAAGTTTCCATGTATTTTTAGTCTGTCAGTAACCACCATTTAAATAGAATAAGGAAATCTTTAGGTTGTAAACAGAAATCATCAAGTCTATTTACCTAATTTTTGACGAACATCAGGATGTTGACCACTTTTAGCAGTGTGAATCTATGTCATTCGTTCCGCTTGTGCCCCGAATGTCATAGCTACATTTAAAAAGTTCCCATGTCACGTTCAACTTGTTCACTGTTTTCTTCTGTGCTTTCATGTCTGCTCGAATTGAACTCCCCCAGGTTTCCATTAACTTTGGACCATGTTTCAAGTATCCTCCAAAGGATCTCACTTACCGCCCCGTGAGTAACATTCACGATACATCCTCCTATCTCTGTTTCTTCTTGTTGTAGCTATTCTCATCGCCTCATTTCTGTTTCTTGTTCCCCCCACAGATGAGTGACATGGGCTGGGGCGCTGTGGTAGAACATACTCTGGCTGATGTCTTGTATCATGTGGAAACAGAGGTGGATGGGAGACGGAGTCCACCATGGGAACCCTGACCAGATCCCTCTTCTTTGCAGACGTGGACTTTCTGGGGAATAAATTGGGGAGGGGGCCTGTTTTTGTTTTTTTAACTGTTGCAAACGTTCTCCCAAAGATACTACGGAACACAGCCTCTGCTGTTAGCAAGTTAAAAGTGTGGGTGAGACTGGGAAAGACTGCCTGCCCTTCAGCACTCTCTCCACTTCCGGTGACTGCTTCTATGTTGTGTGCCATATGCCAACAACTGCTGACCCTAGGATCCCATACACTCCCTGTGAAACTGGTGCTGTACCATGTATCCCACCACCTGGGACTTGTTATCTTACTGTATTTTCTAAGGAGTGAATAATCTTGTTCAAGTAGCTAACTTATTTAAAAAGGCATTTCCTTTAGTGGCATTGACTTCATCCCATCTGATTTCCAAGGAAATGGTCTGTTTCTGAGAACAGCTGATTTCAGTGACTGTACATTCCAGACCTAAAAGGTCTTTCCTTTTGGTGTGGGTTTTTATTCATTTTGAAATATTTTTGAACACTGGGGTCTCTGAAACTACTAGGTCTCTAGAACTATAATTGTAAAAAGAACTTGCTTGCAGCTTTAACAATTAGAAACTCTTCCCAAATAAAACTTGTCTTCAAGTGTGTGTGGCACTTTGCTTCCCTTTCACATTGGGTTCCTCTTGTGACAGTGGTAGGGAATGTGGGCAGTTTGAGGCTAGAATTGGGGGAGACAGGCACATTGCTGACTCTATCCCAAACCCTCTTGCTTCCATTCTTTCCACCCACTCTCTTTATCCTTGAAATCAGACTCCTGAGGTGAACAAGAGCTTAAAAAGTTTAATGGGGTCACCTGGGTGGCTCAGTCAGTTAAGCAGCTGACCCTTGATTTTAGCTCATGATCTCAGGGTCCTGGAATAGAGCCCTCCATCAGGCTCTGGGCTCAGCAGGGAGTCTGCTTGGGGATTCTCCTTTCCTCCCTCTGCCATCCCTCTGTCCCCCACTGCTTGAGTGTGCCCACTCTCTCTCTCAAATAATAAATAAATCTTTAAAAAAATAAACAATAAGGGTTAATGGTCTCCCTCCAACTCTTCCCATTGAACATGTATGTTAATATGTAGAGATTGTTTTCAGAATAGGTGATAATAAAAGGGCAGTGTTCAGAATACTACAAGCTGGAATGTAAGAATGAGGGCCCCCTCCCCCTCCCTGCCAGGCAGCCCAGCCCCAGTGGCTCAGTGGTTTAGCGCCACCTTCAGCCCAGGGCATGATCCTGGAGACCCAGGATCGAGTCCCGCTATCAGGCTCCCAGCATGGAGCCTGCTTCTCCCTCTGCCTATGTGTTTGCTTCTCTCTCTGTCTCTCATGAGTAAATAAATAAAATCTTAAAGAAAAAACAAAAAACGAATGAGCCCTCCCTTGAGATCCTTTTATGGCTTCCCTGTCCCCGTTTTTAATACGTCAGCCTCCCAGGATTACTCCAGAGACTTCCCTGCCTCTAGCCTTCCATCTAGGTAAATAGAGGGGTTCACCGCAAGGTGGGGAATGTGTTGCCATATTTCCTGCGTGTTGAAGAAGTCTCTCAAATCTCTAGTGACTATTGGTATCCTTAACACAGTAGCTTTGACTAATATATTTGTCTCCTAACAAACCAGCCTGGCTGTTTGTTTTGGCCATTCCACATCTCTTCACAGAAGACCTAACAGAGTTAGTATGATCGTAGGCTAAAGACACCTATTCATTCATGGCTGGTCTTAAAGGGCAGACTTGGTTATAAAGCTGGATGACCAGAGTTTGAAGAACTCTTAAAAGAGAAATGAGGGAGGGTAGTATCCTTTAGAGGAAGCTGGAGGTAATTTTTTTTTTTAAGATTTTATTTATTTATTTGAGAGAGCAAGATAGAACAAGCACGAGTGGAGGGGAGGCACAGAGGGAGAAGAAGAAGTAGACTCCTCACTGAGCAAGGAGCCCAAAGCAGGACTCAACCCCAGGACCCCGGGATCATGACCTGAACAGAAGGCAGATGTTTAACGGACTGAGCCAGCCAGGCGCCCCTGGAGGTAAATTCTTCGTAATATAATTTACCACATGTTATTTGTACACCCACTCTCCATTTAAATGATAAAATTTTGTACATTATATTTTCATAAATTAAGTTACAGAAGTAATGATTTTACCTGTTTATAATTCATATTCAAAGTGCTTGTGTGTTTTGAGAAAGTTCATTTGAAGGGCTCACAGAATACCCACTCTTCACATAGACTTCCATAAAATGGTCTCGGCAAGCAGGTTGTCACTAACAACTTACTTTATTCCAACATAAAATTAAACAAGTGGAAAAATAACTCCCAGTCCCCTCAAAGACACAGTTGCATGGTTTGAAGAAGGCAATTTAAAATCAAGATCACAACTATGATGTGTGGTGAAGTCCCATTTCTTTGCTTTCAGCATGTTCTTTTTTAAAACCAGAGTGTAGCTTCACACAACTTTAAACAAGTAATCATTTTCTCTGAGCTGAGAATGGATGATAATTCTGTATTTAGATATTTCTAATTCTAGAAATACTTCTACAACTATCATCCTCTCTCACTCTGAAGTGCCCCCAGGTAGATAACAATAATTTGATCTATGCTAAAAAGAGATCACTCTAAGAAACAGAATAAATAATAAATACTTTTCTCAGATGTAAAGTTTCAGTAGCTCAATAAATACCAGCATTCCCACTCTTGCTGAGCTGTTTAACAAATAAGCTGGAGCTCTGTTTCCAAATGCTTTAAATCATCAATGCCATTGAAACCAGAATAGAAAAGCTTCAAGTGGTGATGGCTGGGTTTTCATCGTGCTTATACACATTAACAAAGTAATCCCGCCCCAGTTTATATTTTTAAAGCATAAATTCTCTGAATCTTGGGTGCTTTGCTATCACTATATATCACCTCTTTCAACCATCTCTTGAAATTGTAAAACACTGACCTGTTAAAGGAGAGAAAGTGGCCACCCTGAGCCAGGCTAGAAGCTGATGTAAGCAGCTCTGAATTAAAGACTCCCCTTTTTGGGTTTCAGTGTTCACTCAAGGAAAAACAATTAAATTTGTTTCTGTTCAACATTATCATTCATTCTCATATTTGTCTTATCTTTTATTTAGGTAAATAAAAATCCTCAGTCATGACCCTCTTCCAGTGCTCATCAATCAGCTACCAGTTCTAGAGTTCTTTTAAGAATTAATTTTGGCTTGTGCTTATCATGGAAATTAAACCTTTATGAAAGATTCTGGTAACATTCTAAATAATTGAGTAACTTATGTGCCCAGTAGTTTTTCCTTCTAATGAGCTAGTCCTAGAAGGACTCCTTTAGCATGAAGTTGCAATTTATTAGAATGATTTTTTTTTTAAGAGAATTTTTCAACAGGTACAGACTGAAGTTTTTGTGTTAGTTATAATTCTTTATTCTGACTGGTGCTCATGGCAGAAGTAGGAGAACTAGTTTAATTAGTTTTATTTATTTATTTATTTTCAATCAGGAAAACGTAGACTACATTTCTAGAAGTCACCTGCTGCTGTGGGGAGTTGCTTGGTCTTTGGTGCAGCTCACTACCTATCTGGTAGAGGAGCAGAGGGTTGCTAGAGTACCTTTTATAAAACCCAGCTGTGTCCACAAACACTGCCTGCAGGGAAGAGGAGTTCATGAGCCCATAAAGTATGAGGTCCCAATCCCTGTATTTAGTGCCCTCTGCACCCTGTATCAGCTAGTAGCATTTTAAAGATGCTCTTAAATAGACATGTAAGGGCCAGAAAGAAACTTTAAAAATATGCTGGGGCCCTTGACCTTCATTTCACAGCTAATCATTGAAGCTATAAAGCTCTTAAAAGCCTTGCCCTCATTTTCTTGGTCCTAAAATTTTACCAATCGGAGTCCCAGTATCATACTCTATAAATACACTCCCACCTCATTTCTCAGTCCCCAGATGAAGATCTTAAACAGACTTGTAGGCTTCTAGCAGGGATCTTCCTGACAAGCATGCAAGCCAGTGTAGCTAGGAACAGTTGGGAGCAGCAGGCTGGTCCTTAACATCTGGCTTCAGGAGCAGGGCTGGACTCCAGGTGCTTGCGCAGGTGGTTGGCAAAATCCACCTGAGTCTGTGATAAGACCTGGTTGATGATGGTCTTTGGCAGCCATCCCTAGAGTAGAAAATTAGAAGAATTTGGCCATCTTGTGGGTGATGTTCGGCTGTAGAAACCTCTGTACCCTATCACAAACATGGGTTACTTAGGGCTTGGTCTTCAGCTCTGTTTATAGATGCGACCTTAGAGTTGACCAGGAGGACTGCATCCCTACCCTGCTGTCCTGACAGTGTAAGAAGCACAGAACTACTCTCTTCCCAGGTGTGTGACTCTGAGCTAGCAACCATATCTTTTGGGGCCTAAGTTTCCTTCTTTCCACATTGATAACTGAAGAGTTGAAATTTAATAGAGGTAAAATGGAGCTATTGTAGGCTTTTGAGGTGATGGAACAGTAGGCCATAACTCGAGCCTCTTCCCTCCGACAATCTGCATTTTGAATGCAAGAGGATTTTCCCTCTTCCTTGTGGGACAATGTAGGAGGGCCAAAGCCAGTTTTTCTCCCCACCACCCACCCACTGAGCCACCCTGTGCTCCTCACCTTGAGGTCAATGCTGAGCAGCCAAGTGAGTTTGGTCTTTGAGGGACTTTGAGCCAGGGGATGGAGCACCATGCACGTGGGACCATGCTCACCTCTGGCAAGTGAAGAGAAATCAAGTCAGGAGAACCATGCAGAATTCTTATGCTGCCAACTTAATATTAGCTATGCTTCTCTATTACCTTGTCTTTTCTAAGTCTCAGAAATATTATTTGCCAAGGGTGATATTTAACAGTTGGCGTGGTTACCAGCTCATCAGAACAAATGCCAAATGGAGCTGGAGCCTGGAGGCCTCCTGTGGTGCCTTTTAGTTGCTGAACACCAGAGAAAGGGTCCAGGGTAGTGGCTGGGGCCCTGGGAAACTGAGGCAACAGCTGTGTTCTAAGTGGTATGGATTACATTTTAATCGACAGTATGTTCGGTCATACCTGAGCATACCAGCTAAACCTCAGCCTTGCCTCATGTTTTAGAAAGTTACTAAGGTGTTTAAGCTCTCTTGGAAGGTCAGGACAAACTGGCTATGTAAGTAGGGCCAAACTTGTCTTCCTTCCCTACTATGGAAAAAGAATACTTCTGTGTAAAAGCAAGCTGAAGGAAGAGACCAAGGACTGGTTTCTTGGAGCTGAGGATTCATCACACACCTGATGGGTGCATGCCCACAAGCCTGTGTTAGGGAAGAGAGGTTTTGAGGGACGGCCAGTATTACCTGATGACACCTTTCTGCTCAGGCATCTCCCCGAAATGTGTGGCCATGCCAGCCAACACACAGGTGGAGCCTCGGCGCTTGGCACAGCGCACACTCACAAAGTCCCGGGGCCCCACCAGGTTTCCTGCTGATTCTGCAGCCAGCTCATGGGTGATGACTGTATCTTTTCCAATCTTCTGCAGGACCTACCAAGCCACAGGGAGCCAGAATCACTACTCAGCCAGTGCTGGGTCTAAGGCACTACCCACAGCTTGCGGCCTCTGTGGCACACCTTGCAGACTGAGTTCCTGTGGCTTTCTGCCACTCACACCCAGACTCTCCTTACCTTGACCTCCTTGACATTCGGGTTCCACTCTCCCATTGTTTCCATGCGTTCCACAAGCTCTTCATAAAGCCTCTCCATGGGCTGGTCCACCACCACCTCCAAACGGAATACCTTGCCCACATCTGGGACCACCTTACTGAGTACTTTGTCCCCATTTGCCTATCAGGGAGAAAAAATTAACCTCAGGATAAAGGTTAGAAAAAAGTATTCCTAGCTTAAGGCACACAGGCAAGGCAGGCAACAGGTAGGGAAGTGGCACACACAGCTCCAAGCTAAGCCCTAAGAAGCCTAGCATTACTTCTGATGAAAACAGTTGCTAATCTTTCCTGCCACAAGCCTCGTGCATCTGCCAGAGCTTTAACAAGCAACCTGCCTGCTCCTGGACCCTTTTTTCTTGGTGGTAAATGCTGTTGGGTGTGGGTAAGTCCAACTGTAGAGGCCCCTACTCGACCTCAGAAGCACAAAGTTCTGAACGAGACAAACCTGGGAGTGGGAAAGTCTGCTCCACCACCACCTAATTACATACACAGCATGCCAGGTGGGATCTTAAAGACATGTTCAGTCCAGTACCTTGCCTTACAGCAGAAGGATGTAGGCCCAGAGACCCTTAGCCTAAGGGCATTGCTGGACCTACACCCCAGATTTCCTGACCCCAAACCAGTGGTCTGCTAACTCAGAACTTGGAGAAAGGGAGGGTTTACCTAAACTTTAGGCAACAGGCAGCATGGAAGCTTTTGGGTGAAGTACAGCCACAAGAGACTCAATGGAGCCAGTGGCCTTGAACATGTGCCTGTTACTGGTTCCCATTCAGGATGCGGTGCTCAGGAGCCAGGAAACTCAGAAGGCCTCGGGGTCCAGCCCTGTTGTGGCTGAGCTCAGATCAGCCCTGCAAGCTCAGCTGTGAGGACGGCTGAACAGCAGCAGCACTGGGCCTTGGTACTGGCTCTTCTGACCAGCGTGGTGAGGCCTCCAATGCATGCAGGACCGTCACTGTGTGGTCCCTGGCAAACTAGGTGTACAATGTGTTTGGAGGGTAACTGAGGATCCAGGTGACAGTGTTTCTAGAACACCAGTCTCCAGGATGTCTGTGATGGGCAAAAGGAGTATCTGAGGATGTATTCTTGGAAAAGGAGAATTTTCAAATTAAAACTAGCACTTGGCAAATGAGGCAGGAATTCTGAGGCCTTGAGGACAGCAGAGGAACAGTGAGGAACGTGGGTTCCTCCAGGCCCACCCTTACCTGCTGGCTCTCCTTCTTCCAGCCTTCCTGATTGCTGAGGATGCCCAGGGCCTTCTGCATGGCTTCCTCTCCCTGCCGGATATAGGCCAGCTCCTGGTCGCTGTAGAGGGTTTCTTCCAGCCGAGAACCTAGATACACAGCCAAGGAGAGCCCAAGTTTGCCTCTGTTTCCCTGGCCTCCCTCCGACTTCCATCCCTTGGAATCTGGGTCTGCTCTTTCCCTTGAAGAGCCAAGACGAAAGCCATGGGGTCAGGCTCACAGGCAAAGTTAGACACACAGCTGCAGCTGACAGGGGTCTGGCCTTCAGGAACTCCAGTCCCATCTTCTCAAAGTAAGTGAGTGAGGCCAGCTTAGGGTTAGGGGGAGGCGGGGGTGGTGGGAGGGAACCAGAGCAGCACGCACGAGCTCGAGCTCGCACCACTGGCACAAGTCCAGAAGCCTGGGCTTACCAAGCAGAGAGCTCCGACGCTGAACCTGGTTAATCCACGCACCTGGGGTTGGGCCCCCCAGCGCCCTCCGGTTCAGCTCCTGGCCGATGGCCAGCATAGCCTGGTGCCTCAGCCCTGTGGAGAGCAGAGGAAATGGTTGCTTAGGATAGCAAAATACCCCTAGAGGGCGACCAATCCACCGCTTCACCTTGCCACAGATGAGGAGAGGGAGGTGACTTGCTCAGGAACACAGATCCCTAGTGGGGACCGGAACCAGAGCCAGGCCATCTCCCAGTCCAGGGCTGTTACTCTGTGCCAGGCTGCCTCCTGGGCCCAGAGTCTACCTTCCATCTGGGTGGGCCAGGCCTGGTCCTGCCTGGAGGCAGGAGCTGTACCAGAGCCCAGGGAAGTTTCCTTCTTGAAAGAGAAGCTTTGTTCAACCAGAAAAAATCTGCTGCCGAAGGAGAATTGAAGACCCCCATCCCCTGTAGTCTGTGTATTTGTCAGCAGCCGGGGGTCTTTGCATGAGTAATTGCTTTGTGTGCCGCTGGGTCAGAGCGAGCTGGTCTTATTGATCTGGTGACAACAGGCCCACTGCTGGTACAAGTCTTCCAAGCATGGCTTCCATCTGAATGGAAGCCAGTTCAATCCAGTGTAACTGGAAAGCACTCGAGATTGGTTTGTGTGCCATTCAGTGACCACAGGGGATTGACTCTGATGACCTGGAATCTTGATGAGCACCACAAAATCAGGCTTCGGTAACCGGTTCTGCCTCCCCATGGTACAATAATAAGACTTCCAGCTGCACCCACTTTCTCTCTTTCCTCTGCTCTTCTCTGGGTTCCCTCTCCCGTCTTTTTCTCCCCACCCCGTCCCTGCGCATGTCTCAGGCTTGCCCACACGGCCCGCTGGAAGTCAAGGCTCACGCCCACTGCATGCACCGAGGCTGAGACTTTCCTGGTAGCCTCCGTGCCAATCTAGGCAAAGTCAGGACGAGCTCAAGAAAAGGTGGGGCCCCAGAGAGGAGGGCAGCAGTGACAGGATCCTGAAGGGACACAGGTATCTAAGCATCCAGCCCAGCTGTTCACATGGGGAGCTCCAGAAGGGAAGCGACTGGTGCAGTTGCACATGGGATCAGCGCCTGAGGGGCCTGCTCCCCAGTCCCGCACAACCACGCGGCCTGAGCACCCGCAGCCCCTCCCCCAGTCCAGGGACCTCACCCTTCATGTTGCGCACGTGTCTGTAGGAGCTCCCTGCACACAGCTTAAACGTGGCTAGAAGCATGGTTTAAGGCAGTGGGGACAGGCAGGGGAGCGGTGCTGTGGCCACTGGGGCTCTTGCCTCTGCTCTCCAGGTGGCTTCTTCCCTCCTGGCCCGAGCCCAGCAGGGTCTGCCTCTGGGTCCTGCAGCTGTGGCTGGGACCAGCCCGTGTTCCTGTCTTAAATGCTCCCCGGCTGAAGGCTGTGCTTTATCATCCGGAGATAAAGTCATCACTGGCTCTGCAGAGGAAGGGGTCAAGGATAGAGGGATTGCCTCACAGTGTGGCTCTGGCCATGTGCGGGTTGCCTGGGGGAGGCCGGTGCACAGAAGGGAGCTGGGAGATTGGTGCCAGACTCCAGTGGATGGAGGGGGGGAAGCTGCTGAGGCCAAGGCAGTTTGGAACAAAGCCTACACCATGCAACTGTGCTTTTCAAATCTCATGTGGGGGTGCTGTTTAATATGCAAATTTCTGAGAGGTGTCTGGGTGATTCTGTGGGTTAAGCATCTGCCCTGGCTCAGGTTATGATCCCAGGGTCCTTAGATTGAGCCCTATATGGGATTAGGGGGCCGCTTTCTCCCCCTCCCTCTGCCTGCCACTACCCCTGCTTGTTCTCTCTCTGCGTCACATAAATAAATAAAATCTTTAAAATAAATAAATAGGGCAGCCCCAGTGGCTCAGTGGTTTAGCGCCACCTTCAGGCCAAGGCATGATCCTCGAGACCCAGGGATTGAGCCCCACATCAGGCACCCTGCATGGAGCCTGCTTCTCCCTCTGCCTTTCTCTCTGTGTCTGTCATAAATAAATAAATAAAATCTTTATTAAAAATAAATAAATAAATAAATAAATAAATAAATAAATAAATAATAAAATGCAGATTTCTGGCCCCCCAGCCTTAGAAACTCTAGATTTAACAGGTCTAGAATTGAGGCTTTAAAACTCGTATTAAAAAAAGTTTTCAAAAAAAAAAAAAAAAATTCCAGGTGGTTGCCATGTGAATTGCATGCTACTCTTTGAGAAACATTGTCCTGGTCTCTGATGAAATCTTTTCCTTTTAAGATTGAACTTGAGGTTGCGTTTAAGCTGGATTCACCGGACAAGAGTATCAGGAGTCCAGAGGATCACACTAGTGTGGCCCCTGGCCCAGGGCCTTCCTTCCTTGGGAGAGCGTTCTGGGTCCTATCACTGCTGCCCCAGGGGTAGGGAGGGCAGGCCTAAAGAGCAGGGAGCAGTAACAGGTCCCCACTGGCTCTTGCTGCCTCCCTCACCGCAGAAAGGATGGAAGGGACAGGACCTGCTCAGAGCAGAGCCGGTGCCCAGAGCCCATGCAGAAGAGTGAGTCCCACACCCTCGTCGGCCCATCAGGCCCCATGAGGAGTAGGGAGGAGGGTCCAGCAATCCAGAGGCTCTTGTCCTGGGCTCCTGTCTGAGCAGTGGCTGCCTGGAGGCCCTCCAGCTCATTTCTCGAGGCCCACTGTGGGCCCTCTTCCTCTGGGAAGGAAGCCTTCCTCCACCATCCCAACCTTCTGGAATGGCTTATTCCTCTGACACACACCCTCACTTGTCACACCACCAGATGGGTGCATCACGTCGGCCCGACTTGTATAATGGTTTGTGTGTTTGCTTGTCTCTTCCATTGGACTGTTTCTCCCCGAAGCGGGTGCCTTGCCCGCTTCTCCTCAACACCTGCACCCCGGCCCGCACTCAGCTCCAGGCTGGGAGGGCACAGAGCAGGCTCTCGCTCCTCTGTTGGGTGACGGGGTGGGGGGGTGCAGGGGCGGGGCCGAGAGGTCTTTGGCTTAGGAAACATGCCTGCAGGCTTTGAGCCCTTGCAGAGTGGCAGGGAAGGGGAGAGGCCTTGGCCTCCAGGTCTCCAGCCCGCGTGAAGGTTGCGGTGGTGGGGGTGGAGGCTTGACGTTCAGGGCTGGAAGGGAAGGTGCGGAGGGCGGACTGGGAGGCCGGGGACCAGCACCCCCGCTCCTCCGGGCGTGTACACGTGCGCCCTCCCGCACATGCGCCTCCGCGGCGGCGAAGCGGAACCGGCCGCGGGTTATTCCCGGGCAGGCCGCGCAGATAATGCTCAAGGCCCGGCTGCTGCCGTCCTGCGGGGGAGGGGGGCGGTGAGGGCCGGGAGCCAGGGGGAGCCGGGCTGGGGAGGTCGCAGGGCCAAAGCGCACAGCTGTTGCTGATGTCAGAGGCGGCCACTGACTGCAGGAGGGGTGCTGGTGACCTCCCCCAAGGCCGGGCCCTCGTCTTCCTTCCTCACGGTTTCCAGGACCGGTGACCGGTTAACCCTCACTGTCCCTCTGAGCAGTGAGGTGCAGGAGACGGGACTGTCATCTGCCGGGGCCCCGGAAGTCCTCTGTATCTGTATCTGGCTTGGCTTCCCGAGGAGGGCAGGCCCGGGGAGGAGACCGTGCGCAGGCGGTGCGGGGGCGGGCGGGAGGCCGGGGCGCGGGGCGAGGCAGGGCTGGGCGCGCCGGGTCGCTGCGGCTCTGCGTGCGGGGGCCGCCAACCGTGTGGAGTCTGCAGGGACCAGGATGCGACACCTCCCGGCGCTCCGGGGAGGAAGGGACGTTCGAGCTGAGTGTGGAAAGTGTGGGTAGGAGTTGCTGGGTTTGAGAAGGCGGGTGGGGTGCGGGGTGTTCCGGGGAGAGCGCGGGGCCAGCAGCCCCAGGAAGGAGGCACCGGTCGCAGGCGGGGAGGAGCGGCGGCGGGTGCGGGACCGCGGAGTCCCAGGGCGGGCGCCCGAAGATTCCTCGGCAGGGCAGGAGGCGGGCTCCCCGGGCCTGGGCAGGCGGGGCGGGGGCGCCGGGACGGCAGGGGCAGGCAGCACAGAGCTCGCAGGTGTCACACCGGGTGTCACGTAGCGACGGGCTCCGGCCTATGCCCCCACCCACCCCACCCCCGGCTGCCTCTTGCTTCGTGATTGCCAGCCGCTCCCTTCTTCCTTCTGAAATCCCTGATCTGTGAAATGGGGGTATGTTCTCCTTTCCTTTTCCCTTGTATGGCCCTCCCGAGGGGTGGTTATAAGGCTGCGAACAGGTGACCATACATCAGGAGCCCACGAGAGGAAGTCCAGACCTCTTAGCCCCACGTCTGGGCCCGCCAGTGGCTCACACCCTGGCTGTCTTCTCCAGTGCCCACGTCCACGTGCAGCTCGCTCACAGCATCACCTCCCCTCAAGGCCTCCCTTCCTCCCACCTCACTCTGCTTCTTTGTTTCCTTTTCTTTTTCTTTGTTTCTTCTTTTTAAAGATTTTATTTATTTGTTCATGAGAGACACGGAGAGAAGGCAGAGACATAAGCAGAGGGAGAAGCAGGCTCCTCGCAGGGACTGGGATGGGGGACTCCATCCCGGGCCTCGGGGACCACGACCCGAGCCCAAGGCAGACGCTGAACCGCTGAGCCACCCAGGAGTCCTTCACTCTGCTTCTTTAACTAGAATTCAATACTTTTCCCTTTGGGCCACCTTGATAAATGTGTATCACAGTATCAGTAAGACTACTGCCCGATCCGACCCTCCCTCCCACACACCTCGTTTTATTTTATTTTATTTTATTTTATTTTATTTTATTTTATTTTATTTTATTTTAATTTAATTTAATTTTATTTTATTTTATTTTATTAGAGAGAGAGAGAGAGAGAGAGAGAATGAGGGGGAGGGGCAGAGGGAGAAGGAGACTCCCTATTGAGCAAGGGGGCTGGCCAGGCACCCCTGAAAATACTTTTATTTTATTTTATTTTATTTTAAATATTTTATTTATTCATGAGAGACACAAAGAGACAGAGACACAGGCAGAGGGAGAAGCAGGTTCCCTGCAGGGAGCCTGTTGCAGGACTCAATCCCAGGACCCTGGGATCAGGTCCTGAGCCAAAGGCAGACGCTCAACCACTGAGCCAACCAGTGGCTCACTCAGTCAGTGGTGCCCCAAGACTATTATTTTAGAGCAGTTTTAGGTTCCCAGCAAAACTGAGAAGAAGGTAGAGATTTTTTATACACCCCCTGCCCCCACACAGGCAAGTCCCCCTCTTTTACACGTCTGTAAGCTCGATAAAGACCTGTAAACTCCACTAGAACTTGGATCCTTTGCAAATTCTCAAATCCCCAGCGCTTAGCACAGTGGTAGTTAATTGATACTGAATCAATGTTTAATGGATGATTGGAAACATAGAACCTGGTACCTTGTAGATTCTCAGTAAGTACTGATTTTCTTCCATCTCTTAATGGTGGTCAACCTGGAAGTAAGGGCAGGTCCTGGGCTGCTTATAGGGTATATGCTTATTTAGGATCAAAAGAATGTGGTATTTCCCTCCCAAGGCACCATTGTGAGGCGGCAGCAGAAAGTCAGGGAAGTTTGACTCATTGGCCTTGAGGTAATTATGGATTACCTCCCTTTAGAATACGTTTTATGTCGTCAGTATCTTAATTTTTTTTTAAAGATTTTATTTATTGGAGAGGTGGGCGGGGGGTGGGGGTGACTGGGTGACGGGCACTGAGGGGGGCACTTGAGGGGATGAGCACTGGGTGTTATTCTATATGTTGGCAAATTGAACACCAATAAAAAATAAATTTATAATAAAAAATTATTTTATTTATTCATGAGAGACACAGAGAGAGGCAGAGACACAGGCAGAGAGAGAAGTAGGCTCCATGCAGGGAACCCGACATGGGACTCAATCCTGGGACTCCAGGATCACGCCCTGAGCCAAAGGCAGATGCTCAACCGCTGAGCCACACAGGTGTCCCAGGATCTTAATTTTTAATCCGAGTTAGCCAACATTATTTCAGAAGGTATCCTTATTTGTACAAAGGAGACTGTTAAGTGTCAGTTCATCAAGGGAATGAAGTCGATGCCAAGAGTCTGGCACATGTCAGGGATTCAGATGATAGTAGCTGACAGCTGGACACTCCTTCTGGGCCAGGCATGATTCTAAGCTCTTTATGCATATTAGCTCACTTTATCTTTATAGCCACCAACCAAGGAGTTGGTGCTATTGTTGTGCCGATTTTACAGATGAGGAATTAGAGGCATCGTGCTAAGCAGCTTGACCAAACTCAGACAGCTATGAAGAAGCCAGGCAGTCTAGTCTGTGCTTTTGGTTACATAACTTAACCTTTAAAAATTTCGTGTTTCTGGGGGCACCTCGGTGCTGCAGTCAATAGAGTGCCCAACTCTTGATTTTGGCTCTGGTCATGATCTCAGGGTCTTGAGATCGAGCCCCAAGTTGGGCTCCATACTCAGTGGGGAGTCTGCTTGAGATTTTCTCTCCCTGTCCCTCTGCCCCTCCTGCTCTTGCATGCATGCACTCTCTAAAATAGGTAAATGAATCTTTAAAAAAAATCTCGTGTTTGTCTCTGGAAACCAGGGCCAAGAGTTGCCTCTCATAAGCTATCATACCTGGGATATAGTAGTCATTCAACAAACTTGGAGCAATGAATGATTTATTCAAATTATATTTGGTCCATTGCTCTCCCTTCACTCTCCATCTCCCACAGGTGAGCCAGGCTTTGGGTCTCCTTGCCCAGAGATTTGGGCAGGGAACACCAAACTTTCTGCCTTTTGGAATAGCCTAAACCAGAAGAGCAAACTGAAGGCGGGTAGGCTGAATTTTTCTTTTTAAGATTTTATTTATTCATGAGAGACAGAGACAGAGAGAGAGAGGCAGAAACATAGGCAGAGGGAGAAACAGGCTCCATGCAGGGAGCCTGACTGCAGGACTCGATCCCAGGACCCCGGGATCACTCCCTGAGCCAAAGGCAGATGCTCAACCGCTGAGCCACCCAGACGTCCCAGGTGGGCTGAATTTAACCCAGAAGGTTTTTTTTTTATTTTGCCTCTTTTGACCTGTACACTATTATAAGAAAATTTTTAATTCATTGCCAACATACACTAAAGTGACAGGAAACAGATCAGTGGTTGCCAGGGAGTGGGAAGGAGGGAGAAGTTAAATTCAATGGGACAGGGTCATGGGCACCTAACTATATGTAATTAACTCATAGAGCTGTGTACTGAAAGAGGGGATTTTACTGAAAGTAAAATCTTAGAGATAAATTCTCAGGCCATCTGGATATTTAACCTTGAGATACACTGAGCCCTTGTTCTTTTTGTCCTTGCTACAGGCTAGCTGGCTGCCCAGAGTAGCAGCATCTGAGGCCGTTTCCTACCGCTGGGTCCAGCCAAGTGGCAGCTATAAAGTCTCTTGCTCTCCATGGTGGGGGGGGGAGGGGAGGCGCAGAAGGATGATCCAGGGGGCACTGGAGGGTGATCTGCAAGATGGGAGTAGGGGGCTGCTGTTGAAAGGAAAACAAGTTGAAGAGTATATTCTTTCCTTCCAACAACCTTGACAAGTCCTCCCCTACTCCCAAAGTCCATGTTTCTCTGGGATGCTCTTCCACACATTTTTTTACACCATGTATCTCCATTCCTTACACCTGAAGGGCTGTGGTCTGCAGTGAAGGCTGCCCCACAGTAAGAGCCTGTCTCCACATTCAGCATAAGGATCTTGGGCAGCCCCAGTGGCTCAGTGGTTTAGCGCCACCTTCAGTCCAGGGTGTGATCCTGGAGACCTGGGATGGAGTCCCAGGTAGGGCTCCCTGCATGGAGCCTGCTTCTCCCTCTGCCTGTGTCTCTGCCCCTCTCTCTCATGAATAAATAAATTTTACAAACAAACAAAAAAGCATAAGGATCTCTACTAATTACTCCTGTTGGCTGCTTGGTGGGTCCAGTTGTCATGTTCAGTCTCACTGGCAAAAACCTGGCATCTCTTGGATTTAATTTACAGTTGACTTTTTGTTTTTTGTACAGTTGACTCTTGAACAACATGTTTGAATTACGCAGGTACACTTATAAGTGGTTATTTTGATAAATCTAATATAGTACTCTAAATGTATTTTCTCTTATGACTTTTTTATTTCAGAAAGAGGGAGAGGGGAGGGAAAGGGAGAAAGAATCCTCAAACAGATTCCTTTCTGAGCTCGGGCACCCAACACAGCGCTCAGTCCCAGCATGGGGTTAGATGGCAGGACCTGAGATCATGACCTGAGTCAAAACCAAGAGCCAGCCACTTAACTGGCTGAGTCACCCAGGCACCCCCTTGTGTGATTTTTTACTAACATTTTCTCTAGCCTACTTTATTGCAAGAATACAGTATATAATACATATAATATACAAAATATGTTAATCAGGGGATCCCTGGGTGGCTCAGCGGTTTAGCGCCTGCCTTTGGCCCAAGGGGCAATCCTGGAGTCCCGGGATCGAGTCCCACATCGGTCTCCCGGCATGGAGCCTGCCTCTCCCTCTGCCTGTGTCCCTGCCTCTATGTCTATCATAAATAAATAAAATCTTAAAAAAATGTTAATCAAGTGTTTGTTATTCATAAGGCCTCCAGTCAACAGTAGGCTCTTAGTAGTTAAGTTTTTGGGGAGTCAGGAGTTACATGGGGATTTTTGACTGTGTACAGGAGGGTGTGTTCCTAACCCCTGTATTGTTTAAGGGTCACCTTTAGGAATCAACTGCATTGGTAGAGCATGTGTGCATGTGAGCTTTTATCACAGCTGATATTTCCTGCTCAGCTCACATTAACCCCAGTGACAGCTCAGACAACTCTCCTGCTACTCTTTCCTTGATTAACTGGCAGGGTTGGTTTTAGCTTAAAGCTGGAGGATTGTTTCAGCATTGGAGCATCAGCCTGCAACATCTACCACCAGGATGCCTTCTTTGTACCTCACAGGGAATCCTGGCTCTTAATAGGAAAAGTGGGATAGAGCTCATCTTGTAGCATGCCTTTTGAAAGGTGACAGATAACCCAGATAGGTATGTATGTATAACTTGCTTGGGAGGAGAATAGGGGTATGGAACTGTTTGTCAACTATCTCCCTTCTAGTATTTTCTTGCCCAGTACAATTCCTGGGATTGGCTCTGGAGCTGTGCTGCCATGAATCTCCTGTATGGCTCCGAGACTACAGGTTGCCCAGTGCGTCTGCCTGAGCCTGCCAGCCTCTACTTTTGGGAGCAAAACGAGACCACTTTCCAGCCACCTTCAACTCTATGCAATACCTCTGGGATTCACCCTGATATGGCCTGTTAGCTTATCAGAGCTGGGGGAAGATTGTGATTTTATTTAAATTTTTAAAGATTTTATTTATTTATTTATTTATTTATTTATTTATTTATTTATTTATTTATTTATTTGGGGGGGGTGGAGAGGGAGGGAGAGAGAGAGGGAGGGAGGAGCGGGGTGGGGGGCAGAGGGAGAAGCAGACTCCCTGCTAAGCAGGGAGCCTAATGTGGGATCCCAAGACTCTAGGCAGATGCTCAACTGACTGAGCCACCCAGGTGCCTCAAGGCTGTGGTTTAAACAAGCTAAGAGCATGTAACATAAGATCAAGAGCCAAGGAAAGGGAAAAAGAACAGCTAAGAGAGAGAGAGATATGCTTTGAACTCAATTTTATCAGATTAAAGATGGACAGGAAAGGAGCTTTGGTAGATCATCCTTATTGGTTTCCCAAAAAAGCAGTGTCATGGGAAACCCTATTGGAAGAAACTTTGTTTTTAAGATTTTACTTATTTGACAGAGAGGCAGAAAGAGAGATTAAGAGAGAGGTCACTAGCAGGGGGAGCTGCAGAGGAGAGGGAAAAGTAGACTCTCCTTGCTGAGCAGAGAGCCCCATGTGGGGCTCAATCCCTGGACTTGGGTATCATCACCCAAGCTGAAGGCAGATGCTTAACCAGCTGAACCACCCAGGTGCCCCTGAAGAAACTATTAAAGATAATGAAGTATGAACTGAGGTGGAGTCTGAAATGTAACAGAAGAGTGTGCCAGCAATGGTCCAGGAGAAAAAGCACCAGCTTTCAGTATCTGCAAAAAAGGTTGGGCCAGGCAGAGCAGAGGGCAACCATTGTACTGAGCAGCCTGGAGACTGAGGAAGGAAGCAGGTAGTCCAGTTTCATCCTTTCAGTATAATTCTTAGCTGTTGCCTGTGTGACTAAGGTCAGGAAGCAATGATCAAAACCTGCTAAGGCCAAGGAATTCTATTGAGGATATAATGTCCCTTTTGCTCATAAGCCATAACTCTTGTTACTGCCTTTGGAATCGTTTGAAGGAGGTTGAAAATAAGATAACTATAGTGAATCCAGATTTCTTAAAGGTGTCAGAGGTTCTGAAACAGTGGTGCTTGGGAAAAAAAAATGTACTTCTATTGGACTCTCAGTATCTTCTCGTAGTTAAAGTGACACATGTTTGTCAAAGGTTGGTGCTGGGCCTTGTCCCTTTCTGGTGTGTTAATAACAAATTCTGGGTATTAAACTTTAAGATTAGAGGCAAGAACTAGATGCATCATTACATGCAACAGTTTCTTCACAAATTATCTAATTTAAAACCAACCCAATGATGAATAGCTCAGCAGTCAAATGGTTGATAGGCATTTGGGGGTAATTTTAAAAACACCTGACAAAACATTAAGTATACTTAATACTATCAGTAATTCAGACACAGGAGTGGAAGAAGTGGATTTAAGTATCTTATGAAAAGGAAAAGGATGTCCTTGGTCAACATGCCATAAAAAGAAAATTATTCTTTAACTGTAATTCTGAATTAACTGTAATTGAATTCAATTCAATTAATTGAATTAATTGTAACTGAATTAACTGTAATTCTACAGTTAAAAAAACTGAGAGAGGTGCTTGGGTGGCTCAGTCGGCTAAATATCTGTCTTTGGTTTGGGTCATGATCTCCAGGTCCTGGGATCAAGCCCCCCATCAGGCTCCTTGCTCTCTCTGCCTCTGCTTTTTCCCCGCCATTCGTTATTTCTTTCTCTCTCTTAAATAAATCTTAAAAAAAAAAAAAGATTTTATTTGTTCATGATATATCTATATCTATCTCTCTCTCTCTCTCTATGTATATATATATATATATACATAGAGAGAGAGAGAGAGAGGGGCAGAGACACAGGCAGAGGGAGAAGCAGGCTCCATGCCGGGAGCCTGACGCGGGACTCGATCCTGGGACTCCAGGATCGTGCCCTGGGCCAAAGGCAGGCGCCAAACCACTGAGCCACCCAGGGATCCCTCTGTTAAATAAAATCTTAAAAAAACAAAAAACAAAAAAAACACAACACAACACAACAAAACCCAAGAGTCAGAGAGGGGAACTGAGAGAGAACAGTGTCTCTCCTGACGTGTCTGAACTCCTCGTTTGGTACACTGCCCAACACTACCCTGCACTCTTGAAATCGGTATATTATACATCCGGGCAGTCAACATCATACCATCTCCCCAGGTCATCAGCCAAGAATAACCTAGATTATCAGTCCCTGAAACACCACTTAGTTTCTGCTCCTTTATGATGACAGCACAAGAGGCTCAAGACACAATCCCAAGAACCAGAAAATCTAACCAAATTAACAGAAGATTTGGAGAAAAAGTCACCTTAGTAAAGTGCTGGGTCTCATGGGAACGCAGTTTGGACTGGCTGTTGGTGAAGCAGTAACAGCAGGTATGGTTGTAATGCTGTTTCTCAAAACCGAGGCTTCTGATACCATCAGTTAACTGTAAAACTTCACTGAAAGCTCCTTCCTCAAGCCTCCTCAAGCCCTTGAGCTCCTCCACACTTCAAGAAAAGGTGTTTTTCTTATTAGACAAAAATATGAAAAGGGGAGAGGGGAAGACCTGCAAGATATTTAGGGTGAAAATATTCCTTCATAAGCCACTAGCAAATTGGAATTGTCGCTGAAGGGAGAAATCCCAGTGTGGACAGCTTATACCTTTGAGAGCAGAAACTTAATTTTATCTATTCATTGGAGGCAACTCAAACTTAGGAAATAGCATGAGTTTTCAGATTATTTTATTTACAAGTAAACGGAGAATGTCTCCTGTGAACACTAATTTGAGACAAGAAAGGCAACATAAAGCAGGGTTGCCAGCTCCACAGTGATCAAAATGATGTGTCAAAAGATCCTTGCCTCTGTTTTTTTTTTATTTAACAATGATTTTTGTCATTAAAAAGGGGGGGAAAGTGATTTCATGTTGTTCATGTGAAAGAACTCAAAAAGGACTTTTCAATACTCTACAGTCTCTAGTCAAATGAGTGAAGTGATCAGGATGTCACTTTCATTCAGTGACAGCCTTGTTCCCCAAAAGCAACAGCCTCTGAGCAAATGATTAATACTCGTCAAGGGTATCTGCCCGAGGAATGGAGAGACCCCGATCCTTCAGAGCTTGAACTTTCAGCTTCTCAGCTTCCAGCTTGGTCTGCTGTTCTACCCTTTGTTCTTCTAGGATTTCTTCAATAGACACTTGCTGGAGGGGTGTGTCACTCTCCTTTTCCAAGTCCTACAAAATAAGCAGGGTTGAAAAACTTCAACTGATAACCAAGAATAGAAAACATTACAGACCATTAGGCAAATGGATTCCTATGTCAGGCTTGGGTTATTTATCATAATTGTTACATGGCTGAAATATCCTTTTCCTGGGGACAGAGAAGCTTCCTAGAGAAATGGATGGCCACACTACTACAAAATACATACTTATATGAATGTGGTGGTAGGGATCGCTATCAGTGTGTATCACAGAGCTTTAAGTTACCTGCAGTCCTACAATACTCAAAGACTGCTTTTCTTAAAAAAAATTACATATTCATATATATGCATGAAGAGCTGTCTCCCCAACCCAAAGGATCCAAAAGAGAAGTTACTGAGGGCCAGATGGCTTTAAGTAAGTTTTGTATTTTTACATGATCAAAGTCAGCTTAATTCCTGGGGGTTTTGGCTCACTAAGAAGGTAGAGAACGTTGATTCAAAGAAGCACCCCTCACCCAAAGAGAATAAACTGCCCCTCTGTTCCATTAACCAGGAGGCTTTAAATCATAAAGCAAGATTCTTTCCCCCTCTATGGCAACAAATCTACAGAAAACCTTAATAGACCGGTTAGGTCACTAAACTAGTTTCACTCCAATATATTTCTCCACTGTTTTAATTACAGTATTTTTGTTTTTAAAAAAGTCATTTTTTCTGTTATTTTAAAAACACACGTGTACTGTATGAAATTTAGAAAACGGACGAGCAGAAAAATTACCCATAATTCTAGTATGAAACAATATTTTGGTGAATAGCTTTCTAATTTTTCCATGTATATATTGACTTGAAACCCCACAAAGCAATTAATTGTAATTTTTTCACTTACTCTGGCATAAGACACTTAATTTTTTTTTAAAGTAGGCTCCACATCCGGCACAGAGCCCAGCATGGGGCTGATATCAAGACCTGAGCTGAGATCAAGAGTTGGATGTTCAACCAACTAAGCCACCCAGGTGCTCCTATGCTTAATATTTTTATGTTTGAACACCATACAAGTATTTGGTAACTAATCTTATGCTGCAGAACCTTGCTATAAAAGCATCTCACTATCCATAGATTCAACTTATTCTCCTTAAAATGAACATACAGGTATTATTCTGTGTTTCTGTAACATGGAAAGACTATATATATGGGATATTCTTATTTCTTATCTTTTTTCTATGATTTTCAATCTTAAAATTCTGGGAAGGCATCAACACACAAACCCTCAGGACACTCCACCCTACTGCTGGGTACTAACACCACATGTGTTGCCAAGGCCTCAGAACCCACAGGCAGTGACATCAGGTGGAAGATCTTCACCAGAGAGATTAGAATGAAAGCCACACAAATTATATAAGCAAGTCCTGCCTTGGCTCGAATGTTAGCTGCCCTGGGCAAAATGTATCTTATCAAGTATAACCAGCCCTAACAACCCATGTGTAGCAGCTGAAGGGAAGACAATGTTCTTGGCATGGTATACTGCCTCTTGGACTTCTCAGTAAGTTATTCATTGAGTTGTTCATGTGGTTATGATGATGCCAATTTCCAACAATCAGTTTTATTACTTAAGGCTGTGTGCATCATCATCCTTGAGGCAGAATCTAGGGACTTCCTAAACAACAGATGTTTACAGACTCTAAATGGTTTCTGGGTATGAGTTTCTCTTGGGTGGGTACTTAATTTCTTCACACTGACTATTGATTGGTTCCTACAGCTGTGTAACCATTCTGAACCACAAGGCTTATAGCCTTACCACTGTAAAATTCCGCAGCATCCAAACCATTACCATTCAAGAGTACTTTCTCCACAAAAGAACTCCCAGGAAACAACGAATCTTCACGAACAAATTCAAGTTCCCTCCCTTTCCTCACATACATATACATCTACACAGGGGCACATTTGTGCCAATGCAACTGGCACACAAAGCATTTGTGGTGTCTACAACTAAAAAAAAACTGAAGCAGAGTATGTGTAAATATTTTAACTTAAATCATTTTTTCCTGATAGCAAGTCATGTTTCCTCTTTAAAAATTAAATTGAGAAAAGTATAAACAAACAAAAAAAAAATCACGCATACTCCTACTGTCCAGAGATGGGTTAGCCCTTCTTTATATACTGGCAGAAGAGCACTTTACTTTGTAGTCCTTTACTACTGCCACTCCCCACACCTCACGGTGCTGTATTTCAATCTCTACATGTTACAACGAGATGACAATTCCTACAGCTGAAACATGCGAAAAATGATCTACTGAACCAAAATTATCAATCACAAAAACACTTTCAAAATTAGAAAAAAATATTTTCTACATTTCATAGGAGGACTTAACAATATTGCTATTAAGACTATTGATTAGTCATCTCTAGCTAACTGTTTCAACTTGAAGTCTCTGAGCCAACCTGACCCTGGCATAGATTATCTCCTTACTTTTCCAAACAGCTTATTGTTAAAAATCACTACAGACCAAACCACTTCACTTCAAAGAATTCCGTAAACCAGATATAAGATGTGGTTAGGTATTGAGAAACTACTGAAAATGTTAAATGCCAAAGTTTTTTAGTTTAATTTTCCTGGCAAACCCAATAATCAAAGCAAAACCAAAGGTTTTAAACTAGGGATTTTTCTTGGTTTTTTTTTTTTTTTTTTTTTTGAGTAAATATTTTATGTAAAATATAATAAAATTTTATCTTCTTTTAAAAATGTCTGAGAACCACCGTATTGGACATCTGAAACTAATATAATACTGTATGCTGGGGCACCTGGGTGACTCATTTGGAGGAGCATGTACCTCTTGATCTTGGGGTTGTGAGTTCAAGCCCCATATTGGGTATAGAAATTACTTAAAAATAAAATCTTTATAAAAAAAAATAAAAAAACTACTGTATGTTAATTGGAATTAAAATAAAAACTTAAAAAGCCAAAAAACCCCACCAAGTCTGAGTACATCTATTAGCTATATAAGTTTTCTAATAGTTTTGTATGTATTTATATATGCCTACATATAGACATGTGCATATGTATGGTTATGTACATGTACATACACATACACACACACAGACCTACTACAGTAACAACATTTTAGAAGACTTAACTTTTCACCTGCCAACTGGTCTTCCTGGCATAGGTATAGAGGTATCCTCTTTGGTTGTGAGCTATGATCCAACGGAGGCTGAGCTCCATTCTCAGGAGTTAACAGAGAGGCTTTTCCTATAGGCCTCTTCTTTCTTTCCCCTTCCCCCCCTTAAAAGACAGGAACATCACAATGTATATGCAATGTCTTTCCCTCAAGCATTGCTCAGTAGCTCTAGGTCATGAAAATCTACTTGTAACCAATTGTTTAAAAGACTGCAAAATATTCCAATTGAGCATCTGCCTTTGGCCCAGGGCATGATTCCTGGCCGGCTCCCTACAGGGAGCCTGCTTCTCCCTCGGTCTCTGCCTCTCTCTCTCTCTGTCTCTCTCATGAGTAAATAAATAAAATCTTAAAAAAAAATTCCAATGCACATAAATCACACTTTATTAATTATTCACCTCTTGTTAGGTATTAAGTTTTTTAATTTTCTGCTGTTAGAGATAGCAGAAATAACATATTAATGAACATGTTTTTACAGTATGGCATTTTTATATCAGGTAAAATCAACAATACTTTGTTGCTAATGGGATCAAAATCTTTAAAATGCCAAGTGGCACTGAAACAAAGTTAATTATTCTCTCTAGTTTTCCTTTTACGTCTGTAGCTCTCCTGAACTAATGTGCTAGTTTCTGCTAGAAGCTGGATGCAATGTGGAAAATATACTTTTTCCTTCTTGAAAAGAAAAAGAAACCTAGCTAGCATAATTATGAAGACCCACAGCAGCTTAACAATTTTCACTTACTATTTCTCCTAGTAGGACCACATTTTCTCCTCTGACCACAAAAATCCCTCGAGGAATATCACCGTATTTTTTGCCCACATGAATACGCTCCACAGTCTGATGTAGCACTAAATTAGCTATAAGTGTATAGGGAAGAAATAAAGATATTTAGTTTAAATTATTGGGTAAAGGTCTGTTACTCCAATAATCAGTTATTTTGAGTAGAAAAGATTTCGCTAAACATGATCTCCAAACTTTCTAATTCCGGGAAAAGCTAAAATTTTGAATAGTCTTCTTCTGTTTCATTAAGACACACCACTTAGGAGACTCCTAAACAGATGGAAACTGAGAGAGTATTGGGTATTATGTTGCATTAACATGAATGATGGTGGGGACCAGTTACAAGAATTAAATTCCTTTACATCAGTGAGATTGTGACTATCGATGTGATTATAAGAAAATATAAATAGTCGGGATACTTGGAAGAATCTAAAGCCTAAATAACTGGAGAGGTCAAAATTCGTTTTTAGACAAAAAAACAAGTTTTCCTCTGTTGTGTAGGTTTGTGTATATGATGATTTACCAAAGATTTAACTTTGTTTCAGTACTTAGGATTCATTTAACCCAGTGCAGGTATCCATGGATTATGATACACAAAAACCTCTTTTCACTTTGTGAGATAACTGTACCTGGTAATGTGAGAATAAAGTCAGTATTTGCTACTTTTCCCCCAAGGTATTTTGATGAATTTGACAAAAGATTCAGAACCCCAGTCTGTTGTTAATAATTATTATTATTTTTAAATTGATATTATTTGTCTCATTTGAAGAAAAGCAAATATCTCTATCTTCTGTAATTCCTCTAAGTGTTTCAATTATGTTGCTTTTCCTTATGCCCAAATCCATTAGGAAATGTCCAACGAATGTTGATATGAACTGAGAAGTTCCTTGAAACAGAAGCAAATATAGATCTCTTTAGAAAAATGCAAGATGCAAAACAAAGACTGAGACTCTTTTGGGTCTGCTGTATCTCTCAAGTGTAAAATCTTGAGCTTAAAGTTGGGACCCCAAAAAGTTCAGGAAATGCTTTCTATACAATTTTCATTGGACAAGGGGGATTACCTTCAGTGCAGGAACTGCTCTGAAGAATAGTCGCACCCAAGCAATGTACAAATGAGCAGCTTTTTCAGTGGCCTGAGTTTATTTCTATCGTTTGGCTCCCTCTACTGGGGAAAATAAAAAACAGTCCAAAACATTGTAATCCTATGTTCTAGTGAAAACCAGTTTTAGAAATACAAGCTAAAAACAAAAACAAAAACAAAAAACAAAAAAGAAATACAAGCTTGTAAATACTAACTTTTGAATCACCTGATCGTAATTTAGAAAAAAAGGACATAATGACTCAAAAACAGTATTCCATTATGCCAGACACTTGAAAAAGTTGCAGGATTAATGTCAACATTTAGTAACACAAACATACAAAAGCAGCTCTTATTATTCAGAGTATAAGTCTATAACTAGTACATACCAAATTGATCAATGCTTCTTAAAAAACCTATAAGCGTCCTTCCATCTCGAAGCAGGACCAAGTGCTTTTCTAGGGAGAGGAAAAAAGATCTTTAAAAATGAGAACTGTTAGCTTCAGCGAGTTTACAGGATTAATAATAAAAAAAAAGTTAATAGTTTAAGCTCTACCACTTCTCCCAATGTATTTAAGGCAGAATTAATTGGGAAATTAGTGGAAGGACCAAGGGATCCTGGGGTTTAGATGACAAGATTCCTGGTGAAAAGGATCCGAGTCATGTGGCAGAGTGGGCAAAGGACTGGGTGAGTTGACTGGAAGCCAGCCTCCCAGGTCTAGATGTTAATGTTGGCAGTTAAATCCTCCCAGTGTCATGTCAGTTTCTATATCCAAGGATTGAGGAGGTCTAGATAACCTTTATGGTCTTAATACTAGAATTATTTTCCTCTCAACTTAGAAGAGCTTCTATATCACATTTTGGGATCAGGGAAGGTTTTGAATAAAAACAATGCCTCAGACAGGTAAAATGAGCATGAGCAAAAATTCAGTAATATTTTTTGAGAGCCAACCACTGGTCTGGGGCTTAGATATACCGTAGAGAAGACGACTCAAAGTCACCAACCTTATCAACATATATTCCTGGTAAAGGAAGACAAACAAGTAAAAAAAAAAAAAAAAAAAAAAAGACCCACTGTGATTAATACAATGGAATAATACACAAGATAGCAGGATAGTATGATGAAGAGAGAGGGGAAGTAGCTACAGAAAAGAGAGTGGCTAGGGAAAACTTCTAAGAGAGACTTTGAGCTGCACTGAGGAACGACAAGTTGCTAGAATGGCCAAATTCATTCATCGATCATCTTTAATGATGCAGTTAACTGCATCTTTTTTCTTTAATGATGTGCATAAAGTACTTTCTAGAAGCATAACAGAGAAATAAGACAGTGATTCTTCCCTGAAGGAATTTGTAGTCTTCTTTGGGTTATAATTAAGTTCCATAAGAAAGCAAATCTTAATTATATGAGATTGAGAGAAACTAGCTAGCTAGAGGAGGTATCTGAATTGAGCCTTGAAAGATCACTTTTGGCCTCTGCGATGAATGACAGGGAAAGAGAGAGAAAGGAGAATCTGCAATTTAGGAAGCAGGGGGGAAAAGGCCTGTATGTATCCATACGTTTGGCTAAAAATGTGGGATATAAAGGGAAGTCAAAGGATATAAAGTCCAAAAAGTACCAGAAGCAGGTTCAGTTTGGTTTATACTTCACAAGAAAACATTGAAGTATGAACTGACAGAAAAGGGAAAGCAGAATGTGAGACATGAAGAAAAAACCTATACCAAGGCCAATGAGAAGGAAAAGGCAACAGAACTAAGACTGTGTAGTTCTGTTTTGTTTTTTAAAGATTTTTCATTTATTTATTCATGAGAGAGAGAGGCAGAGACACAGGCAGAAGGAGAAGCAGGCTCCATGCAAGGAGCCCAACGTGGGACTCGATCCCAGGTCTCCAGGATCACATCCTGGGGTTAAGGCGGTGCTAAACCGCTGAGCCACCCGGGCTGCCCTGTTTTTGTTTTTTAAATATTTACGTATCTTTGAGAGAGAGTGCATGCATGTAAGTGCTCACAGAGGGAAGGAGCAGAGGAGGAGAGAGAATACTCGATCAGACTCCATACTGAATGCAGAGCCCAATGTGAGGCTTGATCCCAGGACACTGAGATCATGACCTGAATTGAAACCAAGAGTCTTGGTTTAACTGACTGAGCCACCCACACACCCCAAGACTGTTTAGTTTTAAGTGATGGGAATTTGTAAAGGTAGAGTATGATTGTATGTGGGGGTGCTGAAGAAATGAGTTAAGAAGATGCAGGAATTTTTTAAAAGATTTATTTATTTGAGAGACAGGGAGGGAGGGAGGAAGAGAGAGCACTCAAGTGCACGAATGTGGGAGGGAGGGGCAGAGGGAGAGAGAAACTCTAAGCAGACTCTAAGGAGACCCCAAAGCTCGGTGGGGCTCCACCTCTTGATCCTGAGATCACGACCTGAGTTGAAACCAAGTAAGATGCTTAACTGACTGTGACATCTAGGCGCCACAAGATGTAGGAATTTTGAGTCATGACAGAACAGATCATTTATCAAAAGTTGGCAGTAAAAGATTAAAGTGAAAGACTGTTATTAGTGATTCTAAAGTGCTAATCAGGGCATCTACATAGAAATGTCAACAGGGAGTTGGAAATATAAGGCTAGAACGTCAAAGAGGTCAGAATTAGAGGAATTTCTGATAGGTCTACAAAGAGGTGATACAATTATAAAAGTCCAGGAGCTCTCCTAGAATTTTAAAGAAAAAAGCATGGGGCACCTGGGTGGTTCAGCTGGTTGAGCAGCTGGCTCTTGAATTCAGCTCAGGTCATGATCTCAGGTTCCTGGGACTGAGTTTCATGCTCAGAGGGGAGTCTGCTTGGGCTTCTCTCTCCCTCTTCCCACCCCCTAAAATAAGTAAACAAATCTTAAAAAACAAAAACAAACAAACAAAAAAACAAAAAAAGAGGCAGACCAAAGATAGAACCTAAGGGGCCACCTATTTTAGGGAACAGTTAAGAGTTGGAGGAGTGAGAAAATTAGCAAGTACCAGTGCTGGAGAAAACAAACAAACAAACAAACAAACAAACAAACAAAAAGAATTAAGAACCCAGTGGTATTAGTATCACAATATTACAGAGGAGAGGGAAGAACCCAGAAGAATGCATCAGATTTTGGCCTTTTAAGAATGCAGCTTCAGGGATCCCTGGGTGGCGCAGCGGTTTGGCGCCTGCCTTTGGCCCAGGGCACGATCCTGGAGACCTGGGATCGAATCCCACGTCGGGCTCCTGGTGCGTGGAGCCTGCTTCTCCCTCTGCCTGTGTCTCTGCCTCTCTCTCTTTCTGTGTGACTATCATAAATAAATAAAAATTTAAAAAAAAAAAAAAAAAAAAAAGAAAAGCACTCTGGGGATTTAAAAAAAAAAAAAAAAGAATGCAGCTTCAGTGTGATGATAACAAAAATCAGATTGCAGGTATAATGGAGGTGGTCTACTGCAGGTGGTCAGGAAGTAGAATCAAAATGGAGAGGATTCAAAATGTTAAGGGGTAGGGGGATCCCTGGGTGGCTCAGCGGTTTAGCACCTGCCTTAGGCCCAGGGTGTGATCGTGGGGTCCCGGGATCGAGTCCCATGTAAGGCTCCCTGCATGGAGCCTGCTTCTCCCTCTGCCTGTGTCTCTCATGAATAAATTTAAAAAATTTTAAATAAAATGTTTAAAAAAATGTTAAGGGGTAAAGATATGAAAAAGGGATGGGAGTTTGATGAGGAGACATAAGTGGAAAAAAAAGTATGAGATGGACAGACAAGAATAAGAATATACATGAATGGAAGGATCCAGGGAGAGAGAGAAGATACGAGAGAAAAAGGGCATTAATGGAAGAAATAGGGGAAGAAAGAATAATAAAAGACCACAGACTGAAAAGGAATACCTCCTACTCAGATGAGAGGATGGGTGCATATGCAGAAAGACTGAGGAGAAAGGAGGAAATTGTGTGTCGTTGGGGGGACAGCGAAGGGTACATAAGGAATGGTTTCAAACTTTTCAGTAAAGGAGGGGGCTTGGAGTCTACAAAGAAGGCGTTAGAGGGTTTGAGAACAAAAATTATTTTTAGTAGAACAGCAGGATTTATCAGGGGCTTCATATAATTCAGATACATAAAATGAGAGGTGGGCAGCCCCGGTGGCACAGCGGTTTAGGGCCGCCTGCAGCCCAGGGCGTGATCCTGGAGACCCTGGATCAAGTCCCACGTCAGGCTCTCTGCATGGAGCCTGCTTCTCCCTCTGCCTGTGTCTCTGCCTCTCATTCTCTCTCTGTGTTTCTATGAATAAATAAATAAAATCTTTAAAAAAATAAATAAAATAAAATAAAATAAAATAAAATAAAATAAAATAAAATAAAATAAAATAAGAGGTGGGGGCAAAAGGGCATCCACAGACAACTAAAATTGAATTTTTCATTACATATTACAGGTGGATTTGTGCAATTGTTATTTATATACAAATACAGTCCAATTCACACTACATTTTCTTTCAATAGCAAAATCACTAATTTGGATTTATTTACTGATTTGTTTTTAAAGATTTTATTTATTTATTTAACTGAGAAAGAGAGCACAAGCAGGGGGGAACAGCAGGCAGAGGGAGAGGAGCAGCAGGCTCCGCTGAGCAGAGAGCCCCATGTGGGGCTGGATCCCAGAACTCTGGGATCATGACCTGAGCCAAAGGCAAACACCTAACGGATTGAGCCATCCAGGCGCCCCACTAATTTGGATTTAAAGAATGATTTCAGACAACGAAGAGAGTATGATCACAGACTCACATTTTATTATTTTTTAAAAAATTGTATTTTGAAGTACTCTCTAAGTAACCCAAAGTGGGGCTGACCTCACAACTCTGAGACCAAGAGTCACCTGCTCTACTGACAGAGGCAGGCAGGCGCCCCAGGGACTCACTTCTTAAATTTGCATACATAATAACCGTGATTGTTGTAACTTGTTTGGAACTGTGTAAACCACTTTTGCAGCAATTATAAGTTAATGAGACAGACCACAGGATTTTAAAGGATTAGAAAATGTTGCTTGAGGAGTAATTCACAGAAGAGAGCTTAGAAAGGGACAGAGAGGAGTCTTTCTTTTGCGCAGGACCGAACTCTTCTTTAGAACAACGATGGGGAGAAAAGGGAGGTCTTTTTAGTACAAGTAAGAGAAAACCGTCGAACAGAAAAATAAGTTTGAAGTGATTCAGCCTTTCCAGAAAAGTCAATACCTTTGTCTGAAAGTGCTGAAGAACCTGACGGTAAAAGGATATTGCAAATGGCTACACAGCATAAAACCTGCGTTTACTGCCAATTAAGTCCAACCGCTGCTATCTTTTAAAACGTTCGTTTCTTAACGAATCCTTTCTCTACTCTCATTCGTCTACCAGTAACAAGCTGGTACTTCGATATATATTGCAGGTGGGAAAGAGTGGACGTGGGGAGGGGCAACTCTGGCGTCTGGGTCTTGGCAGCCGCGTCCCTCCAAAGCAGGAGTGAATTCTACAGCTTGTGGCTTATCGGCCCACGGGCTGGTGGAGGCTGCGAGACGCAGGAGAGAGGCAGGCGGCTAGGAGGTGGACAAATGGAGTGCCTGAGGCTCTTCACTCACGTGGAGCATGTCAACGCCGAACAGCCAGAAGCGTGCTAAAAACACTCCCCCCGCCCCAGACTCCTTCTAGGAGCTCCCCCTGAAGAGGTGTCCGCCCGGGAGGAAGGATCTCACCCGACTTCACGCAGAGGAGATGAGCTACTCACTGTCGATGTCCTCTATGAGGCTGGCGGTACCGGGCATATAGTTCATTTTGAGCTGAGATAAGGCTGCAGAGTATAGCGGCGGCGGGCCAGTGCGTCCAACACCTCCTTCTTTCTGACCGCAGTCGCCGCCTCGGCGGGACCGGGACAGGAACCCGGACCAGGAGCAGCACGTCCGCCCCGGCTTTCAGAAGCCGGGGCCTGCCGGAAACGCCTCCATATTATTCCCACCCACTTCCGGTATCACGTGCCCGTCCTCCGGAAGAGGCGGGACTGGCGCGGTCCCGGGACACCCATTCCCCGCCCCCGGTAAAAGGGGAAGAGGAAGCTAGCTTGACTAGATGGTAAGGAAAACGTAGTCTCCCTTTTAAGAAACGCAGGGCTGCAGCTCGTCCTCCAGCTTCTCAGACAGCCGCCCCCCGCCTCCCCCGAGGCACGGACCTCGGTCCCACGACTCTCGGGACTCGCCGCCGAAGGGGCGGGCCCGAGCCAGGATTGGCTGCTGTCGGCCGACCCCTCTCCCTGCTCTCCAGTTCCTCTCGTCGGCGGGCGCTTGCGCCATGGGCTGGCCGTGGGGGGCGGGAAGCGCTGCGGGGCATTAGAGCCCATGTCGGCCTTGAGGCGCTCGGGCTACGGCCCCAGCGACGGTCCTTCGTATGGCCGCTACTACGGGCCGGGCGGGGGAGACGTGCCCATGCACCCGCCTCCGCCCTCGTATCCTCCTCGCCCTGAACCTCCCCAGCCTCCCATTTCCTGGCGGGTGCGCGGGGGCGGCCCTGCTGAGACCACCTGGCCGGGAGAAGGCGGAGGAGGGGATGGCTACTACGCCTCTGCAGGCGCCTGGTCAGAGAGCGGTCGAGCTGGAGGAAGCCACCAGGTAAGCTTCGGGCCATCTGTCCCAGGGGGGTTCGATAAGGGGAGTCTTTGGAGGGTGAGGGCCGCCGGGGTTGATAAGCCTCTGGAGTTCGTAATGGATTGGGTTTCATGTTTATTTTGCTTATGGGGGGTGCGTTGGAGAGACAGACGGGGTTTGTGGCTGGAGGGATATGCTTGTGTTCTCTGCGTCTCCTTCTTCGACCATAATAAATGTGTCTGCTACCATTAAAAAAAAAAAAAAAAGAAGAAGAAGAAAGATCCTCCGCTGACTTGATAAGCCGAGTAGCAAGGTGCGGAATCTCTCGCCTTGGGTTGACGTTGGGCTGGAAAGCTTTTGGAGCTCTAACAATTTATCCTGCGTGGCTCATATGGCCGGCTCTTCCCGAGAAGGGAGGTGGCTGCAGCCCCCGCTGCCACTCAGCAACCCCTCCCGACGGGAAAGAGCCCTGCAGGAGGAGGAGGGATCGGGCATTTAGCCCTTTGCCCCTAACGCTTTGTCCGGGGTTAACTCACCAGTAATCAATGTTGGAAAGCACCTTTACTTGGATTGTTAAGTTACGTTGCGGTTGCGACGTAAATGCCATTACAACCTCTCTCTTTTATGATTTAATAGTTGGCCCCTGAGAGGTTAACTCACTTGGGCAGTAGAGGTCTCCCTGGGTTTTTGAAGGTTCACTTTATTGCCACTTGGTTTTTTAGGAAGGACCTACATTAGTGCCTGTTTTTACTAACTGCAAGGAATCCGGAGAGGAGTTTGGCTTTTAGGAAAGAAGCTGAAAAGTGAGAATAGCTTCAGTGTTTGTTTTGCAGCAAGCAGTAGTAGAGGCAGTGCGCAACTGGGCAGTAAGAGTGGCACCGCCAATCTCCTTCCCTGGGAACTACACTCAGCTTCTCAGCATCACACTGCCATTACTCTGAACTGTGTCTATGAGCCTCTGGGCTTTATCTCCATTTATTTTGTGCATTTGTTGGCAAGATATGTCCTAAGGTATCAGAAAAGCCTAAGAAAGGTTGAGGAGCCTGGGAATGCTGAAACATTTTTCATAAAAATTAATGGTAATTGCTTCCCCCCCCCCCCTTTATGCCATTTTGGCTTTACAGAAGATTTCATAGGAATGTTCTATTTTCAGATAGCAGGGGAAACCTCTACAGTCGGACTTATAACATTTTACTCCTTGTGTTCCTGTGGGAAATATACTTCTCTTTTGTTAATTAAGTATTTTTAGCAGTGAATTATTATGTGGTTGAGGGGAGCACACCTCTCTTTCCATTCAGTAATTAGAACATCTTCATGGGTTGAAAATGTAGTAGTGAAATGCCCATATATTGCTGGTAGGGATATAAAATGGTTCATTGCTTTGGAAAGTAGCTTGGCAGTTCCTCAGAACATTAAGCATAGAGTTAGTATATTACTCAGCAAGTTTGCTTTTAGATATGTACCCAGGAGAACTGAAAACATGTCTACATAAAGACTTGCATGTTTTTAAGAACATCAAGCATGCTCATGGCAACATTATTCAGAATAGCCAAAAAGTGGAAATAACCCAAATGGCCATCAGCTGATGAATAGATAAAATATGATAAATTTCATTTGAGAGGAAATTATTTAGCCATAGAAAGGAAATAAGTACTGATACATTCTACGACATGGATGAACCTTGTAAACATCAGGCTACATGAAGACCATGTACTGTATGAGTTCATTTATATGAAATGTCCAGAATAGGCAAATCTATAGGGACAGGAAGATTAGTAGTTGCCAGGGGTTGAGGAACTGGGGACTTTGAGGTGATGGTAAAGGATACTGGGTTTGTTTTGAGGTGATGATAATATTCTGGAATTAGATAGTGATGATGATTGTACGAGTTTTAATATACTAAAATTGAATTGTGTACTTTAAAGGGGTGGGTTTCAGGGCACCGGGGTGTCCGACTCTTGATTTGGCTCAGGTCATGATCTCAGGGTCCTGGGGTCCAGCTGCATCAGACTCTGTGCTTAGTGTGGAGTCTTCCTGTCCCCCTTCCTCTGCTCCCCCCACCCTTTCAAATAAATTAATAAAAATCTCTTTTTAAAAAAGGGTGGGTTTATGCTATCATAGTCATATCTTTAAAAAATTATGTGAGAAACATGTAGTGAGAGATTAATTGTGGAGAAGGGTTATATTTGTGTGTGTGTGTGTGTGTGTGTAAAAATCTGGAATAAGTAGGCTGAGGAAACCCACGGTAGATTAGAGTGATAAAATGTTTGGCCTATAAGGAGACAAACTAGACCACAGAGGAGAAGACCAATAAACCGATGACTTATACTTGGACTTGCAGTATTCTTAAATCAAGGACAGTATTCTTAAAACTTTTAAAACCTTGTTACTCAAAAAGTGTGGTCTATGGACCAGAAACAGACCTCTTCTGAGCTGCTTTCAGGATTTTCGCTTTGTCTGATTAGCAAGTTTCACTATTATACGTCAGGGTGGTTTTTTTTTTTTAATTTTTTTTTAATTTTTATTTATTTATGATAGTCACAGAGAGAGAGAGAGAGAGAAAGAGAGGCAGAGACATAGGCAGAGGGAGAAGCAGGCTCCATGCACCGGGAGCCCGACGTGGGATTCGATCCCGGGTCTCCAGGATCGCGCCCTGGGCCAAAGGCAGGCGCCAAACCGCTGCGCCACCCAGGGATCCCTGTTTCATCACATCTATCTTACTTTTTTAAGTAAATTTTTTCAGTAATCTGTACACCCAATATGGGGCTCAAACTCAGAACCCCAAGATCAAGAGTCACATGCTCCTCTGACTACACCAGCCAGGTGCCTCTATCCTACTTTTTGAATGCATTTCCAAACAAGTTGCATAGGTTTGAAAGCCATTTTAGGGATGCCTGGGTGACTTAGCAGTTGAGCATCTGCCTTTGGCTCAGGGTGTGATCCCAGGGTCTCCAGATCAAGTCCCGCATTGGGCTCCCTGCATGGAGCCTGGTTCTCCCTCTGCCTGTGTCTCTGCCTCTCTCTCTGTCTCTCTCATGAATAAATGAATAAAAATCCTAAAAAAAAAAAAAAAAAAAAGACATTTTTAAAGGTATATATCAATTAAAAGTGAGGGAAGCCAGAGGAACAGAAAGTGATTCTGAGGTTTTAGTATTTCCTAGGAATAAATGTTTCATAGTACTAAAAAAAAAAAACAGGAAGAGGAACAGGTTTTTATGGGAAGATATAGTTTAGTTTAGTACCAGAAGAACTAATGATTGGTTAATAGAGGAGCTTAAAAAAAAAAAAAAAAAGGCTTTAGCAAGGGTTTATGTACTGCATTTATTTCATTTCTGTTGCAAGCCAGTTATTCACTGTGGTTACTGTGTGCTAAGATCTGGTTGGATTGTATGTGATTGATTAGAGAGAAGTTTGTGATTTTTCTATTTTTATTTTTGTTTTTTGATGCCAAATTTTAGAGTCTGTGGCATCTAGGAGTTGTCGGTAGGAACAAAACAATAGATGTGGGGTCAGGTGGGTGATGGGGATGGAGATAGTGATTTGAGCGTCATCAAATATAAACATATTTGAATTACCAAACTGGGTAATGGTAGATCTTTGAGAGTCTAGAATAGATGACAAAGAACGGATGCTTGGAAGGAAATCAGGAAAGTCATGTAATGCAAACCAAGCAAGGACACAATTATTTTGCATGTAAGTGATAGGAGAACTGAAAAGATGCTATTGGATTGGCAATTAAAAGGGTTTTGTTGATTTTAGTGGTGGGAGTTTAAAATAGTGGGAGGTTTGGATGCCACGACAACTGGTATAAACCATACTTCCAGAAGTCAGTAAATGGAAAAGTGGATAGTTGACTGTGAACCAGGACTGAGAGAAGAATTTTTAGGATTAGGTAGTTTGAATATGTTTGTAAGTAGAGGAGAGTAAGAAGGAAGATGGGCACAAAACAATGGAATATGGCTTGTGGAGAGAGGGATGTGAAGACATGAAGAAGAGCTGGAAAACCTCTTCCAAGCTAGAGCGGGGGATATATCACTTTGGAGGTAGAGGGGAGGGACATCAAAGGAGTTTGTAGCTCTTGGTATCCTTGGTGGAGTAGGAGGCTAGGTCATCACAGAAGAGAGGAAGTGGAATGGGATAAGCTGAGAACTTGGTATGATAAATATTTGAAACAGGTGCTGGGAGAAAGTGGGAAATTTATTTTTTTAAGATTTTATTTATTTATTAGAGAGAGCACAAGCAGGGGGAGCTGCAGACAGAGGGAGAGGGAGAAGTAGCCTCTCTGAGGAGCAGGGAGCTTGATATGGGACTGGATCCTAGGACCCTGGGATCATGACCCAAGTCATGAAAGCAGGTACTTAACCAACAGAGCCACCCAGGTGACACAGGAAAGTGGGGAAATTATAAAGAACCATGGAAAAGATCCAAATGAGATTGAAAATCAAAATTTGGGATAATGGTGAACATAGGTACATAAAATGCTTTTGTAGTGATTTAGGCATGTATAGCCAAAAATAATTTTTAATGTATATTTTGAATAATTTTTGTCTAATTCTTATAAGCAAGATAAACAAATTTGTAAATGGAACTTAGTAGCAGCACTAGTCAGATTCTTCTGTTATTTTCTTTTTAAGTATTTTTTATAAAATACTTTTATAAAATATATATATATTTTTTAATTTTTATTTATTTATGATAGTCACACAGAGAGAGAGAGGCAGAGACACAGGCAGAGGGAGAAGCAGGCTCCATGCATCGGGAGCCCGACGTGGGACTCGATCCCGGGTCTCCGGGATCGCGCTCTGGGCCAAAGGCAGGCGCCAAACCGCTGCGCCACCCAGGGATCCCAGATTCTTCTGTTAGATTTGTTTGGGGTGGGGTTAATTTTGGAGGCATGTTGGTAAGTCACTTTGTAAATTTAATCATGCATGTACTACAAAACTAATTCTAGGATAAATATGAAAGGAGTTGACTTCAGCCTTCATCTGAGATTTAGCTATTTCTTCTCAAAAGACAGGTAAATGAACTTATTATCTTCTTGCATAATTTTTTTAAAAGATTTTATTTATTTGAGACAGGGAGTGAGCGAGAGAAAAGAGAGCAAAGGAGCAGGGGCAGAAGAAGAGGGAGAAGCAAACTCCCCTGCTGAGCAAGGAGCTAGATGAGGGGCTCAATCCCAGGACCCTGGAATCATGACCTGAGCTTATATCCCAGGGTGTGGAGCTTTAACAGCTAGGTGTGATCAGGGAAAGAAATACACACACTCATTAAAGAAATTAAAATGTTACATTAGAAAATAATTACTTAAGGCAAAAGAAAGCAGTTAAAGAAAAATAGAGGAACAAAAACAGATATGAGATATAGAAGATTAAAAAAATCCAACTATATGCTATTGTGAGATAATAGAAAAAAACATGTATATTGTTCTCTGTCCTGGGTTCCTGACACAGAGCTCCTGAAACTCTTGTAAATTCCTAAATGAAAAGAACACTAGGAGTACTTTTGTTCTAATATTTCGTCTGGGACCCCAGTACCTGACACAGGGCTCTAAACCACTTGGAATTTTTTGGATGATAAAACTATTTTTTGTTCTAATAACATGTTTCTGGGTGGTCTCCTGGGGCTGGTCACCAGAAAGGCCAACCCATAAGATTAGATATTTAGAGTTTTCAGCTCTGGTCCTCATTTTCCAGAGAAGGGAGAGTGGCTGGAAATGAAGTTAATAATCAATCATGCCTATGTAAGGGAACCTCCATAAAAATCCAAACACACTGGGGTTCAGAGAGCTTCCAGTTTGATGAACATATCCACGTACTGGGAGGGTGATACACTTTGACTCTATGGGGACAGAAGCTTCTGCACTTGGGGTCTTCCCAGAGCTTGCCTGCCCTGTGTATCTCTTCATCTGCTGTTCATTTGTATCTTTTCATATCCTTTTTTCTTTTTAAGATTTTATTTATTTATTCATGAGACACACACACAGAGGCACAGATACAGGCAGAGGGAGAAAGCAGGCTCCATGGAGGGAGCTGACATGGGACTTGATCCCGGGTCTCCAGGATCACACCCTAGGCTGAAGGCGGCGCTAAACCGATGAGCCACCCGGGCTGCCCTTGTCATATCCTTTTAACAAACTGGTAATCATAAGTATTTCCCTGAATTGGGTGAGATGTATTGGCAAATAATCAAATTCGAGGGGGTAGAGGTCATGGGAACCTCCACTTTGTAGCTTCGTGAGACATAAATTGTAGGTAACCTGGAGACCTGGGTACCTGTTGCTTCAGATTGGCATCTGAAGTGGTAGGGGGCACTACCATGGAACTGAGCCCCTAACGTGTGAGATCTGATGCTATTTACAGGTAGATAGTTTAATTGTAGGACAGCCAGCTGCTGTTGCAGAATTACTTAGCATGGGGGAAAAAATCTCACATCTGATATCAGAAGTGTTGTGAATGTGGTAATAGCAAAAGAGTAAAGGAAAAACAGGAGTAGTAGGTTTTTCCTTCTTAGCTCTGTGGGAGACACAGTTCAGATTTAAAGATACAAATATTTTAAATGTAAAAAGAGGAAAAAGGGGGATCCCTGGGTGGCTCAGTGGTTTAGTGCTTGCCTTTGGCCCAGGGTGTGATCCTGGAGACCAGGGATCAAGTCCCGCATCAGGCTCCCTGCATGGAGCCTGCTTCTCCCTCTCTCTCTCTCTCTCTCTCTCTCTCTGTGTGTGTGTGTCTCATGAATAAATAAATAAAATCTTTTTTAAAAAAAAGAGGAAAAAGAAATATGCAAACAGTAACTAGAAGAAAACTAGTAGCGATACAGTATCAGATAAGTAAACTTTAAAACAAAAAAATGTTTCTAGGGATAAAGTGGGACATGATAAAAAGGGTAATCTATCAGGAAGATAAAATAACTATAAAAATATATGTATCTAATAACAAAATACCCAAAATACATGAAGCAAAATCTTACAAAAACAAAGGGGGAAAATGGACAATCCAATAGAGACTTCAGTACTCTACTTCCAATAATGGATAGAATAACTGGATATAAGATTAATGAGGAAATAGAAGATGTGAACAACCATGTAAACCAATTAGACCTAACAGACATCTATAGGACCCTCCACCCAACAACAGAATATACATTCTTCTCTAGTATACATGGAACATTCTCAAGATAAACCATATGCTAGCCATAAAACAAATCGTAATATACAAGGATAGAAATAATACAATTGGCCATAATGTAAAAACATTAGATAGTAGTAGGAAAGACCTTGGGAAATTCAATATAACACTCCTTAATATATTTTTTAAGATTTTATTTTTAAGTAATCTCTACACCCAACATGGGGCTCAAACTTACAACCCTGAGATCAAGGGTCTCATGCTTTACTGACTCAGCCAGTCAGGCGTCCCTTAAATAAAACACTCCTAAATAACTAGCAGATTGAAGAAGAAATCAAAAGGGAAATTAAAAAATACTTTGAGATAAATGAAAATGAAGACACAGTATACTAAAACTCCTAAGATGAAGGTAAAGTAGTACTGCTGAGAAGGAAATTTATAGGTATAAATGCCTATATTAAGAAAGAATAATGATTTCAGGGTTCCTGAGTGGCTCAGTTGGTTAAGCATGTGACTCTTGGTTTTGACTCAGGTCATGATCTCAGGGTAGTGAGACCAAGCCCCACTTGGGGCTCAGTGTGGAGTCTGCTTATCCTTATCCTTCTGCTCCTCCCCCCTTCACATAAATAAATCTTTAAAAAAAAAAAGAAAGAATAATGATTTCAAATCAGTACTGTACTCTTCCATCTTGACACTGGAAAAAGAAGAGCAAACTAAACCTAAAGCAAGCACAAGGAAGGAAATAATAAGAGTGGCAGAGCATCTTGCTGCTTGGTTGGTAGAGTGTGCAACTCTTGATCTTGAAGAGTGGAAATTAATCTAAGAGAGAATAGAAAAATAGTAAAGGAAATCAGTGCAACCAAAGGCTGGTTATTTGAAGAGATCAACCCAACTGATGAATCGTTAGCTAGATTCACACAGGAAAAGAGAGACTTGTATTACTAGAATCAGAAATGAAAGATGGAACATTACTACTGATCTTACAGAAATAAAAAAGATTATAATGGAATATTGTGGATACTTGTATATCAATAAATTAGGTGACTTAGGGGAAATGGACAAATTTCTGGAAAGATACAAACTACCCAAACTAGCTCAAGAAGAAATAGAAAATCTGAATAGACCTATAACAAGTAAAGAAATTAAATTGGTAAGAAAACAAAACAAACTACCCCAAAGAAAGTATAAGCCCAGGTAAGCTACTGAATTCTACCAAACATTTAAAGAACTGTTACACCAATTCTTCACAGATACTTCTGAGAAATGGGAGAGAACACTGCTAAACTCATTCTGTGTAGCCATTATTACCCTGATACCAAAACCAGACAGACATCACAAGAAGAGAAAATGGGCCAGTGTATCTTAGGAATACGGATGCAGAAATCCTAACAAATAAACAACAAATCCAGCAACACATAAAAAGAATTATATACCATGGCCAAGTCGGGTTTATTCCAGGACTGCAAAGTTGGTTTAACATCTGAAAATCAATGCAATATACCATATTAATCAAAAAAATAAAACCTCTACAATTATTTCAATAGGTGTAGAAAAAGCATTTGACAAAATCCAAAACTCTTTCTTGATAAAATGACTCCAGGAATACAAGGAAATTTCTCCAATCTGATAAAGGGCATCTATAAAACATCCATAGCCAACTGCATATTTATTGATGTAAGACTAGATGCTTTTTCCTAAGATCAGAACAAGATGAGGATATCTTCCCTTGCCACTACTACTCAACACTATCCTGGAAGTTCTGGCTAGGGCAATTAGGCAAGAAGAAGAAAGAAAAAGACATGTGTAACCTATACATCTATATGGAATAGAATTGAGAATCCAGAAATAAATTCATGTGTCTGTGGTCAAGTGATTTTTGAGAAGATGCCAGGACCATTTAATAGAGGGACAGAATAGTCTGTGGCACAACATAACAGTACCATGACAACTGGATAGCCATATCTAATCAATAAAGTTGGACTCTCAGGCAGCCCTGGTGGCTCAGCAGTTTAGCGCCGCCTTCAGCCCAGGTGTGATCCTGGAGACCCGGGATCAAGTCCCACGTCAGGCTCCCTGCGTGGAACCTGCTTCTCTCTCTGCCTATGTCTGTTCCTTCATGTGACTCTCATGAATAAATAAATAAAATCTTTAAAAAAATAAAGTTGGACTCATATATAAAAGCTCAAAATGGATCATAGACGTAAGTGTAAGATCTAAAACTATAAAACTCTTAGAAGGAATAAAGAGTAAATCTTCACTACTTTGGATTTGGCTGTGGTTATGTCACCAAGAGTTAGATGTAAAGGGAAAGAAAGAAGCCTTAGTTCTTTTTGCTGCCTCAGTAAGGAATTACAGTACGGCAAAGTAAAAGGAAAGCAGAACAAAGTTTTATTAAAGCACACTGCAGGGGAGCAGCAGGCCAGTCAAAAGAGAGACAATGGCCCTGGAAACTCCTTCTGGGGTGTGGACTTGTATCAATTTTTTCTTTTGGGTGGGTCCTAGGTCGCAATATTTGAGTGACAGACCTGCATTACATAATATAATGAACTACACATGTCCTTTCCCAAGACATAGTGGAAATGGCTGAATAGGGTAGGAAATGGCAACATTATTTCTATTCTAGAGACAGGTTGAATAAGGACAAGCACAGCAAAATGAACTCCTCCTCTTCCAGGATGTAGTAACTCCAAGTTGATGCTAGATGGGTGGAATGTGGTTTTCCCTGGGGAGTCCTCGGTTGGGACTCTCTGTCAGATGTCTGAGGTCCATCCTTCTCTGTTGCTCATGCCTAGCTTCCTGCCTAACAGTTTTCTAAGATAAGACCCCAAAAGCACAACCAAGAAGAGAAAAATTCAGATAAATCTGACTTCATTAAAATGAAGAACTTCTGTAATTCAAAGGACATTATCAAGAAAGTGAAAAGGTATAAAATGTTTACAAATCATATATTTGAAAAGGGACTAAATATATTTAGGATGTATAAAGAACTTATTTTTTAAATATTTTGTTTATTTATTCATGAGAGATAGAGGCAGAGACACAAGCAGAGGGAGAAGCAGGCTCCATGCAGGGAGCCCAATGTGGGACTTGATCCCCGGTCTCCAGGATCACGCCCTGGGCTGAAGGCGACGCTAAACCGCTGAGTTCATCCTATAAAGAACTCTTAAAACTAAACAATAAAAATATCAATGACCCACTTTAAAAATTGGCAAAACGTCTGAATAGATAATTCTCTAATGAAGGCATAAAATGGGCAATGAGCACATGAAAAAAATGCTCAACAGCATTAGTCATGAAGGAACCATAAATCAAAACCACAGTGAGATACCATTCCACACCCACTAGGATGGCTATCAAAAAACAAAACTACAGAAAAACAAGTATGGATGAGGATGTGGAGAAATCAGAACTCAACACATTCATTGCTAATGGGAAAGTAAATTGGTGTAGCTGCTTTAGAAAACAGCTTCCAGTTCCTCAAATTGTTAAACACAGTTGTCATATGACCTATCAATTCCAGTATCCAAGATAACGTATATTCGCATAAAAAAAATCATTCATGAATGTTTATAGCAGCATTAGCCATAGTGGTCAAAAGGTGGCAACAATACAGATGTCTATCAACTGATGAATAGGTAAACAAAATGTGATTTTGTGTACAATGGAATACTATTTGGCCACAAAAAAGAATGAAATAGTGATACATGGTACAACATAGTTGAACCTCAAAAACATTGTGCTAAGTGAAAGAAGCCAGTCACAAGATATTATATGTGATTCCATTTATATGAAATATCCAGAATAACCAAATCTATAGTGTTAGGAAGTAGATTAGTAGTAGCATAGAGCAGGGGGAATGGGGAGATAGGAGGATATAGCTAAAGGGTAACAGTGTATCCTTTTGAGGTTTTGAAAATGTTCCAAAAAAAAAAAAAAAAAAAAAAAGGAAATGTTCCAAAACTGATAATGTACTTATCTGTGAATATACTAGAAACTGTTAAATTATACAATCTAAATGGTCAAATTGTGTATTATCTCAGTAAAGATGTTAATAAAAATAATGCTGCTATGTTGACTAGCTTAACTAATGAGTACAGGTTTAAATTTCTAAATTTATTTTTTTTTTTTAAGATTTATTTATTTGAGAGAGAAAAGGAGTGGAGTGGGGAGGAGCAGAGGCAGACAAGAGAGAATCTCAAGCAGGCTCTCGCTGACCACACTCCCACTGAGTGGGGAGCCCAGTGCTAGGTTTGATTCCAAGACCCTGAGTTCATGACTTTAGCCTAAACCAAGAGTCAGCTGATTAAACTGCTGAGCCACCCAGGCGCCCCCAGGTTTAGGTTTCTTTGCAGTTCAGCTTATCCTGAGAGTATATTCCACTGAAGATGTACAGTAAAAGTACTATAATTTAAAAGTCATTTGAAATAATTCTTTTTTCCTGCATGGTTATATTACCAACTTGATATTTAGTTATTGGATTCTCTGATTTTTCCTGTAGTAAAAAACAACTAAGAGTTGTGGCTTGCAACAGTAAGTGTTTATTTCTTGCTCGTGTTCTGTGAGTTTGCTGTAGTGACTCCAGGTTCTAGGTTGGTTTGCCTGTGTGTCTTCTCATTCTGGGACTCACACTGAAATCACAGCTTCTATATGGCAAATGCTGGCCTCATGGTAGAGGACAGGCATACAAAAGAGGAATACCTCTTTAGGCAGGCGCTAAACCGCTGAGCCACCCAGGGATTCCCTATCATTCATTTTTAGCAATTATTGGGTAGGTTATTGTTAATCTTACTGATTGGTATGCCACTCACTTGCTGCACTGTTATGGTAGTTTAAATATATATTTAAATATTTGCTTAGGATACTCTTAAGGGCAGGTTTGTGTTGTAATGGGGATGATCTGCTCAACCAGGAAGAGTTGAGGAAAGATAGACTAACTACAGGAATGAAATTCTTTAGACGGAAAGAGGTTATGTGGGCCACACACCTATGGGGAAAGGATTGGCTTTCATGTTTTTTTTTTTTTTTTTAAGATTTTATTTATTCATGAGACACAGGCAGAGGGAGAAGCAGGCTCCATGTGGGGAGCTCAACGTGGGACTCGATCCCCGGTCTCCAGGATCACACCCTGGACTCACCCCGCTGAGCCACCCGGGCTGCCCCAGGATTGGCCTTTAATAGAGCCAGAGGCACATCACACTTTCTGGGAAGACAGTGGTAGATAGGGTGCATTTGATTTATAAGTAGGAAGATGGTGTTTCTCTCTGATTGCTTCTTCCTTTTTTTTTTTTTTTTTTTTAGGTGGAATATGAGATAAAGTTGTCAGTTAAAAAATGAGGGGTGGGCTAAAAGGATATTGGAGATTTGAGGGGGCAAGAAGAGTAAAATAATTGTTATGGAGAGTGAGATGAACATCCTAAGGAAGTGTGGTATGGTTGGTAGGCAGTCCTGTCTACTTGAGATTTGTGGTCTCTAATTGAGAGAGAAACCAAAGAGCTTATAGTGTTTCTCTCCACCAGTATGTATGTATGTATGTATGTATGTATGTATGTATGTATGTATAAGATTTTATTTATTTATGAGAGACACAGAGAGAGAGGCAGAGACATAGGCAGAGGGAAAAGCAGGCTCCCTGTGGGGAGCCTGATGCAGGACTTGATCCCAGGACCTTGGGATCACGACCTGAGCCAAAGGCAGATGCTCAACCACTGAGCCACCCAGTTGCCCCTCTCCACCAGTATTTAGAGGAAGTGCAGATGTGAAGTTAGTGAACAGTTGGGTTTAAACTGGGTTGGGTTTGGGGATCTATGGGTAGTTTAGCAGTTTAGCGCCTGCCTTTGGCCCAGGAATCGAGTCCCTCATCAGGCTCCCTGCATGGAGCCTGCTTCTCCTTCTGCCTGTGTCTCTGCCTCTATCTCTCTGTGTGTCTCATGAATGAATAAATAAAATCTTAAAAAAAAAAATAAACTGGGTTGGGTTTTTGCAGGGCAAGTATATCTGAGGGAAGCAGAGGCAAAGGACTGGGAAGGTGAGTAATGAAGGAAGTGAGGACGTGTGTGGGGTGAGGGATAGAAGAGTGGAGAAGTAGTGAAAATGTGGGGGACCAAAGAGAGTTGGTAAGAGAGAACAGAAACCAGGGCAGTTCTGGAGAATTTTTTTTTTTTTAAATTTATTTATGATAGTCACACACAGAGAGAGAGAGAGAGAGGCAGAGACATAGGCAGAAGGAGAAGCAGGCTCCATGCACCGGGAGCCCGACGTGGGATCCGATCCCGGGTCTCCAGGATCGCGCCCTGGGCCAAAGGCAGGCGCCAAACCGCTGCGCCACCCAGGGATCCCAGTTCTGGAGATTTAGATATTAGTTCACCACTGCTGGGGTGAGTCAGCTTCAAATCTTGTTTTTTCGTCTCTACTACTAAGATTCAAATTCTTGGTGGAGAGAACAATTAGCCAAATGCTTACCCTTTAACCAGGAAAAGGAAGGGAGGGCATTAATTAGGGGCATCTGCCTGCTTGAGAAATTTAGTAGGTATGATCTGAAGTTTGCCCATAAAATTTTTTTAATCTTGCTATATTTCTGTATTATGTAAAGGAGATGCTACTTGGCTAGTTTGTATAACGTCATATGGAATACTTATGTGCTTTGAAAACAAAGCATTATGAAACTGTTAAGTAGGAGCACTTGGGTGGCTCAGTGGTTGAGCTTCTGCCTTTGGCTCACTGGGATCGAGCCCTGCATTGGGCTCCCCGGGCCCGGGGAGCCTGCTTCTCCTGCTGCCTGTATATCTGCTTCTCTCTCTGTATCTCTCATGAATATATAAATAAAATGTTAAAAAAAAAAAAAAAGAAACTGATAAGTAGCGCAGTTAAGCCAAGATGGTGATAATTAAACTCTCTGTGATTACAACTGCCAGTGAATTTATTAAACAATCTGAAGATTTTGTTTAAGCTTAAAACTAGAACTATAAAGTTCAAAGCAAATTTATTCATGAGAGGCAGAGAAAAAGAGAGAGAGAGAGAGGCAGAGAAACAGGCAGAGAGAGAAGCAGGCTCCATGCAGGGAGCCCGACGTGGGACTCGATCCGGGACTCCAGAATTATGCCTTGGGCTGAAGGCAGGCGCTAAACTGTGGAGCCACCCAGGGATCCCCCTTAAAAAGTTTTTATGGGGGCAGCCCGGGTGGCTCAGCGGTTTAGCGCCTGCCTTCAGCCCAGAGCGTGATCCTGGAGACCTGGGATCGAGTCCCATGTCGGGCTCCCTGCATGGAGCCTGCTTCTCCCTCTGCCTGTGTCTCTGCCTCTCCCTCTCTCTCTTTGTGTCTCTCATAAATAAATGAATAAAATCTTTAAAAAAAAAAGTTTTTATGGGCTTATTGCAAATCATTGTATTAACTCTTCAGTGGGAGTACAAAGCTGTAGAGACTAATGTCATAGCTAGACTTTCTTTTCTTTTCTTTTTTTTTTTTTAAGATTTTATTTATTCATGAGACAGAGAGAGAGAGAGAGAGAGGCAGAGACACAGGCAGAGGGAGAAGCAGGCTCCATGCCAGAAGCCTGACGTGGAACTCGATCCCAGGTCTCCAGGATCACACCCTGGGCTGAAGCAACGCTAAACCTCTGCCCTAGACTTTCTAGGGGCTGCCCTAGACTTTCTTCTTGGAGTGGTAATTGGTCTTTATCAATTCCTGATACTTGAGTTAGTTGTAGGCTGCCAGCCGAAATGTAGCCATATCAGAAAGTAAAGGAAAAACCTAATGTGGCAGGCAAAGGAGTATTGCAGATGTATGTTTTTGAAGTAAAGTTTAGAAGTAATATTTTCAAGCTCCAAAGTTTTTAAGATAGGCAAATATTGCTTCTAACATTGGAAGAAACTATAATCTTGTGCGAATTAAATTATAGTGATGGGGATGCCTGGGTGGCTCAGCGGTTGAGTGTCTGCCTTCGGCTCAAGGCGTGATCCCTGGGTCCTGGGACCAAGTCCCACATTGTGCTCCTTGCATGGAGCCTGCTTCTCCCTCTGCCTGTGTGCGCCCCTCTCTCTCTCTCTCTCTCTCTCTCTGTCTCTCAGGAATAAATAAAATTTTCAAAAAAATCTTAAATAAATAAGAGAATCTTGAATGAATGAATGAATGAATTTGATATGGGGTTGATGATTGGAGAGGATAAAAGAATTTAGGTCTCCAGGGATCCCTGGGTGGCGCAGCGGTTTGGCGCCTGCCTTTGGCCCAGGGCGCGATCCTGGAGACCCGGGATCGAATCCCACATCAGGCTCCCGGTGCATGGAGCCTGCTTCTCCCTCTGCCTATGTCTCTGCCTCTCTCTCTTTCTCTCTCTGTGACTATCATAAATAAATAAAAATTAAAAAAAAAAAAAAAAAAAAAAAAGAATTTAGGTCTCTGGTTTTGCTATTCATGTTGGCATAGTAGAATTCTGTTATATATCATTTGGTATCATAATGCATAAGAACAGGCTATAATAGATAGTCAATAATTGCTTTGTTATAGGATATGTGATTTACCATATAATATTTCTGCATCAATTTGATGAGAATTTAATAATGAGTGATTTTATAGTAGGATTCTATTGCTTTTTGTCTCTTGCTCTTTTTTTGATAATTATACTTACCTCTATCAACTTTTCAATATGATATGAGAATATTATTAAAAGTGACTTTTTTTCCCCCTTAGGACCAGCCACCTTATTCTAACTACAATTCTAATTATTGGAATTCTCCTGCACGACATAGAGCTCCATACCCAAGTACATATCCTGTAAGACCGGAAATGCAAGGCCAGGTATGAACTAAAATTGACAGACTTCCTGAAATTTTTTAAAAAGATTTTATTTATTTATTTTAAAGAGAGAGAGAGAGAGAGGTGTGTCACGTGGGGGGAGAAACAGAGGGAGAGGGAGGGAGAAAGAATCTCAAGCAGATTACAGGCTGAGCTCAGAGCCTGACCTGGGGGCTGATCTCAGGATCCTGAGATTATGACCTGAGCCAAAACCAAGAGTTGGATGTTCCACCAACAAGTGACCTAGGTTTTTTTTTCTTAATGTATTGGTTTATTTTCAAAACCCGCGGAGATGTCAGTGTGTGGCGTTTTGTTATTTATCGGATTCTATCCTAATAAAGGATAGAATAATAAAGTCTGATAGAATTATCCTTTGACTCCTTTTTGACTCAGAAGTAAAGAAATATCTAGGCAAATATCTATACAAGATACCTTAAGGCATAATATATTACTTCTTAGGACCTGGAAACAAAAAATATAAAATGACTTAGTGTTTTATTTTTATTTTTTTTTTTTAAGATTTTTTTTTTTTTAATTCATTCATGAGAGACACAGAGAGAGAGGCAGAGACACAGGCAGAGGGAGAAGCAGGCTCCATGCGGGGAGCCCGATGCGGGACTTGATCCCAGGACTTCAGGATCACGCCCTGGGCCCAAGGCAGGAGCTCAACCACTGAGCCACGCAGACATCCCATGTACTTAGTTTTTTAAGTTTGACTTTTTTTTTTTTGAAATATAATTGACATGTAACATTATATTAGTTTCAGGTATATAATGTAATGATTTGCTATTTGTGTATGTTGTGAAATGATCACCACAATTAGGTCTAGTTAATGTCTGTCACCACATATAATTACAATTTTTTCTTCTGATGAGAACTTTTACAATTTATTCTGTTAGCAACTTTCAAGTATGCAGTACGGTATTAACTATAGTCATCATGCTGTGTATAACATCCTCATGACTTATAGTTGGAAGTTTGTACCTTTGACCCTCCATTCACCCATTTGTACCTCTGGTCCCACTTCTAGTAATCATCAGTCTGTTCTCTGAATGTAAGATTTTTTTTTCCTAAGATTCCACATATGAGTGAAATCATAGGATATTTGTCTTTTTCTTTCTTTTTTAAAGATTTTAATTACTTTATTTGAAAGAAAGAGAGCACATACGTAGGGGGAGTAGCAGAGGGAGAGGGAAAAGCAGATTCCTCACTTCTCGCTAGGACCTAAGGATCATGACCTGAACCGAAGGCAGATGCACAACTGACTGAGCCACCCGGGTGCCCTGATATTTGTCTTTCTCTGACTTATTTTGATCCTTGTTGTTGGAAGAGGCAAGATTTCCTTTTTTTTTTTTTTTTTTAAGATTTCCTTTTTTATAGCCAAATAATAGTAAATTGTTTATATATACACAGTTTCTTTATTCATCCATCAATAGATACTTAGGTTGCTGTTATAAATAATGCTGCAATTGGGGATCCCTGGGTGGCTTAGCGGTTTAGTGCCTGCCTTCAGCCCGGGGCATGGTCCTGGAGTCCTGGGATTGAGTCCCACATCAGGCTCCCTGGATGGGGTCTGCTTTTCCCCCTGCCTGTCTCTGCCCTCTCTCTCTCTCTCTCTCTCTCTCTCTCTCTCGAATAAATAAAATCTTAAAAAATAATGCTGCAATGAACATGGGGATGCAGGTATCTTTTCAAGTTAGTGTTTTTGTTTCCTTTGGATATGTTATAAGTAGTAGCTTTGCTGGATCATTCTATCGTTAACTTTTTTTTTTTTTTTTTTAAGATTTTATTTATTCATGAGAGACACAGAGAGAGAGGGGCAAAGACACAGGCAGAGGGAGAAGCAGGCCCCATGCAGGGAGCTCAACGTGGGACTTGATCCCAGGTCTCCAGGATCAGACCCTGGGCTGAAGGCAGTGCTAAACCACTGGGCCACTGGGCCTGCCCTATTTTTAACTTTTTGAGGAACCTCCAAACTTTTTTCTTTCCGTAGTGGCTGTACCAAATTACATTCCAACCAGCAATGCTCAAGGGTTCCCTTTTCTCCACATCCTCACCAACACTTGTTATTTCTTTTCTTTTTAATAGTAACCATTTTAACGAGTGTGGGGTGATATCTCATTGTGGTTTGGTTTGCATTTCCCTGATGATGAGTGATGTTGAAGCACCTTTTCAGGTGCCTGTTGGCCATCTGGAGGTCTTCTTTGGAAAAGTGTTTAGGTCATCTGCCTATTCTAATAGGATTGTTTGCTTTTTTGGTATTGAGTTTTATGAGTTCTTTATATATTTTAGATATTAACTTCTTATCAAATATCTGATTTGAAAATATTTTCTTCTATTTAGTACATTGCCTTTTCATTCTGTTGGTGGTTTCCTTTGCTGTGCAGAAGCTTTTTTAGTTTGATGTAGTTCCTACTTGTTATTTTTACTTTTGTTACTTTTTCTTTTGGTGTCAAAAAATTGTACTCTTAGGACAAATATTTAATTTTAAATATTTCAAGCATACTGAAAAAGAACAGAAAATGTGTACATCTTTTTGTCCAGCAGTTTGCCACATTTGGAAAAAGAATTTCAGATTTTTTTTAAGATTTTTTATTTATTTATTCATGAGAGACAGAGAGAGAGAGGAAGAGAGAGAGAGGCAGAGACACAGGCAGAGGGAGGAGCAGGCTCCATGCAGGGTGCCTAACGTGAGACTCGATCCCAGGTCTCCAGAATCACACCCTGGACTGAAGGCGGCGCTAAACTGCTAAGCCATCCGGACTGCCTTTGTTTCAGATTTTTAAAAAGAAGTAAAACAAATAGAGTTGAAGTCACATAAAATACTTCTTTCTATTTCCTGAGGTTATATTTATTATCTCATATGTGTTTTTATGCTGTATTACTAATATGTGCGTTTACATAGTATTATTTACCATGTTTTTAAACTTGATGTGAATAGTTCCATATTAGCATTCTCCTGCAGCTTTCTTTTTTACTTGACATTGTTTTCACTTTTTTGTTGTACACATTTGAGGGAAGAACTTCTCTAGGGTTTGGTATTTTGAGGTTTTGGTGTGTATGCTTATTAAGTATAGCCAAATTACTTGTCACAGTGGTTGTATCATCATGGAAATGAGGAAATGTTTATAGTTAGTCTTCCATCATCTGGCCACCTTAGTAAAGCAATAATTGTCACATTTTTATATTTCCTTCCACTTTTTTTCCTGTCTATATACCATATTTCTAAATGCAAGTAATTTTTATTTTTAAATTTTTAAAAAGATTTTATTTTTAAGTAATCTCTCCACCCAATGTGGGGCTCAAACTCCAAACCCCAAGATCAAGAATTGCACAGTCTTTCAACTGAGCCAGCTAGGCACCACTGAAAATAAACTTTTTAAGAAAAGATTTTATTTTTTTATTCATGACAGACACAGAGAGAGAGGCAGAGACATAGGCAGAGGGAGAAGCAGGCTTGCCGCTGAGTAGGAGCCCAATGTGGGACTCCATCCTAGGTCCATGACCTAGCCAAAGGCAGACGCTCAACTGCTGAGCCACCAAGGTGCCCTTTGAAAATAATTTTTAAAAACATGATGTAGTATATACAATTTTTTAAAAGTAATCTCTACACTCAATGTGAGGCTCGAACTTATAACCCCAAGATCAAGAGTCATACACTCTACCTACTGAGCCAGTCACGTGCTTCTGTAGTATATACAGTTTGTTTGTTTGTTTATTTAATATTTTATTTATTTATTCATGATAGAGACACAGGCAGAGGGAGAGGGAGGAGCAGGCTCCATGCAGGGAGTCTGACATGGGACTCGATCCTGGGACTCCAGGATCAAGCCCTAGGCTGAAGACAGGAGCTTAAACCACTGAGCCACCCAGGCTGCCCAGTATATACAGTTTTAAAGCAGCTGCATTTAAGCAGCTTTCAAAGAATTTGAATTTTAGACCCAGGTCAGAATTTTCTGTAAACTGATGTTCTCTGCAGAATTAAATTTTCAGATCACCATAAAGCATACTAATGTAATTCTCCTGATAGTTTTCAAATGTCAAATACTATGTTCAATTCTGTTCTAATTTTCTGTTGGTGTGGGGGCTGAAATAATAAAAATAAGTTTTTTTTTAAGTATTTTTAAAATTTTATTTATGTATGATAGTCACATAGAGAGCGAGAGAGATAGAGAGGCAGAGACATAGGCAGAGGGAGAAGCAGGCTCCATGCACCGGGAGCCCGATGTGGGTGGGATTCAATCCCGGGTCTCCAGGATCGCGCCCTGGGCCAAAGGCAGGTGCTAAACCGCTGAGCCACCCAGGGATCCCTAAAAATAAGTTTCTTTATGGGGCTGAATAATTAGTTCATTACCAAAAAATCATTTCCCTTTTTTCTCATTAATTTGGTGATACATGCCTTTAAGATTGATTTTTTTTTTAAGATTTTATTTATTTATTCATGAGAGACACAGAGAGCCACCCAGGCCCTCTTGAATAGCTTGTAGTTTTTTTTTTTTTTTTAATTTTTTAAAAAAGATTTTATTTATTCATGAGAGACACAGAGAGGCAGAGACATAGGCAGAGGGCAAAGCAGGCTTCTCTCAGGGAGCCTGATGTGGGACTTGATCCCAGAACTCTGGAATGAAAACCAGAGCTGAAGGCAGACGCTCAACCACTGAGCCACTCAGGTGTCCCTTAAGATTGATTTTGAGCTAGAAGAGCCTATTAAAGTGTTGTTTTTTTTTTTAAGATTTTATTTATTTATTCATGGGGGGGTGGGGCAGAGACGCAGGCAGAGGGAGGAGAAACAGGCTCCATGCCAGGAGCCCAACACAGGACTCAATCCCAGGTCTCCGGGATCATGCCCTGAGTCAAAGGCAGATGCTCAACTGCTGAGCCACCCAGGCGTCCCCCTATTAAAGTTTAGAGCAAGATTTATGTACTTAAAAAAACATAAAAGCAATTGATTTTTTTTTATTTTATTTTTTTTTTATTTATGATAGTCACACAGAGAGAGAGAGAGAGAGAGGCAGAGACATAGGCAGAGGGAGAAGCAGGCTCCATTCCCTGGGAGCCTGACATGGGATTCGATCCTGGGTCTCCAGGATCGTGCCCTGGGCCAAAGGCAGGCACTAAACCGCTGCGCCACCCAGGGTTCCCGCAATTGATTTTTCTTAATGATTATGTGTACATGAACTTTAGGATAAGGTTGATAGGAGACTGTGGGATACAAAATAAAAAAAAACATTGTATTTGTGTCATCTGCATTCCTATGACTGAAATTGAGAAGCAGGCATTGTTATTGCTTAATGTGATATGCATGTAATTTAGCCATATTTCATAAAATTCACCCTGAAATGTACACAATTAATCTGTTTTTATTTTATTCACAAGGTTCTGCATCTGTCCTCATTGTCTATTCCAGACATTTCCATCATCCCAAACATTTTCATCATCCCAGTTAAAAACAATGTACCTATCACCCCATTCTTCTCTCCCCTTAGCCCCTGGCAAACTTTAATATATTTGTTATTTCTATGGATTTGCCTATTCCAGACATGTCATATTAACAGAATCATATATTTGATATCTTGTGACTGGCTTCTTTCTTTTAGCATAATGTTGATCCATGTTGTGGCAATGTACTGCTACTTTGTTTCTTTCTGTGGCCAAATACTGTCCATTCTATGGATATAACACATTTTATCCATTCATCGGTTGATAGAAATAGGTTTTTTTCACTTTTTGGCTGTTATGAATAATGCTATTATAAACATTTGTGTGCTTATTTTTATGTGGACATATGTTTTTTCAGTTCTCTTGATTATATATGTAGGAGTGGAGATGCTGGTCATATGGTAGCTCTGCTGTGTTTAACAGTTTGAAGAACTGGCAAGATTCTAAGAAAACTGAAGTCCTTTGATAGCATTCTGAATTGAGAAACCATGATACAAAAAGACATTGGTTAGAACCTGTAACACTTTTTCATTCAATTTGAAGAGGAATTGGGTTGTAAAATATAGCCTATTAAGAACTGTGGTCAGGGCAGCCCGGGGGGCTCAGTGGTTTAGTGCCACCTTCAGCCCAGGGCATGATCCTAGAGACCCGGGATCGAGTCCCACATCAGGCTCCCTGCATGGAGCCTGCTTCTCCCTCAGCCTGTGTCTTTGCGCCTCTCTCTCTCTCTCTCTCTCTCTCTTTCTCTCAAATAAATAAATAAATAAATAAATAAAATCTTAAAAAAAAGAACGTGGGCTTTGGGGTCAGATCTGGTTTCACTTCTTGATCTTGCCATAATAATGACAACAGTGATATTATAAATAATTATCATTTATTGAGCATACTAGGGCCAGACACTATGCTATGGATATCATCTCATTTAATTTTCATGGTAATCCTACAAGGTAAGTTTATGATTTCCAATTTTATTGGAGAAACTAAAGCTCAGAGAGGTCAAAGACAGAGCTAGGTCTGTCTCTTTAGTCTTCTCTTCTCTCAGTTGTATCATATTTATTCTTTGTCTAGCCCTTCCCACCAGTTTCCTAGAACCCCTCCCAGGGAGTGGGCACAAGTTCTCTGCTGTTAGGTAGAATTGTTAGGTATACTTATGGAAGTGTTTGAGAAGCACTGCTCTGAGGTCATCACTTCATCATGCTTTACAGCATACTCTCATTGTTACAACACAGACTCTACAGTGATAATCTGCATTTAATATGTGGTCATAATATGTGAGAGAAAGAATGCTTCAGAGATTGCTTAGGGAGTTCATATTTTCATTAGTTACTGATCTTTTTCCTTACCAAAGTTTTTAAAGTTTAGTACTAAGCCAGGGCATTTCAGTTCTTCTATTCAGTCATCTTTTTTTTTTTTTCTCTCAACTTTGCTTTTTTACAGAGTTTGAATTCTTATACAAATGGAGCATATGGCCCACCATACCCCACTGGCCCTGGGGCAAATACTGCCTCATACTCTGGGGCTTATTACACACCTGGATATACTCAGAGCAATTACTCCCCAGAGGTTCCAAGCACTTACCGTTCACCTGGCAACAGCCCAGCCCCAGTCTCCCGTTGGCTGTATCCTCAGCAGGATTGTCAGACTGAAGCAGCCCCTCTTAGGGGGCAGGTCTCAGGATATCCTGCTTCACAGGTGAGCGGTTTTCTGGTGGGTTTTTGTATTTTAATATTCTATGAGTGAGGGGTGCCTGGGTGGTTCAGTCGGTTAAGCATCTGGCTCTTGATATCAGCTCAGGTCTTGATTTCAGGGTCATGAGTTCAAGCCTTTCACTGAACTTAAAAAAAATTCTGCAAGTGATACCATGTTTATTTTTCTGTCCACTTCAAAGGGAGTTCTAATCATGTATATTTGTGTTTCATTATAGCATAAGGATCCACTCATTTATAATATCATGGGACAGACATGCTATGCTTTTGCCATTGAATTTTAAGCTTTTTCCCTCTGAGTTTGTCACTGAATCTGCCCCTCATATCTTTGGAACCAAGCTTTTTATAAGGCTTGGAGAAATAACTATGGCTAATTAGAGATGCTACGGCTTAGCCCAGTAGCCTCTAATGTATACTCTGTTAAGCAGAAAGGAAGCATCTCAGTCTGTTTATATTAGAGTATTTTTGTTACTTTAAGGGTTTTTTTTTTTTTTAGCAGTGACCAGCATATTTCCTTCCTCTCAATCTAGAACCCTGGAATGGCCCTGCCTCATTATCCTTATGGGGATGGTAATCGTAGTGTTCCACAACCAGGACCAACTGTACGACCACAAGAGGACTCATGGGCTTCTCCTGGTGCTTATGGAATGGGAACCCGTTACCCCTGGCCTTCAGCTGCACCCTCAGCACCACCTGGGAATCTCTACATGAATGACAGTACTTCGTCATGGGCCAGCAGCTCCTCCTCTCAGTCACCTCCTTCACCAGCACCCCAGCAGCCCAAGGTAGGAGACCTTCTAAACATTGTTCTTACAATGTTTGGGTAATTGAGAGAGCACAACATGGAAATTTTCTGCATTAGTGTGTGTTAAATGGGGACTAATTGCAAAAAGTTGGTGATTACTGCCTATAGCTTTACCTAACCAGGTTTCTTTTTTCTTTGAATAAACTTTATTTTTTAGAGCAGTTTTAGATTCACATCTTTTTTGGAAAAGACAGAGAAATGTTCATTTACTGTTTGTTGTACTACTATCTGAATGTTAAACAAAATCAAAGATTATATTTTATTACCTCCATCTGTAGACCAAAGATGATACCAGTGTGAAATTGTATAAACCCTAGATTTTTTTTTTTAATTTATTTACTCATGAGAGACACAGAGACAGAGAGAGGTAGAACACAGGCAGAGGGAGAAGCAGGCTCCACACAGGAAGCCTGACATGGGACTCGACCCTGGGTCTCCAGGATCACGCCCTGGGCTGAAGGCGGCACTAAACTGCTGAGCCACCAGGGCTGCCCTAAACCCTAGATTTGAACATCATTTGCCTGTGGGTGGGTTCCTTTTTCATCTTAAAAAGGTTTTAACTCTTTAGGGGAAAAACTATCTAATTCCTGTTTATTTATTAAGTCACTGTGGAATGTGAGGTGGGAAGATAGATTATGAGGTGTTCATGATGATGAGCACTTCAGGGTAGATTCCAACCATTATACTCAGGCATTCTCTGCCTTTTACTTGACAGAGCACTTCTTTTATCTTTTTTAGGGCTTTGTTTTTCTCAAATGATTAAGGACGGAAGTCCAGTTTTGTTAGTACGTTCGTGGTCAGGTGAAAAATGTAGGCTAACAGATCTGGTATTGATGGATTCCCATTAAAACAGCTCTTTTCCTCTCTTTGCTCTCCCACCCCCAGGACTCCTCATACCCCTATAGCCAGTCCGACCAAGGAATGAACCGGCACAACTTCCCTTGCAATGTCCATCAGTACGAGTCCTCGGGAACAGTGAACAGTGATCATTCAGATCTTTTGGATTCCCAAGTCCAATATAGTGCAGAGCCTCAGCTGTATGGTAATGCTACCAACGAACACCCAAGCAGTCAAGATCAGAATGATAATCTTCCTGAAGAGTGTTTATCTTCAGATGAAGGTACTCCCCCAAGTATTAAAAAAATCATACATGTGCTGGAGAAGGTCCAGTATCTCGAGCAAGAAGTAGAAGAGTTCGTAGGGAAAAAGACAGACAAAGCGTACTGGCTTCTGGAAGAAATGCTAACCAAGGAGCTTTTGGAACTGGATTCAGTTGAAACTGGGGGCCAGGACTCTGTCCGGCAGGCCAGGAAAGAGGCTGTTTGTAAAATCCAGGCCATACTGGAAAAGTTGGAAAAAAAAGGATTATGAAGGATTTAGAACAAAGGGGAAGCCTGTTACTAACTTGACCAAAGAACTCTTGATTTTGGTTAATTAGCCCTCTTTTTGAAATGCTTGTTGGTGACGAGAAGCAATACATTCCAACTTTCCTTTGATTAAAACTTGAAAAACTGGTAAAGGACTTGAAAGAACATTTTAGTTATGAGTTGTTTTCAGTTTTCAGACCAATGAATGTAATAGGAAACTGTGGAGTTACCGTTATTGCCAAGTAGACTCACTCCTTAAGAAATTTGTGGATATCTACAAGCTGCTTCTTATCAGCAGGAGGGAAACACGCTTTATGTAACAGGCTTATCAAAAATCGACCAGATGAGACTGGATATAATCTGAGGCAAACAGGCTCTGTTTTTTTAACCATCTGGATTACTTGTCACATTTTTGTACATTGTGACTGCTTTCAACATACACTTCATGTGTAAATTACAGCTTGGACTTTAGCCCTCTTGGACCTCTGTTTTGTTTTGTTATTTGCAGTTCATAAATATAGTATTATTCTCTACTTCTTGGTACGTTTTGTAGTAATATGTTTAATATAATTATTCATGAGACTATATTGACAGCCAGATAGTATGGCAGTTCTGAATGAATTTATATCTTTTCACCACTTGAACATATTGCAATGTGTACTGAGTTCTTGAGGTACATTGGCCCCTTTTTTGTATAGATCATTAAGGTAGCGTTTTACCACTTCTAGTTTTAATGTTAATACTAGAAGGCGAATTGGGAGATGGCAAAGGCACAGGAATAAATGTTTGTGGCCATTTTCTTTTTTGCTTTTTTATTGTATTTGGATAAAGATCCACCTTAAAATTGCCCTTCCCTATCCCTTAATTATCTTTTCACTACTGTTGCTTCCATGTAGAGCATTATGATAGATACAGATAAAAAAATTAAATGCCACAGTTAGTAGGAATAACTGCAAAAGTAATGTGACCACTTGGAAATGTACTTCTCTATCTAAAATAATTAGTTTCATCATGGGGATCCCTATGAGCAGATTTCAGCTCAGTTTATAATAAAAAACAATGAGGGTAAACAGAATTCATGCTCAGGGAATGAATCAGCCATAGTAAGAGTGGAAAATTTTCTTTTAAAGGTAGATTTGATATTTACCTTTATTTCCCTATGACAAATTGTTTTATTAAAAAAAGATGTTGGTTACCATTAATAATGGTCATTTCAGAGCCAGATTTAAGAAAGGGATATTGAAATGGTCTTAGTTGGGCTTGCTTGGGTAGCTCTATGCTATGGTGTAGAAGAGACTTAGGTAAATGGTAAATGACTTACTTTTTCTATTGGAAGTGAGTTCTGGTATACAGTATCTGTTATTGGAAAAACAGCTGTTTCTTAATAAGATATCTAAATGATAACTTTTTTCTAGACTATGAGGCCTATAAGTAATGATAAATCTGTCAGCCATCTCCTCTCCTTTTTTTTTTTTTTAAAAGTGGGCTCCATGCCCAATGTGGAAGCCCTGTGTGGGGCTTTAACTCCCAACCCTGAGATCAAGAGTTGGCCATCCAACTGACTGAGCCAGGCACCTCCATCTCCTCTCCTTTTAAACAAAACCAAACACATGATGAGAAGAAATGGAGTAAAAATACTGGCTGGGTCTTACGGATGGGATGAGTGATTTTATAAGATAATATGGTGACAATTTTATTCTAGGATTTTCTTTTTTGGCCTAATACAGGAATGTTTAAAAAAAAAAAAAAAAAAGGCTTCCTATGAAAATTAGAAAATTGTACTTGAAACTAAAAATTTAGAAAGGGGAGAACCTTAAAGCTGACTTAGTGAGACAGTGACTAATTCAGGAGAAAACACTGCTATTTAACTGAAGACCCAAGATACCAATTTCCACAAAGTCTCGATGTTTATACACACACACACACACACACATACACACACATTATGCACATATATATGTGTGTATGTTTTTTAGCAGTTTTTTTTTTAATTTTGAGATAATTTTAAACCTAAGGAGTTGTAAAATTAGTAGTTTCTGTATACTCTTCACTGAACTTCCCCTTATGTTAAATAATATCTTACATAACCATAGAACAATTGTCAAATTAAGAAATTAGTCTTGATACAATATTGTTAACTAAAGTAGAGATTTAAAAAAGTAGAGATTTTCTTGTTTTTTTCACTGATGTCCTTCTGTTGTTCCAAGATCCCATGCAGAATCCTACCTTGCATTTAGTTGTCATGTCTCTGTAGTGTCCTCCCAATCTGTGACAGTGTATGATAACACCTGATGTCACAATGTGTTTCTGGTGTTGTTAACCTTAATCTCTAAGGTGGCATTTGCTAGGATTCTCTACTGTAAAATTACATTTTTCTTTGTAATGACTAAATATTTGCTGGAGATACTTTGAGATTATGCAAATATCCTGTTTCTGCTTAAACTATTGCCCACTCATTTTCACATCCATTGCCAGATCTTGCTTGTGTCAGTTACTACTACTGTGGTGTTCTAATGGTGATTCTCTGTTTTTCTCAATCTTCTACATTTATTAATTGGAATTCTTCTGTAAGGAAAGGTTATCGCATTTGGATAAGTCAGGATTAAGTACAAACTTAGAATTTAAAGATGTAAACCATTTAAAATGATAACAAAAACAAATATCAAAGAAAGGAAAGCTAAATTGGTAATCTGTTTCAGAAAATATAATGAACTTAAGAAGGAAAATGGTATTTATGATCTGTGGGTTTGGTTCAATATTTGACCTAGTATTGACTTCAGATTGAATTTAAAATATTCTCGGAGTTTCACATATGGACTTTCTAAAAGTATCTTAATTTATATTACTTTGGGGATAGTTTTTGTCAAAATCTTGAATAAAGTTACCCAGACCTGGCATGTTAAACACAGCTATGTCTTCTTTATAATATGCCACTATTGTTTCATATATAAATGCCATATATATTTAGTATTTAGACAAATATGCCCTAATGAAGTTTCTGGATGATGGGTTATGCTAGTGTCTACATTGTTGGAGATCTTCTAAATGCCTGCCTTTTTTTTTTTTTAAAGATTTATTTCTCCATTCATGAGAGACCCACACACACAGAGAGGAGGCAGAGACATAGGCAGAGGAAGAACCAGGCTTCTCACAGGAAGCCTGATGGTGGGACTCGATCCCCAGACCTTGGGATCATGCCCTGAGCCAAAGGCAGATGCTCAACTGCTGAGGCACCCAGGTGTCCCTAAATGCTTTCAAAATAGATTTTGAAAACAGTTCTTTAGTGTTTTGTTTTTTAAGATTTTACCTATTTGTTAGGGAGAGAGAGAGAGTACAAGCAGGGGGAGAAACAGAGGGAGAAGGAGAATCGGACTCTCTGTTGAGCATGAAACCTGACTCAGGGCTCCATCCTAGGACTCTGGGGTCATGACCTGAGCTGAAGGCAGGTATTTAACTGACTGAGCCACCCAGGCGCCCCAGTTCTTTACTGGTTAATGTAATACTATTAAAGGTAGGCAGATTTAAAATAAAGTTGAAGACTATAGATTACATTGGCATTTACAAAAAAGATTTTTGGGAAATGGATAATTGATGACTGGAATTATAATTCTATGTAAGTTATAAAGAGTCAGTTCTGTGACAAGGACCATGCTCCTGCTCCCAGTACCTTGTTCTCTTCTACAAAAGCAAGTACTTTCAACTGAGTCTTTAACAAATTATCTCCATATTTTTGTTGTTCTATTGTTTTTTTAGTTACTATTATCTTTTACTTCTAATCTTTATTATTTCCTTCCTTCTCCTACTTTTGAGTTTTGTTATTGTTTTTCTGGCTTCTTTGGGTGTTATCTCCATATTTTAATTTTTTATTTATTTTTTTAAAGGTTTTATTTTTTTAAGTAATCTCTACACCCAGTGTGGGGCTTGAACTTATAATAACCTAAGATCAAGAGTTGCACAGTCCACGGACTAAGCTAGCCAGGCACCTCTCCATATTTTTTAGTGAACATAATTGTGCTTCTTTTGATTTACCAGAAGCCTCTACTCTATAGAGGCTGAAGGTTTAGGTTTATCTCTCTGCTCTTACCATACACACATCTCAGTCCTCATCCTCCGAAACTCAAAAGCTACTCCCCCCAATCTAGTTATATGATGATTTTGTTGTACATTATTATGACCATGTAAATGCTAACCAGAGCTGTCATGTTGTAAACTGTGATTACTCTACCTTTCCTGAACAACTCCCTTTTTTTCCCTGCAGTTAATCATTTGCCCACATACTTATAGCTAATTTTGATGTCAAACCCTCCATCATTTGTGTAAATCTTCTTTTAAGATGTTCAGATTGGGCAGACCTGGTGGTCCAGTGGTTTAGCACTGCCTGCAGCCCGGGGTGCAGTCCTGGAGACCCAGGATCGAGTCCCATGTCGGGCTCCCTGCATGGAGCCTGCTTCTACCTCTGCCTGTGTCTCTGCCTCTCCCTCTCTCTGGGTCTTTCATGAATAAATAAATAAAATCTTAAAAAAAAAAAAAAGATGTTCAGATATGTATTTTATCAATTTCAAACTCCTGAAGTAGTCTACCCTGGAGCCTTCTGACTAGAGAACTGGTAGGTTCTGAGTGCATATTATCATTCTGGGATCTACTTACCCTGGGGATTCTCTTTGCTTCTCCTGCTGGTTTTCTGTTTTCTGTAGTTTGTCTTTTTCTTAATTTATTCTGTCAGTTAGGTAGAGCATATTCTCTGGTAGCTTCCTGCAAAAGGTTGCCTGAGAAATCGTTTTTTTACATCTTGCATATTTGAAAATGTATTTTTATGATCCTTTGTATAAAACCCTTCTCTCTGGAAGCTTGTATGATATTTTTGTCTCATGTTCTGAAATTTTCTAGCAGTATAGCTTTGGTGTGGGTTTTGTGCATTTTACTGGGCACATTTTACTCTGGAAACTCATACCCTAAGTCCTAAGACATTGTCTTGATTTTGTGTGTTTATTTTCCCCCTCCATCACCCTCATCTCTGTTAACTCTTTCTAGAATTTCTGTTATAGACCTCTTAGACTGGTTTGGTTTTTTTTAAGAGAGAGAGGGACAGAGTCGGGGAGGGGAGGACAGGAGAATCTTAAGCAGACTCCATGCCCAACACAGAACCTGATGCGGGCCTTGATCTCAATCCTGAGATCATGACCTGAGCGAAAATCAAGAGTTAGATGCTTAACCCAATGAGCCACCCAGGCACCCCTAGAGTGGTTCTTTGATTCACTTTTTTTTTTTTTTTACTTTTTGCCTTTCTCCTGTACTTTGTGGGAGCTTTACTTGCCTTTATCTTCTAAATCACTGAATTTTACATTTCTGTATATTTTTAAATTTTAAGAATTTTTTTGTTCTCTATATTCCTTTATGGAATTCTGATTTTGTTTGCAGTTGTAGTATGTTCTGAGGATGATCAGTGATAATTTCTCAAGGTTTCCTTTTTACTAAATAATGGATTTCCTCCAAAATTGCTTTTTCCTTTCTTTTTTGATCTCTATCTTAATCATGCTAGAGATATTTTCTCCGATGTCTGTTAGTTCTTGACTGTGTTATACTGGAGACCTAAAATTATTTCTAGAAAATGCTTCCTATTTTGCTTTTATTTTTTTCAAAATCTCTGTTGGGAATAGCTCTTTTACATCTGAAATTAGGAAGGGAGGATTGTCTGAATAATTTTTTTTTTCTTAAGATTATTTATTCATGAGAGACACAGAAGCAGAGACAGAGGGCGAAGCAGGCTCCCTACTGGGAGCCTGATGCAGGACTTGATCCCAGGACCCTGGGATCACAACCTGAGCAAAGGCAGACACTCCACCGCTGAGCCACTCAGGCATCTCTGTCTGAATAATTTACATTGCTGTGTGTAAATGGGAGATTTTATATTCAATGTGGCTTTCTCATCAGGAGTAGTGGGCACATTTGTTGTAATTAAATGTGAGGGAGAGGAGGTACCAGCTCAGAGAGTGAGGATTTAGGGGTTTCTGAGATCAGCACACATTTTCTGCCAGTCAACTCTTAAATGTCTTTATATTTTGCAATATATACTTTGTCTTCATAGGCTAATGTTAAGAATAGTATTGTCTAATAAATTATAGGACTCCTAGTTACATTTGGGTTTCAGATAAATAACAATCACTTTTAAAAACAAATACATTCCAAATAGTATATGGGACATCTAATAACTAAAAATGCCTGTTTTCCTGAAATTTAGATTTACTGGGGGTACTGTATTTTTTAAAGTTCTTATTTTGGATACTTGTAGATTCACCTGCTGTTTAATTATTTTTTTAAGATTCTATTTATTTATTCATGAGAGAGAGAGAGAAAGAGGCAGAGACACAGGCAGAGGGAGAAGCAGACTCCATGCAGGGAGCCTGATGTGGAACTCCATCCTGGGACTCCAGGATCACGCCCTGGGCCAAAGGCAGGCGCTAAACCGCTGAGCCACCCAGGGATTCCCTCACATGCTGTTTTAAATAATGCACAGCTTTCATGTACCTTTTACCCAGTTTCCTGCAATGGTAATGTTTTGCAAAACTTACTGCAGTGTCACAACTAGCATATTGACACTGATATAGTCAATATACGGAACGATTCCACCACCACATATATTCTTTCTATTGACACCTACTTATCCTTTCCCACCATACTAAACCCATGGCAATCAGTTTCCCATTTCAAGAATGTTATATAAGTAGAATTATACAGTTTTGTAACCATTAGAGATTGGCTCTCTTTCACTCAGTGTAATTCCTTTGAGATTCATGTGAATTGTTTCCTGTATCAGTAGTTCTTTTTTATTGCTAAGTCTATGATGTGGATACCACAGTTCAATCACTTACCTATTAAAGACATACAAATTTCCAATTTGGGGCTATTATGAATAAAGCTGTTATGTAGATTCATGTACAGGTTTTTGTGTGGACATGGTTTTAATTTCTTTGGAAAAATGCCCAGGAATGCAGCTCTGGGTCATAGTGTAGTTGCATGCTTAATTTTGTAGGAAATTACCAAACTTTTCTAGAGTGGTTGCACCATTTTACATTCCTTCCAGCATGGATGATTTTCTTCACATCCTTGCCAGTATTTGATGATGTCACTATTTTTTATTTTAAGTGTTCTGATAGATATGTATCGATACCTCATTGTGGTTTAATTTGCATTTCCTTAGTAGTTAATGATGTTGAACATCTCTGCATGTGCTTATTTGCCACCTGTATATCCTCCCGTGAAATGTCTGTGTGGGTTTTTTGCTCATTTTAGGGGGACTTATTTTAATAAGCTTCCTATTTTAGAATAGTTTAGATTTATAGAAAACTTACAATGCTACAGAGTTCCTTTATACTCCACACTCTATTAACACTTTATTTTTTATTTTTTTTTAAAGGTTCCCTGGCCCTTTAAATTTTTATTTATTTATGATAGTCACACAGAGAGAGAGAGAGAGAGGCAGAGACACAGGCAGAGGGAGAAGCAGGCTCCATGCACCGGGAGCCCAACGTGGGATTCGATCCCAGGTCTCCAGGATCGCGCCCTGGGCTAAAGGCAGGCGCTAAACTGCTGTGCCACCCAGGGATCCCTCTATTAACACTTTAAATTACTATTGTACATTTGACACAATTAATGGACCAATAATGATAGATTCTCATTAAAATGCATACTTTCTTCAGATTTCCTTAGTTTTTACCTAACATCCTTTTCCTCTTCCAGGATCCCATTCAGAATACCACATCACATTTAGCCATCATATCTTCTTAGGAGCCTCCTGGCTGTGACAGTTTCCGATGACCATGACCTTCTTGAGGAGTACTGGCCAGATATTTTGTAGACTGCCTGGGATTTGTCTGATGTTTTTCCAGAGGTGTCTTTCTCATCATATATCAAATAACTTATACTATTGATGTTAACTTTAATCACCTGGCTGAGGCAGAGTTTGTTAGGTTTCCCTACCATAAGATTACTTTTTCCCCCCTTTTCCAGACTACTCTGTGGAAGGAAGTCATTATATACAGTGTCACGCTTAGGAATAGGGAGTTTTAAAAAAAAAAAAAAAAAAGGAATAGGGAGTTTTCCTCCACCTCCTTGAAGGTGTTTGTCTATATAAATTCCTTGGAATTTCTGCAAGGAATATTTGTTTGTTCTCCCATTTATTTGTCTAATCAATTTATATCAGTATGGATTCATAGATATTTATTTTATACTTTGTGTTATGATCTAAGATTACCGTATTTTGTTACTCAGATTTTCTGCTTTGGCCATTGGGAGCTCTCTAAGTTGTGTCCTTTAGGCTTACCCGCATCATTGTGTGTGGCTTTTTTTAAACCCCCTCCCTTTACTTTCTGGCATTAGAAGAATCTCCAGGCTTATCTTGGATATTTCCTGTTCTAGTTTTAGAATCAGTTACTTCTCCAAGAAGCCCTGTTTCCTGCTACTGAAAAATGGTATTGAAACCAAACTTGGGCTCCACTGTCTTCACTGCTGAATTTTGAGAGTTCTTTTTCTAGATACAAGTCCCTTGTCAGATGTGTGGTTTACATTTATTTTATCCCAGTCTGCAGGTTGTCTCTTCATCCTTTTAAGAGAGTCTTCCCAGAGCAAAAGTTTTTAATTTTGAAGAAATCCTATTTATCATTTTTTTCCTTTTACGGATTGGACTTTTGGTGTCAAGTCTCTAAGAACTTCTGCTTTAACCCCAATTCCTGAAGAATTTCTCCTATTTTCTAAAAGTGTTATATTTAACATTTGTGGTTTGCTACATTTACATTGGCTCTGAAGGGCAGGAAAAAATTCTTCCTCTACTCTCAAGGTCTTCCAGCTGAACTCAGAATTATATTTACATGGGACAGATTAATATGAGAGAAAAAAACATGTTTTATTATGTGCACATGGAGGCCCAATAATGAAATAGAGACCTCAAGAAGTGACCAAGGCAGGCAGTATTTATACTTTTTAGACAGACAATTTTGTGAAGAATTGACAGGAGAAAGAAAACAACTTTGGGAGGTTCAATTAGGAATTCTAAGCAGAATTTGGGCTGTGGTAGTCAATTAGTAAAGAGTAACAAGGGTTTTTTACACAGCCTTCTTGGCTCTAAATTTCCCATCTTCAGATGATAAGAATGTCTCTTTTACCTCCTGGTACAGGGAGGCTACCTTTCACATGGGAGTCTTATTTCCTGCTTTCAGGGGACAGAGGAGGGTCTAAGTCTCCTTGCATAGCCTGTCTCTTAAGTAATTTTTATTTTAAAGATTTTATTTATTTGAGAGAGAGAGTGGGCAGAAGTAGGCAGAGGGGGTGAGGGAGAGGGAGAAATAGATTCACTGCTGAGCAGGAGCCTGAATTGGGGCTCAGTCCCAGGACTCTGGGATCATTACTGAGCCAAAGGCAGATGCTCAACCAACTGAGCCACCTCATTAAGTAACTTTTATTTTAAATATTCAATATGCCAATGTGGCCTATCATAGGGCCGCCTGCCTTTGGCCCCTACAGCTCAGTCTGACAACCCTAGCCAACAGGAAGTCTTGGCTTGATGGAAACCTCCAAGAGCTAATGGAGAGACAGCTTGCCCCACAGCTTAAACTGAAGTTCTCAGGTTATCAGCCTCCAGAACAGCCCTCATTGCAGGAAGACAGATATATCCTAAGGGAAGTAAAAATCATTTTCTTCAAAGTAAAAACATTGTACGATTATTAAAACTGAGGAGAGGAACTATTCAGTTGTGGCTATAAAGTAATACAATGGATTTTCATCAATGATTTATGGACTTAAAAATCACCAACTTTGGGTTGGAGAGAACATCACACTGGGGATCATTAAGGTTTCTTCTAGTTCTCTAACACTCTTGTTTTATAAACAAAGTGGTACAGCCAAAATTGTAACTCAGGTCTTCTCTTTCTTGATTTAAGTACCTTGCCTCATAGCAGCAGCCGGTATGTTCTTGATTAAAATGTAGATTCATGACCTCTCTGATTAAACTTTTAAAAAAAATAAAGATTTTTATTTGAGAGTGAACAAGTGAGCACAGGGAGTAATGAGAAGGAGAAGCAGGGATCCCTGGGTGGCGCAGTGGTTTGGCGCCTGCCTTTGGCCCAGGGCACGATCCTGGAGACCCGGGATCGAATCCCACATCGGGCTCCTGGTGCATGGAGCCTGCTTCTCCCTCTGCCTGTGTCTCTGCCTCTCTCTCTCTCTCTCTCTCTCTGTGACTATCATAAATAAATAAAAAAATTAAAAAAAAAAAATTAAAAAAAAAAAAAAAAAAAAAAAAAGAAGGAGAAGCAGACTCTCGGCTAAGCAGGGAGCCCAATCCCAGGAACCCATGATCATGACTTAAGTGGCAGGCAGGCAGGCAGGCAGGCAGACAGACACTTAACCGACTGAGCCACCCACATGCCCCTGATGAAACTCTTCTAGTTAATCAGAATCTCTGGGTGTTGGATTTAAAAATCTACATTTTTTTAAAATTTTTTTTCTTAATTTTTATTTATTTATGATAGTCACACACAGAGAGAGAGAGAGAGGCAGAGACACAGGCAGAGGGAGAAGCAGGCTCCATGCACCGGGAACCCGATGTGGGATCCGGAGTCCGGATCGTGCCCTGGGCCAAAGGCAGGCGCCAAACCGCTGCGCCACCCAGGGTTCCCTAAAAATCTACATTTTAAAGAATCTACTTAGCATATTCTTCCATTCATTCAAGTTTGAGAATCACCCTCACAGCCTGAAGCCCTGTTCTTATTATTTTATAGTAAGAGCATCCAAGACAACTGTGGAGTGTTCTCAATTTGGGGTACCTAGCTGTCCACCAGGGATTGAGGACTCTTGCCCCCAAAAACTATGTATCTTCATACCAAATGCCTTCATAGGCATTCAACAAGTACATTGTGAATACTGAAATACGGTTTATTTTGGAAAGAAATGGGAATTCAGAATCAATGCCTAACAATTTTTTCAGCTTTGGATATGAAATCTAGTTGTCTCATGACCCTTAAACTCCTGCTTTTGCTCTTTAGGCAACTTACTGGCAATTAGCATTACCTTTTGTATTATAGCATGGAGTCAGCAACTGCCTAGCACCAGAGGCCAAATGTAACCCACTGCCTGCTTTTGTAAACAAGTTTTGTTGGGACACAGCCACACTCATCTGTTTACCTAATGTCTCTAGCTGCTTTTGTGTTACAACAGGAGACCTAATTAGTTGTGACAGAAACCTTATGTCCCACAGAGCCTGAGATATTTATCTGGCCGTTTACAGCAAAAAGTTTGCTGCCTCCTGCACTAGAGAATTCAAAGTAAAGATGTAGAGCTTGTGTCAGATTTTGCCTTTTAAGTTTTTTCTCATACATACAACTGCAAACAACAGCTAGTGAAATTAAGTGGGTTTTGAGTGATATACCATAAATATTCTCTTTTTCTGAACCTACCTACTAACTGAGCCTTCTTGGGAACCTAAAATTTATACTGCTTAAGGCAGTGATCTCAAAGTGTAGATACCATACTATCTGCCTCTAAATCATCTGAAGTGCTTGTTTAAAATGCAGATTCCTGAATCCTACCAAAGACCTACAAAAAGACCATTTCTGGAGGTATACCTAGACATTTGGTAACTCCTTTTGTAACTATCAATGTATTTGGTTCCTGCCTCTGTTACGACACTTGAGATATATTTGTTTACCTGCTTGCCTCTTAAGACTGTGAACTCGTTCAGGGTAGGTACTGTTATTCGTTACTTTTGTATTTCATGCCAAGGTGGGCACATTTAATTGCTGTAGTCCACGCATGCTGGATCACAAGATCAAAACTATTAATACTGCGACATGATTTGCTTTTTTTGCTGCTTTTGACATTTGCACTGTTGATGCAAAAGCAATGGTGGGTGAAACTACTGGCGCTTTAGCAGGAATTAAGGAGTGGAAATAAATTGTATTGTCAGTCATTGTATTATGCACTGCCATGCATTCATAATAAAAATGGTGCCCACTTCACAAGAATACTGTTCTTGAAGTAAAAATTATTAATTTTATTAAATATTAACCCTCATGTTCACGCCTTTTTCATATTCTGTGTGACAAAATAGCATGCATAAAACAGTCCTGCATACCCACGCACTCTGGTCTGTTGAGGAAAAAGCACTTGATAGATTATTTGAATCGCTAACTGAACTGCCTACTTTTTTTTCATGGGACATCATTTTTATTTAAAAGTACAACAGAGAAACTAGGGCTAGTCAGATTTACCTATTTGACAGAGCTTCTCTTGAAAACAAAGTGAGCTTGTCATTCAAGGAAAACAACTGACAGTATTGCCAATGATAAAATGTGACTTTTCAAGAAAAAAGCAGACTTTAGAGAACTTTTATTTGCTAAGAGCTTGACAGCTTAAAGGCTCTTCTAATGAGATCAGTGACAATTAAAAAAAATATATATATATATAGTATAATGAAATGTGTTAACATTTGGAAGACCGAATAGTACAGTGAGCTGATATTTTCCAAATCACTAATGCTTGATGTCATAAATCATGTAAAGGTAAAAGATCCATTCAAAGTGCAAGATAGACTGATGGATTTTAATGTATCAAAGTACAAAATATTCACTGATAGGTTTTTAGATCCCCTATTGCAACTAACCTTTAAGAAGCCACCTTTTGTTGAATTTTATTTTATTTTATTTTTTTTAAGGCTTAAGGAGCCAGCTTTTTTTTTTTTTTAAATCAATTTTTTTTAAAATTTTTATTTATTTATGATAGTCAGAGAGAGAGAGAGAGAGAGGCAGAGACACAGGCAGAGGGAGAAGCAGGCTCCATGCACCGGGAGCCCGACGTGGGATTCGATCCCGGGTCTCCAGGATCGCGCCCTGGGCCAAAGGCAGGCGCCAAACCGCTGCGCCACCCAGGGATCCCCTTTTGTTGAATTTTAGTGTAGTATTAAAAATAGTCACAATTGGAAATCCCTGGGGGGCTCAGTGGTTTAGCGCCTGCCTTTGGCCCAGGATGTGATCTTGGAGTCCCGGGATCGAGTCCCATGTCGGGCTCCTTGCATGAAGCCTGCTTCTCCCTCTGCCTGTGTCTCTGTTTCTCTCTCTCTGTCTCTCATGAATAAATAAATAAAATCTTTAAAAAAATAGTCACAATTATCTGAAGAGGCTATTAAAATACTGATTCCTTCTCCAACTACATAGTTGAGGGAAGCTGGGTTTTCTTCATATACTTCAACCAAAACTAAGTAACAGTTTGAATGCAGAAGCAAATATGAGAATCCCACAGTTTTCTTTTTTTTTTTTTATAAAAAAGTGGGGTATCCAACAGTTTTCTATTAAACTAGACATTTTTTTTAATAAAAGATTTTCTTTATTTATTTCCTTGAGAAACAGAGAGAGACAGAGAGAGAGAGGCAGAGACAGACAGAGGCAGAGACACAGAGGGAGAAGCAGGCTCCATGCAGGGAGCCTGACATGGGACTCGATCCCGAGTCTCCAGGATCAGGCCCTGGGCTGAACGCAGCGCTAAACCGCTGAGCCACCCGGGCTGCCCCTATTAACTAGACATTAAAGAAATTTATAAAAATGTAAAATGCCATTCTTTCCCGATTTTTTTCATTTTGGGAAATAGTTATTTTTCCATGAAAAATTTTATTTACAAGAAATGAGTTTTTAATGTTATTTTAAATGAATTAGTAAATATTTAAATTTCTGTTTTAATTTCTAGTAAATATAGATATAACCTACATAAACAATACTTCTTTAGGGTCCTCAATAATTACAGTGTAAAGAGTTCTTGAGACCAAAAAATTGAGAACAGCTGGTATAGAGGATATAGAGATTTGGAGACAGAGGACCTAAATTCAAGGTCTGGTTTTGTCACTTAACTAATTTTAGGTAAGTCCCTTACCTGCAGGCTCTGGAGACACTATTTTTCTGGCTCCATCACTTGCTGATAGTTAAGACTTTGGGTAAGCCATTTTACCTCTATAAATAGGGATAACTAGAGTCTGTACTTCATCAAGTTGTGGCGAGGACTAAATGGGGTCACACTTGTAGAAAGCTTGCAACCCTACCTGAAACATAGTAAGAGCTCAGTATAAATGATGGCTCCTGTTATGGGTCTATGATACTAGCTCGTCATCTGACAAGGTCCTAGAGAATGGGACAGCTCTGGCATTCTTTTTTTTTAAAGATTGATTGATTATTTATTTATTTATTTATTATTTATTTATTTATTTATTTATTTATTTATGATAGTCATAGGGAGAGAGAGAGAGAGGCAGAGACACAGGCAGAGGGAGAAGCAGGCTCCATGCACCGGGAGCCCGACGTGGGATTCGATTCCGGGTCTCCGACGTGGGATTCGATTCCGGGTCTCCAGGATTGTGCCCTGGGCCAAAGGCAGGCACTAAACCGCTGCTCCACCCAGGGATCCCCTAGCTCTGGCATTCTTTATCCTCTCCCTGGAGAGCAGAAGCTTTCTAGGTGTTAAAAGTAAACTTGTGGCTGTCTGTGGCTGTGAACCTGTTAAGAGAATGTGTTACCAAAATTCGTTTTCCTCGATTTCTGAAGCAGCAACAAAACTGAAAGGCATTTTCTGAACCCTTGCCCTTTAATCTAGTTAGAAAATAGGCAAGTATCTTAATGAACACTCAAAGGAGCTGAGCTCTTCCAGAAAACTAAATACTCAGGAGAGCAGGGCAGGGCCATGAGCTTCATGACTGTGGGAAATTCATTTAAACTTTTCACCTCAATTACGTCATCTTGTTTGGACAAAATTAACTCGTTTCCAACCTCTGGTGCAGCTTTTAAATGCGGTGACGCTCACCTCTACATTTTTTAGACTCATCTTTTTGGGCAGCCTTGAAATCCTAATAAATGGAAGCGGGAGGGGGGGAAGACGCAGGGATAACTTTTTTCTTTGCAAATGCCAGGGGTGTCCACTTTCCCCTGCAGGCAGGAAGGGAAGCCTCTGCCGGCGCCCTACCGTCCTACTGCTCCCCAGGGACGCGGCACCTGCGACCCGGTCATCTTTCCCGGCCCTTCAGTGTGGTCAGCCAGGGTAGTACCGGGCTCGGCGCGCCTCTTTCCTCTAGTCTGCCGAGTGAGGAGGCGAGGCTGGCTGATCCCCAAGAAGCTCGCTTCCAGTCCAACTCAAAACGCTCCCTTACTCCTGGAAGACCTCATCCCCCACCCCCGCCTTTCCAAGTCCCCCGACCTCCCGCTGAGCTTCCGCGCGCCGACTCCCAGCGAAGGGCACGCCCCACGCACCGCCCACACGCCCGGCGCTTCGCTTCCCTGCCCGCAGGAAGGAGCCGCATCTCGCGCGATTCCTCCCACCTCTCGCGACACTTCCTGTCAGTCTCGGGCCGCGCTGAGGGCCCCACCCATCGCTTCCACGCCGCGGTCCCAGCCGCATCACCTTTGCTCTCGGTCCCCGGCCCTCTGTTCGCCCGCTGGGAGCGCAGTGGAGCCCAGTGCTGGGCACGAGCCTGGCGGGGCCGCAGGCTCCGCCCTGCTGCGCCCCGCCCCGCCTGGGCTCCCGGGAAAGGCTGCCGCGGGGACATGTCGTGCCCCCCTCAGCGAGGGCAGGAGCGTGTGAAAGGCCGCGGGGCTGTCAGGTGAGCCAGCGGCGGCGGGCCAGGGTGGGCGGCTGGGCCCAGGGAGGCCCAGCTGGGCTGCGGGGTGGGGATGCCGGGGGCGGAGGAGGACGGGATGCCCAAGGCCGAGAGGGGAGGTGCCCGGAGGACCGACCCGGGGGTGGGTGACCTCGATCCGCGGGGAGCGGCCAGGGTTCCGTGTGTGCCGCCTGCGCTCTGAGGCCCCGGGAGATTACTGTGTTTCCATCCGCTCCGCTCCTTTCTGCAGGGCTGGACGCGGGCGGAGGCAGGTCTCCGACCTCTGGTCCGGGCTGCAGGAGGAGGCCCGGGGTCGTGGGGAGCAGGGGCACGCCAGGGTGGCTGTGAGGTAAATCGGTGCTAGGGAAGAAAGATGCAGTGGCCGGAAGCCTGAGGAGCGTCGGCTCGGGGGAGGGCAGGTGTTTGCCATCCCTCTGCGCCCGGTGCCGAGGTAGCAGGCGGCTCACTTCCCTCAGGGGGGACGCACCTCGATGTATGCAGTGTCCCTGCTGAGGGGTCCGAGTGGTGAAGGGGTGGGACCACCTAGGGCAGAGTCGTCTTTGAGGGAAAGAGGCTGTTGAGGTCACTCTTTCCTTTTCACCTGAGCCTGGCGCCGTGGCAGTGGGTGCGCGCTTGCGTACGGGGCTTCCGACCAGGTTCAGGTTCTCAGAATTCGTGCCCGAGTACACTTCAAGAATCGATCAAAGGTGACAGGTTCTTAAGTGAAGAGTTTAACTTTCAGTATTGTAAGATCCCAATAATCCAGTATGTAAGTGTGCAGTGATCGAGGCCTGGAGCCTAAAATATAGGTGTTAATTAAGACAGTTGGAGTAAATTTTTTGCCTTTGGTGATAGATTGGATTTGGGATGAGACGCTTTGTTGCAGTCAAGTTTTTGACCATGTGTTTCTTGGGATTCTGGGTTTGTCTTATAATTTATTGTCTGACTAAAGCCATGCAGTTTCCCGAGAGTTGGGAAATCCATGTAAGGTGGTTTGACTATAAGAAGCATTTTTTTTAAAGTTCCCCCTCAAATCCAGCTGTTAATTTATAGGTTATTTCTAAATTCAGTTGTGTGGCCCCCTTGAGATTAGTCTTTCTTTCAGAAATGGCTCCTTAAAATGACCAGGTGTGTGTGTGTGTGTGTGTGTGTGTGTATGAGAGAGCAATTTCACTGGAAAGTTTTTTTCCCCGATAGTTTCTTTTATCTTGTCTTTTAGAGAGCGAAATGTCATCAGCGGAATCACAGCAGGAACAATTGTCCCAGTCAGATCCATCCCCGTCACCAAACTCATGTAGTTCCTTTGAGCTACTAGACATGGATGCTGGCAGTTTGTATGAACCAGTTTCTCCTCATTGGTTTTATTGTAAAATAATAGATTCTAAAGAGACTTGGATTCCTTTCAACTCCGAGGATTCACAGCAGCTGGAAGAGGCATATGGTTCTGGTAGGATGAAAATGATGACTTTTAATAAAGACTATTTCAGTCTAATATAATAGTTACTATATTGAGTGCCATTAAAAATATTAGTTTTTTTTCTAGTTTTCTCTATAGCATTTTTGTAGTTATCTCTCGTATTTTGCATTACTAACCAGTCGGTTTATAATATTTAAGAATTTGGTCTGTATTTGAAAACAGTACTTACTGTAATTTCTTCACAGTTATCTAATAATGTCTTATGTTCCAGCATATGTTTCCGTTTTTGTTTATAAAGAGTGGGGGCATGTCACATTGCAAAGAATGAATTCTTCATTTATCACTTGTTTTTTCTTCTTTTATGAAACAAGAATGATGCTATTAACTATTTTATCATCATGATGGTCACGGTTGTTAATTTACCTTTGGCTCCTCAAGCAGAAGCTCAGAAAAGCCTTATATACTTGTTTGTTTGTTTGTTTAATGGGACATTACTGTCTCTTCTCAAAAAAAAAACAAAACATTGTTTGGGTATTATTTTTTTTTCATGTATCATTAAAACCAAGAATGGTTTTGATGGTTTGTAAAGTAGTGGAAAAAAATATCAATTCCATTTTGTTTGTTTAGCCAAGAAGAAAATGTTCATTCTTATGTCTCATAAACATTATTTAGAGTATACTCAGAATTGTATTTTAGGAGATTTATTTTGATAAATGTACTTCTTTTCCCCTTTTCAATCTGTGATAGGAAAAAATTGTGATGGGAGAGTTGTCCCCACTGATGGGGGCAGATATGATGTGCATTTGGGGGAGAGGATGCGGTATGCTGTATACTGGGATGAGCTAGCATCAGAAGTGAGACGATGTACCTGGTTTTACAAGGGAGACAAAGATAATAAGTATGTTCCCTACTCAGAGAGCTTCAGCCAAGTATTAGAGGTACACCTTGATCCCTTTTCATGTATTTTCATTTTTTTCTTTTATTTAATAATCTTGTGACTTATTTTTGTGAAATTTCTAGAAGGAATTTGGTTCTATCTGAATCATATCTATAGCATTTCTTTTTTTTCAGGTTAGTTTCAAGATAAAGTGGTTTTATTTTCAGATTTTAAAATCCTATGGAGGGTACCTGGGTGGTTCAGTCAGTTAAGTGTCTGCCTTCAGCTCAGTTCAGTCAGTTAAGTGTCTGCCTTCAGCTCATGATCCCAGGGTCCTGGATCCAGTCTCACATCAGGCTCCTTGCTTAGTGGGGAGTCTACTTCTCCCTGTACCCCTCCCTCTGTTCGTGCTCTCTCTCTCAATGCTCATTTTCCCTTCTCTCAAGTAAGTAAAATTTAAAAATAAAATAAAATACCATGGAAAGTGTTATGCCTTTAAGTTAAAATTTTTTCTCTAGTGGTGATCATTGTTAATAATATTTAAATTATGATCACAGGATTGATCTGTTTATTTATTTAAAAGATTATTTATTTATTTATTTATTCATGACAGAGAGAGAGAGAGAGAGAGGCAGAGACACAGGAAGAGGGAGAAGCAGGCTCGATGCAGAGAGCCCGACGTGGGACTGGATCCCAGGTCTCCAGGATCACACCCTGGGCCAAAGGTGGCGCCAAACCTCTGAGCCATCAGGGCTGCCCAGATTGGTCTTTTTAAGCCTTTTATTTTTCTGGCTCTGAAAACAGTCTGAAATTTTCTTTCTTTAAATTGGAGTAGACATTAATATTACTGAAAGTATATCAAAATGTGAACAATGATTTTATCTAGTCTACTTGATAAAAGTAGGAGTGATTTTTTTTGTTCTATACTATTATCTGTTGTAATTTTAAAAGAGCTTTCAAATAATTTGATAAACAGAGTCTGATATTCTTATGAAATTGTTTATCTAGCAGTATTCTTGTAAACAAAAAAGGTCAGTTTTAATAGAAAGGCTATTAGGGAAGTCTAATGAAATGTGTTTTCTTTTAAGGAAACGTACATGCTTGCTGTAACTCTGGATGAGTGGAAAAAGAAACTGGAATCTCCCAACAGAGAAATTATTATATTACACAATCCAAAGGTAAAGGGAATTAAGCCTTTCTTTCATGTGGGATTAAAGGTTAATTGCATTACTAAGGAGCTCTTTAATTGGTTTCTTTTTCATAGGGATTCTATTTAGGAAAACCTTTGGAAATTTTTACAGTGCATTTACAATTATGAAGCTTGTATCCACTGCCACCATTTTTTACTTCATTCACCTTATACAAAATAATTTTTTTAAAGCTTTATTTATTTATTTATTCAGAGAGAGAGAGAGGCAGACACACAGGCTGAGGGAGAAGCAGGCTCCATGCAGGGAGCCTGACATGGGACTCGATCCCGGGTCTCCAGGATCACACCCCGGGCTGCAGGCGGCACTAAACTGCTGCGCCACCAGGGCTGCCCACAAAAGTATTTTCTTAGGAAAGATTACACTACTGTAGAATATAAGAATGTAAAGAATATCACTGGTACGTTATGTGGGCATATTTTACATGTATAGGGTATTATTGAGAGATTCCTTAGCCTGATGTTTTTTTTCTTTTTTGGCTTTATTGAGGTATAATTGACAAAATCATAAGGTATTTAATATGTACAACATTGGCCTACTGTATTTTCAGGGTTCTAATTTGAAACCATTAGAGTTGCATATCAAAACTCCAGCTGAGATTGTTTTGAAAGACATATTCCTATCTCTCAGAATGTATAAATAGAGACGTCTATAATGTAGATCTTTTCTCTCTGAGATTTCTTTTACCTTTTTTATTTAAGCTTATGGTGCATTACCAGCCAGTTGCAGGGTCTGATGAATGGGGTTCAACACCCACTGAACAGGGTCGACCAAGAACAGTGAAGAGAGGAGTTGAGAACATCTCTGTTGACATTCATTGTGGTAATGTTAATCATTTATTTTTCATGATGGGCTTATTTATGACTTAAATTATGACCTTTTTCTATGGATTTGGATTATCTCAAGGCTTAAAAATGATTTAGTCATATGTGCTTATTTTGAGTTAAGATTAGCATCACTTTACTGAATATCTTTTATTTAAGATTTATTTATTTATTTTAGAGAGAGAGTGCGCATGCGCACACAAGCGGGAGGGGCAGAGGGAGAGGGAGAGAGAATCACAAGCAGACTCTGAGCTGAGTGCAGAGCAGGAGGCAGGGCTTCTTCTCACAACCTGAGTTTACAACCTGAGCCAGAACTGAGTCGGATGCTTAACTGACTGTGTCACCCACATGACCCACTAAAAATCTTAATAGATATAAAAATCTATTTTATTATTTTTTAAAAGATTTTATTTATTCATGAGAGACAGAGAGAGAGGCAGAGACATAGGCAGAAGGAGAAGCAGGCTCCCCTCAAGGAGCCCAATGTGGGACTCAGTTCCTGAACCCCAGGATCGTACCCCAAGTGTGAAAGCAGAGCTTAACCACTGAGCCATCCAGGTGTCCCTAAAAATCTATTTTAAAGTTACTAAGTATATATTGTGGGATAGGTAAAATTTGGCAATATTAATCAAGAGGTCATTTGGTACAAATGAACTGATTTAGTCCTAATTTTAAGAAGTATGATTTCACCTGTTTGGTTAAAAATTTATTTTTGGTAACTCCTGTCCTTGAAGATTTTGAACTAAAGAAAACTTTTTCAGTAGAACCTGGATGGTTATCCATTGCTATCCAGATAAAGCCATTTATGGTTGGTTTTATAATATACTTAGCTGGATTATAAAATTTAAAAAGATACATTTAGGGGTACCTGGCTGGCTCATTCAGAGGAGTATGTGACTGTTGATCTCAGGATTGTGAGTTCGAGCCCCACGTTGGGTGTAGAGATTACTTAAATAAAAAAAATAAAATAAAAAAGATGAGTTTAAAAATTTAGGTTTTATATACACACCAGATATTATTGGTATAATTGATAGAAATGGAATATTAAATAAAAGTATCCTACCAATATTATGTTGCCTGAATTCGGTAACTGTACTGTGATTATTTAGGAAAATATTCTTAGTGAATACATATTATAGAATTCAAAGAGTTAAAGATGTATGATGTGTGCAATCTGATGATATATGCAACCTGCTTCCAAATGGTTTTCAGAAAAATAAATGTGTGTGTAAACACATACATGTAGAGAATAATATAAAGCAAATGTAAATGTTAAAGTTTTGAATCTGTAAAAAGTACACGGGAGTGTCTATACTATGCTTTCATGTTTTCTGTAAGATCTCAGTTATTTCAAAATAAGTTTAAAACCTGAAAATGTCTTTTTACAGATTTATGTCAAAGTAAATAAACACAATAAAATCATTATATTTACAGTAAAATATGGAACTATTTTGTGTTCTTTAAGTAATCTATTTTGGGGCACCTGAGTGGCTCAGTCAGTTAAGGTACCAAGTCTTGATTTCTGTTTAGGTCCTTATCTTGGGGCTGAGGGACCCAGCATATGCTGAGTGCAGAGTCTGCTTGTCCCTCTCCCTCTGCTCCTCAACTACCTACCTACCTTCCTTCCTTCCTTCCTTCCTTTCTATAAATAAATAAATAAATAAATACTTTAAAAAATGATCTTATATTTTAATTTGCAATCTTATTAACCTATTCATTGTGAATGATTGACTTTAGAATATAAGACTAGTTATATGAAATAATTACTCTTTTATATTTCATTTATAGGAGAGCCTTTGCAAATAGATCACTTGGTTTTTGTAGTCCATGGGATTGGACCAGCTTGTGATCTCCGCTTTCGAAGCATTGTACAGTGTGGTATGTTTGCAAAGCATGTAAGATTAAATCATTTAAGGGTTTTATTAGAGCTCCTGTGAGCTGAGATAAAGTGTTGTTTTTAGTCTTTTGTCTTATCTGCATAATAAGATTTGGAGAGCTAAAGACAGGTGGCAAGGTGGTAAAGCTTCTTAACCTAGACCTAAAGTACTAGTAAATTCCTTAGGCTAATAGTTTATGCTCTTAACTAATAATTCTTGAGTGAACAAGCCCTTAATCCGTAGAAAATTGTATTATGAATGTGATGGCTGTCTTTCTAACCATTCCAAACTTAAAGTGAACCAAAAAGATGATATAGTTTAAATGAATAATAGAACCTTCAGTCATTTTTGTAATTCGTAGTGTGATAAAGCTCTTGATATTCTATTTGGAGTATTTAGGCTATTAGTATAACTTGATTTTGAAAGGTAGTGTCCTCTAAAACTTAATAGTACATATTCAGAGTCTGTTCCAACTTGGGAATCTTCTTCTACTGGCTAATGCTTCTAAACATTAACCTTCTGGAAGGTTAAGATTGTAGAATGAATTACAAGAAGCAGTGTTTTGTTTTTTTTTTTAATGTAAAATATTGGATAAGGGTTTTTTATAAGAACCAGAAAGTTAGAATAGGAATCTAACTTCAAGGCCAGTTGACACAGTCACGTGATTCCCCCCCGCCCCTTTTTAAAAAACATTGAAATAGTTCCCATGACACAGAAGTTTTTTTTTTTTGTGGGGAAAAAAAGCCTTTATTGATAAATAGTTTACAATGAAATAAATAGAGTGACAGTTTGTTAAAGGGAGCCCGACATGGGACTCGATCCCGGGACTCCAGGATCACACCCTGGGCTGAAGGCGGCACTAAACCACTGAGCCACCCTGGCTGCCCCCATGACACAGAAGTTTTAAAGTTAGCTTTTCTTTGGGTAAAATGTTTTGTATAGTAAAATAAAGTTTTGTCTTAAAGGAACAGCTTTTCCTATGTGCACTGATAATATTTCCTGAATACCACTTTGCTGTCTTTGACTCAAGTAAATATGTGTTCTAGGCAAATGGAGATAAAAGAGTATAATTACATGATCTGTTGCATCCTAATTCTGTGAATTCATTGCTTCCCTGGTGATACATAAGTCAATTTCTTTTCCAGTTAATGATTTTCGCAGTGTTTCCTTGAACCTGCTACAAACACATTTTAAGAAAGCCCAAGAAAATCAGCAGATTGGGAGGGTAGAATTTCTTCCAGTCAACTGGCACAGTCCTTTGCATTCTACTGGTGTGGATGTGTGAGTAATACCTTATATCTTTGAGTTGTTAACTAAGATTGTAATACGTTTTCTGATCAGTGATATGGATGAAGTTATAATCAGCAATAGCTGATTATATAAAAATTTGTTGGGGATCCCTCCCTAGGTGGCTCAGTGGTTTAGCCCCTGCCTTCGGCCCAGGGTGTGATCCTGGAGTCCTGGGATCGAGTCCCACGTTGGGCTTCTGCATGGAGCCTGCTTCTTCCTCTGCCTGTGTCTCTGGCTGTCTCTCTCTCTTTCTCTCTCTCTCTGTGTCTTTCATGAATAAATAATAAAATCTTTTAAAAAAAATTTGTTCAACAAGAAGTTTTTTGTATTTCTATGTCTTTTTTTAGAGATACATTATTAAATACTGACCAGTTCCTTGGTTTAACTAAACTGGTTAAGAGTAATGAGCTGTGTGTATCTTCTTGCAGTGTGTCTTACTAGCTCGTTACTATTTACTATTACAGGTATATTATTTCTTTAGCATTAAAACTAAACGTTGCTTTCTTCCCATGGTGTATAAGCATTTCTATTTTCAGATGTCAAGCCAGCTTACCTCAAGATGTACAAAGTGTTTTGTTGTTCCTTTGGTGGTCATATTTAGGTAATATTTGTCCACATTTGGAAAAAGAAATCCCCCAAACATTAAGTTATTAGCATTTAAACTTGAATAATTCATATAATTTTTAAGTGATGGCTGTTTTAAGTTAAAAACCTCAGTAGTTTTGTTTGTAGATTTTATAGTAATGTCAGAGAAGGTTGCCTTATATTAAGGGCAAAACACTTCTTTCTCTCCAGAAACAAGTGTACTCATAATATAGTTTTAGGATAGAATGGCAGATTTTTCTCTAGAAGATAAAGTAGTTGGTATTATTTTGGTGTTAGTCTTGGAAAAATGGCTTTTCTGATTCTGTGTCTCTCAGTTCTTAGTACTATATGATTTGAGCATATTCCACATGCCAGATTGTGGTGTTGCTTTTACTAGGTATGGAGTTTACATTTGTCATATTTGAGATGATACTAAGAGATTCCTAAGGGCAAATTGCCCTCTCTAAACTACAGAAGCTGTTGAATCTTTGAGGAATCCTTCTCAGTATTTTGAGAAAGCTTTATTTTTATTTTTATTTTTATTTTTTTTAAAGATTTTATTTATTTATTCATAGAGAGAGAGAGGCAGAGACACAGGCAGAGGGAGAGGGAGAAGCAGGCTCCATGCAGGGAGCCCGATATGGGACTCCATCCCCAGTCTCCAGGATCACACCTCAGGCTGCAGGCGGCGCCAAACCGCTGCACCACCAGGGCTGCCCTGTTTTGAGAAAGCTTTAACTGGAAGTTGATTTGGATAATGTCAGCATGGTTTCCTTTGCAAGATATGAGTTCTCTTGGCTTTGGCGTTTGACAGTTTCCTGTTCTTTCGAGGGTTTTAGAAATTCTGTATCGAGAAAAAGATCCATTTATCATTTGATTTGTGGTTAAAAAAATGCTGAGAATTCTAGAAAAATCTTGTATTTTCTGTCTTTAAAAAAAACCTTTATTATAGAGAATTTTGTACACACAAGTAGCTTGTATAATGAATCTTCATGTACAGATTATGATTACCCAGCCCCAGATAGCCTCAACAACATGGCCAGTTCTGTTCTATCCATTATCTTCCAACCCCTGTCTACTGCCCATCCCTCTACCATATTATTTTTGAACCAAATCTTAAAGTATTATATGATTTTATCTATTAATGTTTGTATATCTGAAAGGACTTTTAAAAATATATTAACTAGGGGTGCCTGAGTGGCTCAGTGGGTTGAGCGTCTGTCTGCCTTTGGCTCAGGGCGTGATCCTGGGATCCTGGGATCAAGTTCTGCATCAGGCTCCCTCTGCCTGTCTCTCTGTCTCTTATGAATAAATGAATAAAGTCTTAAAAAATTAACTATAGCACCATTGTCACACCTAAAAAAAATTCTTTTTTAAAAAATGATTTATGTATTTATTTAGAGAGAATGCGAGTGTGCACATGAGTGGCGGGGAGCAGAGGGAGAGGGAGATAAGCAGACTCCCCACAGAGCAGGGAGTTATCCAGGTGCCTCTAAAAAAATTCTTAATATTGGCAAATATACAGTGTTCAAATTTCCAATTGTCTAATACAGTTGTGATCATATATGCACACACATTTTAAACTGGGATCCAAGTAAGGTTCATAAATTGGAGTTCATTGATATGTCTTTAAGTCTCTCTTTAATCTCTTGATCACCTTTCCATTTCCTTGGAATTTATGTATTGAAGAAACTGGGTTATTTGTCTTGTAGAGATTCTCATTGGCTTTTGCCGATCACATCTTTTTGGCTTAAATATGTCTCTGAGTCCTTTGTTATTTCCTATAAGTTGATTGTTGTCTCTTGTGAATTTATTTTTTTTTTATTTTTTATTTTTTTTTATTTATTTATGATAGTCACAGAGAGAGAGAGAGGCAGAGACACAGGCAGAGGGAGAAGCAGGCTCCATGCACCGGGAGCCCGACGTGGGATTCGATCCCGGGTCTCCAGGATCGCGCCCTGGGCCAAAGGCAGGCGCTAAACCACTGCGCCACCCAGGGATCCCTCTCTTGTGAATTTAAATAAGTCTAAGCTTGAAGGCTAAGCTGAGTAATAACTTAGAGGAGGTTATGGAATGTATTAGATTTTCTGTTTAAAATATGTTTTTTTTTTCTTTTTTTTTCAGAGATCTGCAGCGAATAACTCTGCCCAGCATTAACCGCCTAAGGCATTTCACCAATGACACAATTCTAGACGTCTTCTTCTACAATAGCCCCACCTATTGTCAGACTATTGTGGACACAGTTGCTTCGGAAATGAACCGAATATATACACTTTTTCTGCAGAGGAACCCTGATTTCAAAGGGGGTGTATCCATTGCTGGTCATAGTTTAGGTAACAAATGAATTCTCTGTGACCAGAGAAGACTATCACATATTAAGGACACCTGTTTTTTAAATACAGTGTCTTTTATCAGTATCAGATTCAGAGGTCTAGAACTGGTCTGTGATGAAGCATTTGGAAGGAGTTGGAAGGGTGGTGGTGGTGGATTGGAAAGAAAGACTTCCTGCTTTATAGATTTTACTACATGGGTAATTGGCTTAATACTTTTTGTATAAAACTGTGTAGTGCCAGTGCTTAGAAATTATCCCTTCTTTCTTCTATTTTAGGTTCGCTTATATTGTTTGATATCCTAACAAATCAGAAAGATTCTTTGGGGGATATGGATAATGAAAAGGTAAGTTAGATGTACAGATAGCTTCTTTTGGTACTATTTCTTTGTACAGATTTTTAGATCCTAGACCTATATTTTGTCGTTTGCTTAGTTTAGTCTCATACCATAATATTAATTTTATGATTATCTTAATTTTAACAGACTTATAATTATCTCTGTCATTCTTGGCTGATAGAAGCAAGATAGTAATATGCTTCCACAAACATTTGCCACATTCTAAAATAACTGTTGGTATTTTATTTTCCATTATAATTATGCACTTCTCATCTGTTATTAGAATTATAGAATCATTGAGCTGAAATGGAGTTTTCATATGATGAGGAAATGAAGAATGAATTGGATGCAAAGTGGTATAATTTATAGAAAGTCATTTGAAAGTAGTGGGAGGACTTGATGTTTAAAATCTTTTATAAAAGTCCTGTGAACACTTTAAAGGTTTGAATTAGTACTTATCATATACTATCTTGTATATTTTCTCTTTTTAGAGAAGTGTTGTTTCTATTGTTGGACTGTGAGTTCTTCCAGGACAAGGACTTTATCTTGGGTTGTTTTATGTCTTAAACACTTTTTCTTTAATAAGAGCTCAATAAATGTTTTGTTAGTGAAGGTGAAGAATACTTTGATAATCATTCATGCATTCATTTATTTAAAAATGTTGCTTCAACTAAAATTGCAAACTTAAGAGATTAACTTAATTTATATTTTTTACAAATTACAGTTTACTTAAAATTAAGTCTATCTTTATGTAGAACTCTCCTATAGTACTTTTTTTGTTGCCAATAGTAATAATAAAAGACAATCTAAATGAATTTAGAGAATATGAGCTTTACAATTTAATTTTTAGGATGCACCAAATATTGTCATGGATCAGGGAGACACACTGACACTAGAGGAAGATTTGAAGAAACTGCAACTCTCGGAATTCTTTAGTGTCTTTGAGAAGGAGAAAGTAGATAAGGAAGCTCTGGTAAAAACAATCTTTTAAAACTAAGTTATGCCGTTTTTAGCATTTTTATGCTTATCTTCATCTTACTGCTGACTAAGAGCTGCCCTTTAGTCGTAAATACTCTGTTATCATTAGTAATGTCCTGTAGCATTATTTATGTGTGTTTTATCTTATAAAGTGATTTTTGCTTTGTGGGAGAGCAAAGTTCAGAGGAGGCATATTGACAAACACAGTGATAGAACAAAGACTGCAAAACAACATAGCTCAGGAAACAGAGTGAGAATAAATGGCCACTAATTGTCCCACCTCTTATTTTCTGTTACATTTCCAAGAGCTCTACTGTTGATATTTGCTTATTTATTTGCTTTTTTTTTTTTACCCCCCCCTTTTATTTTATTTTTTTTTTGCTTTTTGTCAGGCTTGCAATACATTCATTCATTCAACAGGTATTTAGTGAATGTTTAATATGATCAGGTGTACTATACCAAGTACTAGAGATAGAGTGGTCAGTAAGACAGATATTATGTAAGCCATAAACATGTAAACATAAACATCATGATGCTTATGGTTTAGTAGGGAAGACACATTAAATAATTAATTACAATTGTGATAAGTTCTAAGTAGGAAAAGTACACAGTAGTATTAAGAATGTATAATAGGGGGGATCCCTGGATGGCTCAGCAGTTTGGCGCCTGCCTTTGGTCCAGGGCGTGGTCCTGGAGTCCCAGGATCAAGTCCCGTGTCGGGCTCCCGTCATGGAGCTTGCTTCTCACTCTGCCTGTGTCTCTGCCTCTCTCTCTCTCTCTCTTGCTCTCTCTGTGTCTATCATGAATAAATAAATAAAATCTTTAAAAAAAATGTATAATAGGACTAACGTAGTCTGGGAGGGAGAAGGAAGCCTTAACCTAATCAGGTGAGTAGAACTTAAGCTGAGATCTTGATTGTTAGTCTGTTTCATGCTCTGTGTTGTATGTTCTTACTGCTTGTGTCCATGAGTAGGGATATAATCTTTCTCAGAAGTGTGACATCTAAGTCAGCATGGAAATCAAGGAGTGTTTTTGTGTTACGCAGGTAGATAACCACTTCTGTAGGTTGATTGTGTGTGTGTGTGTGTGTGTATGTAAAATAATAACATGTCATTTGTATTACTATAGCATTGATACTGTATAGTACTGATAATTCTTCAGGCTTTTTTCTTTTCAGGCTTTTGTGAATAAAGTATTATTCCTTCTTGAAATTATTACTGATGTTGTACTACTAGAGAGCCCTGTTAATATAAAGCAAAGAACAATAGTGCACGGTCTTATTCCTCTCAGAGAATAAGACATTTAATTCATTTTATTTTGTTTAGAAATAAGAAGGATATTTGATTTTCTATGACTAGGCTTTATGTACTGACAAAGATCTTCAGGAAATGGGAATTCCCCTAGGACCAAGAAAGAAGATATTAAACCACTTTAGGACCAGAAAAAATTTAATGGTATGTGCTTAAAATAGCTTGGATTAAATGATTTTTGTCATCCTTGTATCCTTTTGCTTTGTGAGGTGTTTAGGCAGCTGACCAATTTCGTTAACTGATCTTTGGTACTGTTTAGAAATTAAACACGTTTTCTTCTTAATTGATATTCTTAAAAATCTTACTAGCTTCAGAAGTCTTGTCTCCCCTGGAGTCTTCCCACCGTTGCATTATTTTCCCTTTTTTTTTTTGTTTTTGTTTCATAACTGCTTTATTGAAATGTAATTCACATCACAAACCATAAAATTCACCGGTTTAAAGTATACAATTCAGTCATTGTTAGTATATTCAGAGTTGTGTCACAATTACCACTGTCTAATTTGAGAACATTTACATCACCCTAAAAAGAAACCCCATACACATTAGCAGTCAATCCTCGTTCCTTCCTCCTATGAGCCATTGGTCTACTTTCTGTCGTTATGGATTTTGTTCTGGACATTTCATATAAATGGAATCATACAATATATGACTTTTTGTGACTGGCTTCTTTTACTTTAGAATAATAAATTGGAGGTTTGGCTATGTTGTAATAATACTTGTACATTCAGTTTTTTCAGCCCCTGAATTCCTTTCCATATCTTAGTAGTTATTTTTCAACTTTGTAGCAGGTTGCTTAGTTCTAATTTAAGGCTCAGTTTTTGTTTGGCCTGGTATCTGTATCATTTTCCATACCCATATAGACATTCTACTTCTTAAAAGGGCATTGCGCTTCATTGAACTCTTAGTGGCCTGTGGCATTGCTCTTCATCATACTCTGCTATTGTTTCTCTCATAATAGTTGCCTGAAGTTTCAAGTGCTGCCCAAATAGCTATTATAGCTTTCATCGTTTTAGAGCATGTAGGGATGTCAGTTTATCACTTAAGACAACTTTTGTTTTCATCAGCTTTATCTTGTTTGCTGAAGACTCTTCCTATAATTATTCACACAACTTTTTTTTTTTTCTTTTTTTTTTTTCACACAACTTTTCTAAGTATACTTTCAAACCAGTAAAAACTATATAATTCTTTGGATATTTTTATAACATAGCAGCTCCACAAAATTATTTTATTCTTTAGGATATTAATAGACCAACCCTGCAGCCAGCTTCAGGCGTGACTGTATCTAACATCCCCAAAGAATCAGGTGTCTGCAGTAAAACTGATGCTACTGGGAATGGTGACTATCTACATGTTGGCATTGGGCAGGTAACAATACTAATTAATTCTCTTTAGTCATTTTATTGCCTGCCACTGGTATGGTAGGAACAGATATTACATTTGTTATCCATGAGAGATACTTTTATATCCTCTTTCCAGGTGTCTGTAAAATATCCCCGGCTCATCTACAAACCAGAAATATTCTTTGCCTTCGGATCTCCTATTGGAATGTTCCTTACTGTCCGAGGACTAAAAAGAATTGATCCCAACTATAAATTTCCGACGTGCAAAGGCTTCTTCAATATCTATCACCCTGTAAGCACTGGATAGCTCCTGTGTTCTCACCTGAGTATTAAGACTTATTAGTAAAGAACATAAAATTTTGTTTTGATGATTTGCTTTTTTCTGTGCTATTTGAGGTAATGAGACAACTTATAGTAGTACTGTGAATCAGAAAGTGATGGGGCAACACAACCGTTTTTTTTGTTTGTTTGTTTGTTTGTTTTTTTATTTATGATAGTCTCACAGAGAGAGAGAGAGAGAGAGAGAGGCAGAGACATAGGCAGAGGGAGAAGCAGGCTCCATGCACCGGGAGCCCGACGTGGGATTCGATCCCGGGTCTCCAGGATCGCGCCCTGGGCCAAAGGCAGGCGCCAAACCGCTGCGCCACCCAGGGATCCCTGTTTGTTTGTTTTAATGAGCTTATAATTATTCTTGGCCTAATACACAGTTCCTAAGACTGTCTTTCTTCAGCAAAGGTATCTGTAGCTACTATTTTTCCTATGTAGTTTGATCCTGTGGCCTATAGGATTGAACCGATGGTGGTCCCAGGAGTGGAATTTGAGCCAATGTTGATCCCACATCATAAAGGCAGGAAGCGGATGCACTTAGGTAAGTGTGAGTACAGAACTTGTAATTCTAGACCATCTGGTCAGTGCAAACGGACTGGACCTCATTCACTTTGTTTAATTTTTTGGACCCTAAACTGTTTTTTTTTTTCCCTAAACTGTTTATAAACCATGTGATCCTTTTTTTTTTTTTTTTTTAAAGATTTTATTTATTTATTCATGAGAGACAGAGAGGCAGAGACACAGGGAGAGGGAGAAGTAGGCTCCCTGCGGGGAGCCCGATATGGGACTCAATCCCAGGACCCCAGGATTACACCCTCAGCCGAAGGCAGATGTTCAACCACTGAGCTGTCCAGGTGTCTCTGATGTTCTTCATTCGTATATGTTTCAGAATTGAGAGAGGGCTTGACCAGGATGAGTATGGACCTTAAGAACAACTTGCTAGGTTCGTTGCGGATGGCATGGAAGTCTTTCACTAGAGCTCCATACCCTGCCTTACAAGCTTCAGAAACTACAGAAGAAACTGAAGCAGAATGTGAATCAAGTCCAGAGAAACTGAGTGGTTAGTAACCCTGCGCACTGTGATTTCCTGCATCAGGTCAGATAAGAGTAACTCCATGGTGTGTCATTCTTAACTCTGCATAGGACCAGTCAGTACTATGAGTCCTACACACCTTCAGCTCTGCTAGTCTTTTCTATTATCTAATAGCTACAAATTATGGAAAAACATTATTTGTGAGGAAAGATGTCAAGAGAAGCAGAACATCTGGTAAAGAGGTTTTAAAAGACATCTCTCACTTGGGAATTGTGGGGGTTGTGTTAGGAGCCTTCTCTGTGAACCACCTTTCTTTTATAGGGGAATGTCTGCATAATTATTGGTCAGTTTTATTTTCCTGGCTGGACACAAACTAGTATACTCTCCTCTTAATTTCACAGTTAAAGTTGCATTCTTTTTGCTTTAATTTTTGACTGCCTAAAGATTTCTATCCCTACTTACATTTAGTTTATAAACCAGGGGCAAATGAATTCATTATTAGAGATCCAGGAAAGAAAAAAAATGAACAAAATCAGTGTGACTTGAGGAGAAGCTTTAAGGAGCTCAAGAGGAGGAAAGTGCAGAAAGGTTTCTGAACAGAAAGTAGCTCAGCCTACTGTAAACTTGGCAGTCTGAGAAGAAGTAAGGACAATCTTGGAGGGCTAGAAGTTTTTAGATTGTTATTATGGTTCTTCTACGCCCAGATGTTAACACAGAAGAGACCTCTGTGGCAGTTAAAGAAGAAGTCCCACCCATCAATGTGGGAATGCTAAATGGAGGCCAGCGCATTGACTATGTGCTACAAGAGAAGCCCATTGAAAGTTTTAATGAATATTTATTTGCTTTACAAAGCCATCTATGCTACTGGTGAGTGGTGTTTGTTTTTGTTTCTGTGGTGGGTTTTTTGTTTTTGATTTTTTGTTTTGTTTTGTTTTTTGGTCTAATTGTTTCACAGATACTTGATATATTTAGAAAAGGGAGAATGATAGGCTGGTGTACATTTGGGATTAGAGTGATTTCTCATTTAGATAGTTACAAAATAACACAACATGTCATTTAAAGAAATCTGATTTAAACACATTTTTAAATTTTGCAGTTGGGTAGAGCATGGACTGATGATGTCAGCTTAGTTTTAAAAATGGTGTTCTTTGGTCACTGGTGGGGGACAGGATGGGTACATAAGAATAAACTGAAACAAATACATTACTACTGCTAAAAGTATTTTAAACTCATTTGAAAGTATTTTAGTAGCTAGATCAAACTTATTCTTTTTGTTTTGTTTTAATGTTTAAATATTTTTCCAGATTTATTGAGATATAAATGACAAATTGTATAAGATGTACAACATGATTTGATACATATATAGTGAAATGATCAACACAGAACTAGTTAACACCACACATAATTACCTCGTGTGTGTGTGTGTGTGTGATGAGCACATTTAAGATTTATTCTCTTAACAACTTCCAAGTATGTGATAAAATATTATTAACTATAGTACTGTACATTAGATCCCCAGAATTTATTCAAAAGAATTAATCTTTATTAAATATAATTATCTGATGGATTGTAGAATGGATTAATAATGTTTATTGAAATTCATATATTGTAACAGAAAAGAACTTAATCACCAAAGAAATTGAAACTAAAGGAAAATAGAACTAGGAAAATAAGATGAGTAGGGGATACAGATTAAAAAATGCATGCTTTTAGGTCTTGAGAGGAATTTTTATTGAATCCTGATAAAGGGATTATTATTTGATGTGATCAGTCTCATATCTATATAATAAATACAGTAGGGGCCATGACATAATCAAAGTACAATAAAAACAATCCTGTAAGAAGCCAAAATAATCCTTTTAAGAATGATCTCTGTTGATATGGCTTGATAGAAATCTGAAAAAGGCATTTCTTTCTTTTTAAATTATGGTTTTTTATTATTTTTTAAGTTTTTATTTAACTTCCAGTTAGTTAACATACAGCGTAATATTGGTTTCTGGTGTACAGTATGGTGATTCAGCACATCCACACAACACCTGGTGCTGATCACAAGTACCCTCCATAATCCCTATCACCAATTGAACCCATCCTTCTACCCACCTCCCCTTTGGTAACCATCAGTTTGTTCTCATTATTCTTCACAATAAAAAAAGGGTCTGCTTCATTCTGCAGGGCTGGGCATGTTATATAATAGGGAGCACTTAATGGCTCAAGTGGATCAAAGTACCATTTTGATTCTGTCCCACCAGTGGAATCTCATGCATATTTGGTGACTGGACTAACTCCACAGAAGCTGTGATGTATTGAACCATTTCTGTGATATCCCCAGATCTCACTAAATAAGAAAAGACCCTACACAAGAAAAGATAACAGCCTGTCCATAAAGTCTTTTTATAGGCTCTTTCTTTGGTGTAAGATGGGAAAAGGGGCCCTTTCTGGAATATGTGGATACAGGTATTTACGTGGTCTAAATATTGCTGGATTGATAATGTGTCTGTTATAATGAAAATAAGGTGTACATTAAAACCACTTCCAGATTAAGAAACTTCCATAATTTGTCTCAATTTTTCAAATAATGGAGCAAGTTCCTTTTCTAGGCTGATAATTAGTCCTGTACTGGCATTATTCCTGGCCATGTAACTCACCACCAAAGGTAAATTATTTAATTGAACCACATGGTAGGTGTTATAGTAACAGATGATACTTTTATTTTTTGAAAGTCCAAGTTTGCTCCCTTGGTTTGTTGCAAGGGCAAAAGTAGATAAGAAACCTAGTCTGGGGCAGCCCGAGTTTACCTTTATATCAATGGAATCATATATACTCTCGTTTGTATGACTTCCTCCATCCTCTATGTTTTGTGTTTCAGTAGTTTCTCTGCTTTTTATTGCCAACTAATATTCTGTTGTATGAGTTTACCACAATTGTTTATCCATTTCCCTGCTGATGGACATTGGAGTTGTTTCCAGTTTTTGGCTATTACAAATAAAACTGCTGTGAACATTTGTGTATGAGACCTTGTATGGACATATTCTTAGTTTTTTTTTTTTTAAGATTTTATTGATTCATGAGAGAGAAAGAGAGGGGGGCAGAGGGAGAAGCAGGCTCCATGCAGGGAGCCTGACATGGGACTCGATCCCAGGTCTCCAGGATCACACCCTGGGCTGAAGGTGATGCTAAACCACTGGGCATGCCCAGTATTCTTAGTTTTTTATGGGTAAATACCTACGAGTGGAATAATGGCTAGGCTTAGTATGGTAAAAGTATTTTTAAAAGAAACCTCCAAGCTATTTTCCTGCCAGCATCTTCTGTTCCCATCAGCAGTGTTTGAGAGTTTCAGTTGCTCCATATCCTCAAATTCACTTGGTATGTTTGTGGTTTGTATCTTAGTCTTTTTTTTTTTAATTAATTAATTTGTATGTATGTATGTATTTATTTATTTAATCTTAGTCTTTCTCAGAGTTGTAATAGTACCTTATTATGGTTTTAATTTGCCTTTTCCTAATGAGTAATGATGTTGAGTGTATTTTCATGTGTTTGCCATTTATTCAGCTTTTTTTTTTTAGATTTTATTTATAGAGGGCTTTGTTGTTGTTGTTATTTTTTGTTTTAAGACTTATTTATATGAGGGGATCCCTGGATGGCTCAGCGGTTTAGTGCCTGCCTTCGGCCCAGTGGCATGGTCCAGGCATGGTCCTGGAGTCCTGGGATCGAGTTCCGCATCAGGCACCTGCATGGAGCCTGCTTCTCCCTCTACCTGTGTCTCTGCCTCTCTCTCTCTGTGTCTCTCATGAATAAATAAATAAACCCTTTTTTAAAAAAAGACTTATTTATTTGAGAGAGAGAGCAGGGGTGGGGCAGAGAGGAAGAGAATCTCAAGCAGACTACCTACTGAGCCTGACATTGGGTTCAATCTTACGACCATGAGCTGATCTGAGCCAAAACTGACAGTCAGTTAACTGACTTGAGCCACCCAGGCGCCCCTGTATGTTTAAGATTTTATTTATTTATTCAACTTATTTAGAGTGCATGTAAGCAGGGGGAGGGGCTGAGGGAGAGAAACAGAATCTCAGGTAGACTCTTTGAGCTCAGAGCCCAATGTGGAGCTCAATCTCATGATCCTGAGATCAAGACCTGAGCCAAAACCAAGAGTGGGACACTTAACTGACTGAGCCACCCACGTACCTTGGCATCATATATCTTTGGTGAACTGTCTATTCACATCTTTTGCCCATTAAAAAAGATTATTAAGTTGCAGGAGTTCTATGTCATAGTTACAAGTCCTTTTCAGATACGTGCTTTTTTCCTCAGAATGGGGTGTTTTGTTTTTTTTTTTTTTTTTCATTTTTCCAGCCCAGTATTTTGATGTCCAAAAGTTTTTTATTCTGATGTCCAATCTATTGATATTTGTGCCTTTTAAGATATTTAAGATATCTTTGCCAAATCCAAAGCCATTAAAAAATTACCTGTGTTCTAGAAGTTGTATCATTTTTTTTTACCTTTTGTATTAAGGTCTGTGATCCATTTTGGCTACTTTTAAAAATATGATGTGAGATAAGGATTGAAGTTAATTGGTTTGCATGTAGCTGTCCAGTGGTTGTAGCAACATTTGTTGAAAAGTTTATTCAGGGAGCGCCTAGGTGGTTCAGTTGGTTAAGCATCTGCCTTTGGCTCAGGTCATGATCCTGGGAGATAGAGACTGCATTGGGCTCCTTGCTCAGCAGGGAGCCTACTGTTCCCCCTGCTTGTGTTCTCTCTGTCAAATAAATAAACAAAATCTAAAAAAGAAAAAAAAAAAAGTATTCAGACAGAAACCACTGAATTGTCTTGGCTCTATTTTGTTCCATTGATCAATTTGTCTGTCTTTATGCCAGTAAAACAGTCTTGATTACTGTAGCTTCAGAATAAGTCTTGAAATCAAGTACTGTAAGTCATCCAACTTTTTTCTTTAAAGTTATTTTAGCTATTGTAGGTTCTTTGCATTTCCACGTGTTTTAGATTGAGCTTGTTAATGTCAGCCAAAAAGCTTTTTATGAGATTTTCATTGTGATTGCAAATGTTTTATCTACAGATCAATTTGGAGAGAATTGACATCTGAATAATACCGAGTCTTCTGATCCACAAACACAGTATCTCTCAGTGTATTTTGGTCTTTAATTTCCCTCAGCAGTGTTTTGTAGTTTTCAAAGTATGTTTAGCATACTGTATTTTTTTTTACACTGTAGTTTTTAAATTTTATTACTCATATGCTCCTCTTTCTCTTCAGAACAGATAGATCTTTTGCCTTTTTTTAAAAATTTTTTTAAAAAATTTATTTATGATAGTCACAGAGAGAGAGAGAGAGAGAGGCAGAGACACAGGCAGAGGGAGAAGCAGGCTCCATGCACCGGGAGGTCAACGTGGGATTCGATCCCGGGTCTCCAGGATCGCGCCCTGGGCCAAAGGCAGGCGCCAAACCGCTGCACCACCCAGGGATCCCGATCTTTTGCCTTTTAAAAATTTACATTCCTCCTGTTATGAATAAGATTGAGCATTTTGACATACATTTCAGGAGCATTTTTATTTCCTTTTTTAGGAGTTATTTATATTCTTTATTCTCTTTTATTTATTTATTTTTTTAAAGATTTTATTTATTTATTCATGAGAGACACACACAGAGAGAGAGGCAGAGACACAGGCAGAGGGAGAAGCAGGCTCCATGCAGGGAGCCCGACGTGGGACTTGATCCTGGGTCTCCAGGATCAGGCCCTGGGCTGAAGGCAGCGCTAAACCACTGAGCCACCAGGGCTGCCCTATTCTCTTTTATATTGAAATATTTGTCTTTGTTGTTTTAGTTGATTAGTCTGTGATGAGTTGCAAATTACTTTTCCCCAGTTTGTCTTTGGCATTGCAAACATTGGTTTTGCTAAGTAGAGAAGATTGATTTTTATGTGGTCATATTTGATGATTTTTCCTTTCTGGTTTCTGGAATATCTGGTTTCTTAGATCTTCCTTATCCTCTGAAGAATTCCTTACTGTAGTTTATTTTGATATTTTATGGTTTCATTTTTACATGTGGATGTTTGATTCATTTTGGATTTATTCTCATAATAGTTATAGATTGATTCAGGTCATTTTTCAGATGGCTATCCATTTGTCACAATACTGCTAGTTTGTCTCACTTTTTTTTTTTTTTTTTGGTCTCACTTTATTAAATTCCTATATAGATTTAGGACTGTTTCTGAACTTCTTTTCTTTTGATCTACTCATTTATGCACCAGGATCATACCATTTTAATATTTAGTTTAGCTAATGCCCCCTCACTGGCATAGGAGGAATTTCTTAACCTGTGTATAGGGTTTCTGGGGGATAGAAAAAGTATATGAATCCAATGAAATTTTATCTATAATTTTGGGTATATATGTATATGTGATCTTTTTAGGGGAGAAATCCATTGGTTTCATTAGATTCTCAAGTAGATACATGATTCAAAGTAGATACATGATTCAAAAAATGTTGAACCATGAAACTAGAGAAATATTTGAGCTATACATCCTTAAGGCAGTCCTTCATGATGTTATTTTTTTATAATCAGGTGTCTTTATGAACTGGATGTAAGTAATTGCCTAAGCACACACAGAATAATATCTGGAAGATGCACGAGAAGTTGATAACCACTAGTTCCCATCCTCTGACAATCAATGTTAAGAAACAGAGGTAGAAAGGAAACTTCATTATTATACCCTTTTGTATCTTAAATTTTGAATCTTAAGATTGTATTCTCTTTTTAAAAAGATAAATAACATTAAAAAAATTTAAGGTGACCAATTAGATGGCTTTCTGTGTTCTGAGAATGAACTCTGTGGAAAGGTTCTTGGTTGGTCATTTATTACTAGTCTTTTTGTATTACCAGATGTAATGCTAGACTTTTTTTTTTTTTTAATTGTAGTTGACATACAATATTAGTTTCAGGTGAATCACTGCATCGTGAATTGATAATTCTTTTTTTGTGAATTGATAGTTCTGTATATTACTCAGTGCTCACCATGATAAGTGTAGCCATCATACATTATTACAGTATTTTTTTTAAAGATTTAATTTATTTATTCATGAGAGACACAGAGCGAGAGAGGGAGGGAGAGGCAGAGGGAGAGGGAGAGGGAGACTCCATGCAGGGAGTCTGATGTGGGACTCGATCCCAGGTCTCCAGGATCACAACCTGGGCTGAAGGCAGCGCTAATCCGCTGAGCCACCGGCTGCCCTTATTACAGTATTATCGACTATATTCCCTGTGCTGTACTTTTATCTCCATGACTTACTTACTTTATAACTGGAAGTTTGTATCTCTTAATCCCCTTCACCTATTTCACCCATCCTCCCACCTATCTGCCTTCTGGCAACCATGTTTGTTCTCCGTATATATGAGACGCTGGTTTTATTCATTTTTTAAAATTAATTTTTTAAAAAGATTTTATTTATTTGTTCATGAGAGAAATAGAGAGAGGCAAAGACATAGGCAAAGGGAGAAGCAGGCTCCCTGTGGGGAGCCAGATGTGGGACTCGATCCCAGGACCCTGGGATCATGCCCTGAGCTGAAGGCAGTCAACCATTCAGCTACCCAGGTGTCCCTGTTCATTTGGTTTTTAGATTCCACATATAAGTGAAATCCTATGGTATTTGTCTCTTATATCACTTAATATCCTCTAGGTCCATCCATGTTATTGCAAATGGCAAGATTTCATTATTCTTTATGGCTGAGTAATATTCCACCATAAAATGAACGTTTGTACAAAATGAACTTGTACAGTGGTTTTGTAGATTACATGAGATAATATATGTAAAACATCCAGTATAACTGTTAGGTTCTTCTTTTTACAACTTAAGTTTTTCTCTTTACAGGGAGTCTGAAGATACAGTATTGTTGGTCCTCAAAGAAATCTACCAAACCCAGGGCATCTTCCTTGATCAGCCTTTACAATAAAAATGAACCATGTATGGCTGCTTAATGTAAGTTTTTAAATGTCATGTATGTAGCATAGTTCCTATATTAACATGTTATGAGGAACAGGGTAGCCTTGAACTCTTTATAAATGTGCTTTTCTGTTACCTGTCACCAAGATCTAGGTTATGATTCACTTTTAGAGGGACTCTGGTTAAAATTTCTGAGGAAAAAGTGCAATAGCTCACTTAGAGAAAGTTAATGTCCATGTGTTTTTGCAAGTGACTTGGTCCCGTAACACCTGTTATTTTTTAGGATCTAAACTCAGAATCTAAATAGTTCTGATCATCTAAGAGTTACCATGGCAACAGTCCATCCTGAGATAAAGTTACTCTGCCTTTTAGATGTGTAACTAGAAAGTTCATGCATTGGACTCCGGTGTTCTGTTTGCTTCCAGTTCTGACTGCCTCATGACCTCTGTTCCACTCTTCCCTAGACGGACACTGCAGGATCCTCCCCCAGAAAAGCCACCTGCTTGTTGCTGCAGTTTCCCTCTCCTCAGCTGCGTCATTTCCTGCATGTTGCCTGCCACTTACTTACTACTGGGATCTTTGGAGGACTTGTTATCTTGGAAGTGAGTGGAAGAACAAAGGGAAGACCACTGGCTTCATAGAAGCATTTGCCACTCTTCATAGCAGGGGTTATTTGCAGCTCTAATACTTGGATGATAGATGCCACCCTTCATTGCTTATTATTTGAGATAGTATAAAGTCTGTTTTGAGTTTATTTTGGTTTGAGTAGAAATTTTTTCTAGGAAATTATTGTTTCTCTTTAGAAAATGTTCTAGTTTGGAAGCAGGCTCTGGAGATTAAATCTTAGTATATGTGCTGCTGAAGCGAGCACGGCTCCGGTGATTCAGAAGGCATTTTGGGTACACTCATCTCTCATTGGTATTCTCTGTATTTGAAGGCTAAGTAGTTAAAGGAAAAGACTTCTAGGCAACTTCTTTTGAGCCGGCATTTCTTTCCTACAAGTACTGTGTGAAGGACTAAAATGTAGCTTACAGAGTATTGTTTACTCTCTATAGCTGACTGACCTTTGATTGCAAGGAATCACTGATGCTGTTTATTGTTTTCACAGCTGTTTGAGCTGCTCTCAGAGTCTGCAGCAGATAGTTTAGTTCCCATTAGGTGCATTTTATAAAGCAAAGATGTTATATATCCTAGACCTGTCCTTTTATACCATATTTCAAATGGGGAGACTCTGAAATCTTAGTTATTTGATAGTAACTTCTCTTTTTGAGGGCAAAGTTATAAAGGCTGGCAAACCTGAAATCACGCAGCCTTAACAGGCTCTCTGGTTATGAATAAAATCTCTCAGTAGTACATTTAAGGTGAACTAGAATTTGTGCGAGTCAACCATTGTATCCACTTGGGTGAGGGCAGTGTTGTGTGTCCTCTTTGAAAACCCTTTATAAACACCATTGCTTGCTTAGGTACCCATGATCCAGGAGCTTATTTAAAAGCCTCATGGCACAGGCATTGTTGGCTGGGCAGGAGGCTTTGGCTAAGGGAAATGTTTCTTATTCTGAAAGAAAAACTTATGCCTGTAGGAGTCAAGGAACAGCCTGTGCAGAGTATACATCAGAACATTCAAAGTGAAGTGTACCTTGAATAGTGACCAATTTTTTTTTTTTCCCGAGGGCATCTGCTCACCACAGGGCTATATTTCCTATCTCATTGGTTATTTGTCATTGTTTTTGCACTTTTCTTTGTGATAGTCCTTTACCCTCCTCTCCAACTTCCATAGGCCTCTCTGTTTTATAGCGTGGTACAGGCAGGTAAGCTGCGTTTCTTTATAAACAATGTTTTTTTGTAAATATATCATGGTGTCTAGTGTATTGGTATATAACATTCACTTAAGCCATCCCTTCAACAGCAGTGGTCTCCATCCCTTTAATCACCGTCACCTTGGAGATGACAGAGGTGAGGCTGGGTGCAAGATCCGTGGCTGGCCTTTACTTGTCCATCTGCTTATAGACTAATGCTGAGCCACTAAGAAGTGTCAGGTATATGGAATACTTTTCTTTACCATATGAACTGAATTTGAAGTAAGGATTACTGAGAATTAAGTAGTGTTCAATTATATTTTAAAGGGGAAGCTTTTGTCAACTTGTCAATTTACATTTATTCTTCATATTAGCAGAATAGATAGTATTTAAGAGTAAACCAAAGGAAAAGCAAGAATGAGTCCCTGTAACCAAAGATGAACAGCTCAACAGCATAACTGTGGATAGCTAGATAAACCACTGTGTTGGTACTAAGAAATGTTTTTTGGTGAGGGGCAGGCAACTGTAAAAGAGCTTTTATCTTGTCTCTCTACCTGTGGTATCATCATGGTTGTATATTACACAGAATAATAAGCTTGATTTAAATTCTTTATTTAGTTGTATATTGTTTGCACTACTTCAGTTGTATTACATGCAATCTCTTGACCAAGCCTAATTTTAAACTCAATAGAGTATCATTTTATACATATTTCCTGCTACGGAATTTGTATTGCTTATCTCAACAAGAGATTGTCTGCATGGAAAGGTTAATAGCACTGATTAGCTTTCTAATATTTTGCACTTTTTGAAATGTTTGTTTTTTACATGATTATATTTAAAAGTTTATGAAATACTGAAATAAAACCTTATTGACCAGTTGCCTTTTACCTGATTGGATCCATTATACTGAAAATTAATACCATAACCATTTTTTTTCTCCCTTATATTATTAAAGCAAATTTAAAAATACAAGTTTGGGGCAAAAGACCTAATATTTAAGTTCTTTTCCCTTGACTGGTGTTTTCATTATCACAGGCAGATATAGTTCAGAATTTAAGGCATGGCAGTTACAAGTCAATACTGAGACTGTTCTTCGGTATTTACAGATATCAGTCTCTGCTCTGGCTGTTCTATCACTTATGTCGGATGGTCAGATGGGAAATCCAGTGTTTTACTTTGGAAATGTTCCAGCTCTCGCATGGTACTTTACATACCAAAAACACCCACATTCACCATTTTCTTTGTCACATTTTCTTTGTCACATTTTCTGAAGGAAAAAGATACACTGAAAATATAGAAAGAAGCATGTAAGACAAGGTCATATTTAAAGCATAATCACAAAGAGAAGGGCAGTTGTAGGTCCTATAGCATCGGTTCTGATAACGTCCTGTAATTGTCCCTTATATCCCATTAGGAAGAAGGGACAGGAAAAGTTCATTTGTCTTCCGGGTAGTGACATCTATAATGCCAATTCTCAGAGTTGATGCATTTGGGCAGATCTTCAGTCCTGCATGGAGGGAAAGAAGCTTGTGAACACAGGTCAGGAGTGTGGTTTCAATACTAGCAACTGGTGTTTGTTTTACCATTTAAAGAAATTTAAAAAAATAAAAAAATAAATTATTTAGTAATTCAATAAATAATCTATGCCCACAGTATTCAAAATGGACAGCAATATAAGATACATGTGTAAAGTGGTAAAAAAAAAAAAAAAAAAAAAAAAGCCAGAACTGGACATTTTCCTATTTAAGTTTTCATGGAATTATCACCAGAGAAAGTAAACAGAGCCAAAATAATTGAGTTGGTCATGTCCTGGGTTTTAAGATTTTGAACTATGGAAAATGGAAATTTAACTCTAGGTCCTAGGATATGTAAAGGCTTCTTTGTGAACAAAGACCCTTCCAAGAATGGCATTTAAGTGTAAAACACTGTAGATATTAGAATACCAATCCAATGGACTCTACAGAAGATCTTTTTATCAGAATGTGAGGCAGAGAGTCATGAAAAAGAACCTTGAACCTTGACTCATGATAAATGCATGTGAGCAAAACTGCATTAATATATGGAGACAGATGAAGTGCTTATGTCCTTGCTTGTATCTCTTCAGAGTAAAAAGGTCAGACATTCTTCTTGGGCAGTTAAGAGGGGCTGATTCACGTAATCTCAATTGAGGTAGTACCAATTTCTAAATACTAAAATGATGCGGATCAGCAGGCTTCTGTATAGTGGGAAGTACAAGTGTGTCCTGAAATGGTTTATGGCATTCTGCATCCGTCAGAGGAGGATAATATTGCCTGTAGCAGACGTAGGCAAATGTCAGGCCAATCATGGATCCGACTAGTACATCTAAAAGAGAGGAGATAAAGTCTTCACTTAATCATATTAGACTCTTAAATCATGTTAAAATACCACACACTACTGGCATTCTGATACTTGGTAGGATTCTAGATCACTGCAATAAAGCAAGTATTCTCAATAAAGCAAGTCAGATCAATTTTTTTGTTGCCCAGTGCATATAAAAGTTATGCTAACACTATCTTGTGTCTGTTAAGTGCAACAGCACTGTCTAAAAAAAAAAAAGTATATACTTTATTGCTAAAAAATGCTATCACCTGAGCTTTCAGCAAGTCCTAATCACAAGTCACCGTAACAAATATAATGAAGAAGTTTGAAACATTGCAAGAGTTACCAAAATGTGATGCACAAACACAAGGTGAGCTAATGCTATTGGAAATACAGTGCCAGCCTGCTCAGTACAGGTTTGCCACAACCTTCCATTGGTGAGAGAGACAGCTCTCTGTTCAGTGCAGGATGATGGGGGACATCTGTATTGAGAACCTGGGCGTCCAGGTTACTCTACTTGTTTGGGTGCAGAAAACCTCAATTTCAGTGTTTTTTTTTAGGCTTTCTCTTATTTATTTATTTATGAATGATAGGCACACAGTGAGAGAGAGAGGGGGGCAGAGACAGGCAGAGGGAGAAGCAGGCTCCATGCACCGGCAGCCCGACGTGGGATTTGATCCCGGGTCTCCAGGATTGCGCCCTGGGCCAAAGGCAGGCGCTAAACCACTGCGCCACCCAGGGATTCCTTTTTAGGCTTTCTCAATTTTATCATATAGTTAACAGGATTATCATCAGGTTCTTTCCTTCCTAAACACCAAGTTAAAACACATCTTTAGTTAAATAACTATAATAAGCCTTTTTCCAAGTTTACGCAAGATTGAATTTTTTTTTAAACGATTTTATTTATTTGAGAGAGAGATCGTGAGCAGGGGGAAGAGGGAGCGGTGAATACCCTGCCGAGCAAGGAGCCCTACATGAGGCTCGATCCCAGGTACTTGGGATCATGACCTGAGCCAACGGC